>NW_028318052.1:0-329166 GCF_062004578.1 Staurois parvus
GGGCAGTGACATGGGGGGGCATATGTGGAGGACAGTGACATGTGGGGGGCCAATGAGGTGGGGACTGACATGGGAGGACAGTGACATGAGGGAGAGAAAACCATGAGGAGGACAGTGACGTGGGGGGGTCAGTTACATGGGGGACCGTAACATGGGGGGGGGGGGTCAGTGACATGGGTGGGACATGTGACATTGGAGGGGGGGTAGTGACATGGGGAGGACAGTGACACAAGGGGGTGGGGTCAGTGACATGGGGAACCGTGACATGGGGAGGACAGTAACATATGGGGGGGGGGGGGGGGGTCAGTGACATGGGGAGGACAGTGACATGAGGGGGGGGGGGAAGTGACATGTAGGGGGGGTCAGTGACATGGGGAGGACAGTGACCTGGGTGGGGCTGACATAGGGAGGACAGTGACACGAGGGGGGGCACTGAGAGAGGACAGTGACATAAGGGGGGGGGCAGTGACATGTGGGGGCCTGACATAGGGAGGACAGTGACAAGTGCTGGGGTCAGTGACATGGGGAGGACGTGACATGAGGAAGACACTGACATGTGAAGGGGTTCAGTGACATGAGGGGGCATGACATGCAGAGGACAGTGACATGTGGGGGGGGGGACTGACATGGGAGGACAGTGACATGTGGGGGAGGAATGACATGGGGAGGACAGTGACATGTGGGGGGGGGGGGGCCTGACATGGGGAGGACAGTGACATGTGGGGGGGTCAGTGACATGTGTGGGGGTCAGTGACATGGGGGGGGCGCGACATTTGGAGGGGAGGGTCAGTGACATGGGGAGGACAGTAACACGTGGGGGGGGGGCTGACATGGGGAGGACAGTGACATTTGCGGGGGAGGTCAGTGACGGGGGGGGGACAGTGACATGTGGGGGGCCAGTGACATAAGGAGGGGGGGACTGACATGGGAGGAAAGTGAAATGTGGGAGGGGGACAGTGACATGGGAGGAAAGTGAAATGTGGGAGGGGGTCAGTGACGTGCTGGGGTCAGTGACGTGCTGGGGTCAGTGACGTGCTGGGGTCAGTGACGTGCTGGGGTCAGTGACGTGCTGGGGTCAGTGACGTGCTGGGGTCAGTGACGTGCTGGGGTCAGTGACGTGCTGGGGTCAGTGACGTGCTGGGGTCAGTGACGTGCTGGGGTCAGTGACGTGCTGGGGTCAGTGACGTGCTGGGGTCAGTGACGTGCTGGGGTCAGTGACGTGCTGGGGGAGCGTGACATGGGGGAGCGTGACATGGGGGAGCGTGACATGGGGGAGCGTGACATGGGGGAGCGTGACATGGGGATAGACACTGACGTGGGGGGGTTCAGTGACATGGGGCGGCCATATGTTGGGGGGGGCAGTGACATGGGGGGGCATATGTGGAGGACAGTGACATGTGGGGGGCCAATGAGGTGGGGACTGACATGGGAGGACAGTGACATGAGGGGGAGAAAACCATGAGGAGGACAGTGACGTGGGGGGGTCAGTTACATGGGGGACCGTAACATGGGGGGGGGTCAGTGACATGGGTGGGACATGTGACATTGGAGGGGGGGTAGTGACATGGGGAGGACAGTGACACAAGGGGGTGGGGTCAGTGACATGGGGAACCGTGACATGGGGAGGACAGTAACATATGGGGGGGGGGGGGTCAGTGACATGGGGAGGACAGTGACATGAGGGGGGGGGGGAAGTGACATGTAGGGGGGGTCAGTGACATGGGGAGGACAGTGACCTGGGTGGGGCTGACATAGGGAGGACAGTGACACGAGGGGGGGCACTGAGAGAGGACAGTGACATAAGGGGGGGGGCAGTGACATGTGGGGGCCTGACATAGGGAGGACAGTGACAAGTGCTGGGGTCAGTGACATGGGGAGGACGTGACATGAGGAAGACACTGACATGTGAAGGGGTTCAGTGACATGAGGGGGCATGACATGCAGAGGACAGTGACATGTGGGGGGGGGGGACTGACATGGGAGGACAGTGACATGTGGGGGAGGAATGACATGGGGAGGACAGTGACATGTGGGGGAGGAATGACATGGGGAGGACAGTGACATGTGGGGGGGGGGGGCCTGACATGGGGAGGACAGTGACATGTGGGGGGGTCAGTGACATGGGGGGGCCGCGACATGGGGAGGATAGTGACATGTGTGGGGGTCAGTGACATGGGGGGGGCGCGACATTTGGAGGGGAGGGTCAGTGACATGGGGAGGACAGTAACACGTGGGGGGGGGGGCTGACATGGGGAGCACAGTGACATTGGAGGGGGGGCACTGACATGGAGAGAACAGTGACATGAGGGGAAGGCCTGACATGGGGAGGACAGTGACATTTGCGGGGGAGGTCAGTGACGGGGGGAGGACAGTGACATGGGGAGGACAGTGACATGGGGAGGACAGTGACATGGGGAGGACAGTGACATGGGGAGGACAGTGACATGGGGAGGACAGTGACATGGGGAGGACAGTGACATGGGGAGGACAGTGACATGTGCTGGGGTCAGTGACATGGGGAGGACAGTGACATTTGGGGGGGGGGGGGTTAGTGACATGGGGAGGACAGTGACATGAGGGGGAAAAGTGACATGGGGAGGACAGTTACGTGTGGGGTTCAGTGATATGGGGGGGTCGTGACATGGGGAAGACACTGACATGTGGGGGCCATAACATGTGGGGGGCCTGACATGGGGAGGACAGTGACAACATGTGGTGGGGTCAGTGACAAGGGGGGCTGTGACATGCGGAGGACAGTGACATGCGGGAGGACAGTGACGTGTGGGAGGACAGTGACGTGTGGGGAGGACAGTGACGTGTGGGGAGGACAGCGACGTGTGGGGAGGACAGCGACGTGTGGGGAGGACAGCGACGTGTGGGGAGGACAGCGACGTGTGGGGAGGACAGCGACGTGTGGGGAGGACAGCGACGTGGGGGGAGGACAGCGACGTGGGGGGAGGACAGCGACGTGGGGGGAGGACAGCGACGTGGGGGGAGGACAGCGACGTGGGGGGAGGACAGCGACGTGGGGGGAGGACAGCGACGTGGGGGGAGGACAGCGACGTGGGGGGAGGACAGCGACGTGGGGGGGAGGACAGCGACGTGGGGGGGAGGACAGCGACGTGGGGGGGAGGACAGCGACGTGGGGGGGAGGACAGCGACGTGGGGGGGAGGACAGCGACGTGGGGGGGGGGTTCAGTGACGTGGGGGGGGGGTCAGTGACGTGGGGGGGGGGGGGACAGTGACATGTGGGGGGACAGTGACATGTGGGGGGACAGTGACATGTGGGGGGACAGTGACATGTGGGGGGACAGTGACATGTGGGGGGACAGTGACATGTGGGGGGACAGTGACATGTGGGGGGACAGTGACATGTGGGGGGACAGTGACATGTGGTACGGTCAGTGACATGTGGTACGGTCAGTGACATGTGGTACGGTCAGTGACATGTGGTACGGTCAGTGACATGTGGTACGGTCAGTGACATAGGGGGCAGTGACATGGGGAGGACAGTGACATGTGCTGGGGTCAGTGACATGGGGAGGACAGTGACATGTGTAGGGGTCAGTGACATGGGGAAGACACTGACATGTGGGGGGGGGGGGGTTCAGTGACATGGGGCGGCCATAAAATGTGGGGGGTGGGGGGGCAGTGACATGGGGGGGCATGACATGTGAAGGACAGTGACATGAGGGGAGGGGACTGACATGGGAGGACAGTGACATGTAGGGAGGACAGTGACAAGAGGGGGGCCGGTGACGTGCTGGGGTCAGTGACATGGGGAGGACGGTGACGTGCTGGGGTCAGTGACATGGGGAGGACGGTGACGTGCTGGGGTCAGTGACATGGGGAGGACGGTGACGTGCTGGGGTCAGTGACATGGGGAGGACGGTGACGTGCTGGGGTCAGTGACATGGGGAGGACGGTGACGTGCTGGGGTCAGTGACATGGGGAGGACGGTGACGTGCTGGGGTCAGTGACATGGGGAGGACAGTGACAAGAGGGGGAGGGTCAGTGACATGGGAAGGACAGTGACAAGAGGGGGAGGGTCAGTGACATGGGGAGGACAGTGACAAGAGGGGGAGGGTCAGTGACATGGGGAGGACAGTGACAAGAGGGGGAGGGTCAGTGACATGGGGAGGACAGTGACAAGAGGGGGAGGGTCAGTGACATGGGGAGGACAGTGACAAGAGGGGGAGGGTCAGTGACATGGGGAGGACAGTGACAAGAGGGGGAGGGTCAGTGACATGGGGAGGACAGTGACAAGAGGGGGAGGGTCAGTGACATGGGGAGGACAGTGACAAGAGGGGGAGGGTCAGTGACATGGGGAGGACAGTGACATGGGGAGGGGAAGTGACATGTGTGGGGGTCAGTGACATGGGGGGGCCGCGACATGGGGAGGACAGTGACATGAGGACAGTGACATGTGGGGGGGTCAGTGACATGAGGACAGTGACATGGGGAGGATAGTGACGTGGGGGGGCATTGACCTGGGCGGGGGGCTGACATAGGGAGGACAGTGACATTTGGGGGAGCAGTGGCATGGGGAGGACAGTGACACTTTTGAAGGACAATGACACGGGGGTCAATGGCATGGTGAGGACAGTGACATTGGAGGGGGACCATGACATGGGGACAGTGACCAGGGAGGGCATTGACCTGGGAGGGTCTGACATGGGGGAGGACAGTGACATGAGGGGGGCAGTGACATGGGGAGGACAGTGATATTTGGGGGGGGGGCAGTGACATGGGGAGGACAGTGACATTTGGGGGGGGTCAGTGACATGGGGAGGACAGTAACCTGGAGGGCATTGACCTGGGGGGCTGACATGGAGAGGACAGTGACATGAGGGGGGGCACTGATAGGGAGAGGACAGTGACATAGGAGGGCCTGACATGGGGAGGACAGTGACATTGAGGGGGGCAGTGATGCCCCCCCCTCCCCCCACATCACTGTCCTACCCAAGTCATGGCCACCCCCCCAATGTCACTGTCCTCCCCATGTCAGGCCCTCCCATATCACTGCCCCCCCTCATGTCGCTGTCCTCCCCATGTCAGTGCCCCCCCCCCCCATTCCACTGTTCTCTCCATGTCAGTGCCCCCCCCCCCTCATGTCACTGCCCCCCCATGTCATTGTCCTCCCAAAGTGTCACTGTCCTCCCCATGTCACTGTCCTGCCCCATGTTAGACCCCCCCCCCCAGGTCAATGACCCCCCGGTCACTGTCCTCCCCATGTCATGGTCCCCCTCCAATGTCACTGTCCTCCCCATGTCAGTGCCCCCATCGTGTCACTGCCCCCCAATGTCATTGTCCTCTCCATGCCAGCCCCCCCCCCAGGTCACTGTCCTCCCCATGTCACTGACCCCCCCCCACGTCACTGTCCTCATGTCAGTGACCCCCCCACGTCATGGTCCCCCCTCATGTCACTGACCCCCACACGTCACTGACCCCCACACGTCACTGTCCTCCCAATGTCACTTGCCCCCCCATGTCACTGACCCCACCAAGTCAGCCCCCCCCCCCCCGTCACTGTCCTCCCCATGTCATTCCCCCCCTCATGTCACTGTCCTTCCATGTCAGTCCCCCCCCCCCATGTCACTGTCCTCCACATGTCATGCCCCCCCATGTCACTGAACCCCCCACGTCAGTGTCCTCCCCACGTCAGTGTCCTCCCCCCCCCCCCTCATGTCATGGCCCTCCATGCCACTTCCCCCCCCTCATGTCACTGACCCCAGCACATGTCACTGTCCTCCCCATGTCACTGACCCCAGCACATGTCACTGACCCCAGCACATGTCACTGACCCCAGCACATGTCACTGACCCCAGCACATGTCACTGACCCCAGCACATGTCACTGTCCTCCCCATGTCACTGACCCCAGCACATGTCACTGTCCTCCCCATGTCACTGTCCTCTCCACGTCACTGTCCTCCCCCCCCCTCATGTCACTGTCCTCCCCAAATGCCACCCCCCCCCCATGTCACCGTCCCCCCCTCATGTCACTGTCCTCCCCATGTCACTGTCCTCTCCACGTCATTGTCCTCCCATGTCAGTCCTTCCACCCCTCATGTCACTGACCCCAGCACATGTCACTGTCCTCCCCATGTCATTCCCCCCCTCATGTCACTGTCCTCTCCACGTCACTGTCCTCCCATGTCAGTCCCCCCCCCCCCTCATGTCACTGTCCTCCCCAAATGTCACCCCCCCCATGTCACCGTCCTCCCCATGTCATGGTCCCCCTCCAATGTCACTGCACCCCAAATGTCACTGTCCTCCTCATGTAATGGTCCCCCTCCAATGTCACTGCACCCCAAATGTCACTGTCCTCCCCATGTCACAACCCCCCCATGTAACTGTCCTCTCTCCGATCCACGATGCTCCCCAATACGCATCTTTGATCCATCTTGCTGGAGCATCGGTGGCTAGTGATCCGCGGTGTGTGTAAGTGTAGTCAGCGGTGCAGTAGAAAAAGGGTTAACTGTGACAGCTCTGTGCTATGGTTGTTGATCGGCTTCTTATGCCTGAAACCATGACATGCACAGTTGCTTCAAGGGAGACAGATCTTGCCGCTACACCGGCAGCTCTCACAATTCACACCGGATCCAGGCTTACCGTAGCTTTACTGATGAGGAAAACCGACTCCTGACTAGCCAGTGATAACTCCGGGTCAGACTTCATTAACGCTTTCACCCGCGACAACGGCAACTTCACCAGCTTCGGTACCGGGGCTGCGGCACAGTCGGACTTCTCACCCGCATGTTTGTCACTTAGGTCAGCTTCAGAAGTGTCTGCATGCTTTACAGCGGAATCTAACACTACTGTCTCTTCCTCAGCTGCCATCATATAACCTCAAATACACATTCCAGCGCCGGGAAACTCCTTCCAATCACTAGTGAGAAAACCTTGCTACACGCGCCGAACGAGGATGACGTTGAAAGCGCGCGCCAAACTGGTGTGTTTACAAGGTGCTGTCCGGAAGGTGTTGCTAACACGTGATCTAGGCTATGTTGTCATATATCGGCAGAAGGAAGGATTAGTTCGCTAAACTGTCTCTGTTTTATTTCTTCTTATTTTCTCATCCAAACATTCAATTTATATTTCAAAATATTGTGTAGGTGTAGAACGTTTTTCATACTTATTTACATTTGACTTCTGAGTATATATATAATATATATATATTATTTTGCATAGTTCCAGTGGTGTAGCTTTTGCCTAATGTAAGAATGCATTTTCCATACTTGTGGGTTCCCTGTGGAAGAGGAGGATCACTGTAGCACTGCAGCTACTACAGTGATCGCTTGTCTTCTGGATCCAACACTGACCATCTGCCTCGCTACATTGAAACCAACCACAGGGGTGTTACAGAACAATAAATGCAAGGCATTCTCTAATTGAATGAGGTGAGATTGTGAAATCATCGCTTTATCTCTCCACCCTAACCAGTCAGAGAATTCCTTGTGAATGGCACCCCTGACAAGCAAGCAACCCCCCTATGCCAGGGCCGCCACTCAATAT
Organism: Staurois parvus; assembly: GCF_062004578.1. Lineage (NCBI taxonomy): Eukaryota > Metazoa > Chordata > Amphibia > Anura > Ranidae > Staurois > Staurois parvus. The sequence goes on from NW_028318052.1 coordinate 7,518, forward strand.
GGGACCCAGAAGACAGCAGTGATCACTGTAGTAGCGGAGACTGCTACAGTAATTTCCAGTTTCCACAGGTATGATATAGGTATATTTTCATTAGCCCAAATTTAATATAGCACCATTTTGCACAGACCAGCCCCAATCCTCTTCAGATCCCCTCCGGCACTCCTGGCTCCTCCTCCTTGAGCAGTGCCCCCAGGGAAGCCACTCACCCTGAAGGCACCTCTGTGTGTTCGTCCCCAAGCTGCTGTTCTCTCCTCATTGGCTCACTGGCTGTGATTGACAGCCAATAGGCTCCTACTGCTGTCTCAGCCAATGATGAGGGAGAGGATCGCTGGATCAGAGAGGGCTCAGGTAAGGATCAAGAGGTGGGGGCTGCTATACACAGAAGGTTTTTTACTTTCAGGTATAGAATGCATGAAGGTAAAAAACCTTTAGCCTTTAGAACCATTTTAACTGCATTCCCACCCCCCTATAGCAGATATACTGGAAAATGCTATATAAACGTGATTTTGCTTCTCCCGGTATTCGCGGCCGCGACTGTCAATCACCGGGTTCCAGACAGTCAGTACTCACCAGCGGCGGGTGAATGCCAAGCATTGTAAACAAAACAGTTCTGCTCCTTGTCAGCTCGTGCAGACTGCTTTGCAAGGCTGTACATAGCACAGCCATGCAAAGCACTGTGCTTACAGCGAAGCACAAACACACAGCCCCTAGTAAAACAGCACACAGTTAACCCTTTGATTGCCCCACATGTTAACCCCTTCCTGCCCAGTGTCATTAGTATAGTGTTGGTGCTTTTTATTAGCACTGATCACTATTGGTGTCATTGGGGATGTCAGTGACACCACGTTAGTTCCCCCCCCGTGTCAGAATGCCTACCGCAATCCCGCTATAAGTTGCTAATCGCAGCCATTAGTAGTAAAAATTAAAAATAAAAAAATCACAGTATATATACCGCCATTTGTAAATGTTTTAAACTTTAATGTAAACCAATTTACACGTATTGGGATTTTTTTTTCTAGCAAAGACATGTCGTAGAATACATTTTGGCCTAAAATTATGACGAAATTTGATTTTGTAAATTTTTTTACTGGACATGTTTAATATGTTTTTTTTCTCAAAATTGTCAGTATTTTTTTTTTATAGCACAAGAAATAAAAACCGCACAGGTGATCAAATACCACCGAAAGAAAGCTCTATTCTTGGGAAAAAAAGGACATAAATTTCATTTTGGTGCAGCGTTGCATGACAGCGCAATTGTCAGTTAAAATAATGCAGCGCTGTAATGCAAAAAATGGCCTGGTCAGGAAGAGGGATAAATCCTCAGGAATGCAAGTAGTTAAAGCAGAACTAACCCCATTGATTTAACCACTTCCAGACCGGACACTTTTACCCCCTTCCTTACCAGGGCAATTTTCAGCTTTTAGCGCTATCACACTTTAAATGACAATTGCGCGGTCATGCAACACTGTACCAAAATGAATTTTTTACCATTTTTTTGAGATAGATAAAGCTTTATTTTGGTGGTATTTATTCACCACTGGGATTTGTATTTTTTTTGCTATGTAAATGAAATGGCCAAAAAATTTGAAAAAAAGTGTTTTTTTTTATAAAATTTTGCAAATAAATAATATTTCATCATAAATCTTAGCCAAAATTTATTCCGTTATCTTTTTAGTAAAAAAAAAAATCCAAATTAGTTTATAAGCAAAAATTATAATTTTTAAACATTTTTTTTTACATTTTTATTTTATTTTTTTATATTATTATTTTTTATTTTATTTTATTTTTTTTTACATACTGTCACCCTAGCAGTACAGTGTCACCATGGTGACACTGTACTACTTGTGAGGGGTGATGAAGATTTTTTTTTTTTTTTTTACACTGATTGCTTTTACACCCATATAGGATATAAAAGCAATCATTTCTCTTTCTCTCTGTGTGCATTCTTGCACTCATTGAGAAGAACTGAGTGAGCTGTGATTGGTCACAGCTTGTCACATGGTACAAGGCTTTTGTGAATAGCCTTGTACCATGTGACCTCTGTGATCATTCACAGATTTCACACGTAGTAAGCAATGATGTCAGAAGTGACATCTTGCTTACTACTTTGCATGTGATCACTGATTGGCCAATCAGTGATCACATGATCGGGACCTCGTACAGAGGTCCCGTCTGACGATCGGTGTTTCACTGTGTCCGGAGGACACAGCGGGCACCGGATCGCGGTGCTGCACGCTCCCAGGGAGCGCGCACAAGCAGGGTGCGGGGAGGCCGTTTATAGACGGCCACCCGACCCTGCAGTGCCACCGTCCGGCCGTTTATATACAACGGACGGTCGGGAAGTGGTTAACATTGCCGGGAATGTTAACTGTCACATTTGCTTGTGCTTTCAACCTGTCAAACCATCAAATGGCTGGTGTCATAACTGATCACGTGCAGCACCATGGCAGTTGCAGATCAAACAGAAGCTTAGATGGCAGCCTCCTTGGGTGCAAAGGATAGGAGGGTTTAGTTCCACTTTAAGCTCCTTTATAGTCAGTGGAGCAGCTGTGGATTACTTTAGCCTGCTCAATGTTTCACAGGCTGCTGGTATGATTATTTCTGACTGCATTCAGGAGAATACTAGAATCACAGTGGGAGGAAAGACAGAAGGGCAGCCTGACTATCTATGGGGACTCAGCCAATCCCTGGGAAGGTGTTCTCATATCAGGTACGTGGTGAAGACTGGAATGTTAGGGAGGCCTCTCTTAAACCTCCTGCCCAACACTGCTGAAAGTGGAGAAAGAGAGTGCGAGGGCAAATAGTGGCAGGAGTGCCGAAGTAGCTGGTTGGTGATGTTCACTCTGTAGGTGGTTAGAGCTAGTAGTCACAGTCTTCGGAATGGGACGCAGGAGCAGCTTGGCACCAGAACCGAAGATGAAAATAAGACAAGAAGGCAGCAAGGGACTGAATTGGTAGGCAGAGCAAGTCCAGGAGGTAGGTCAAGGTCAGTAACAGCCGGGCAAAGCGGTACAGAAACAGCAGGCAAAGGCAAGTCCAGTAAACAGGCCGAAGTCAGAGTAATCAGGTGAGCAGAGTTTAAGCAGGAGCAGGAGTGAAGTCCAAGGGCAAGCCAGGTCATACACAGATAAGCAGGCACAGCGGATCAGGTCACAGGAACTAGCTGAAGACCATTCAAGAACTGTTCATAATGACAGACCAGTTTAAACAGGTCATTGGGTGCAAAGTGTGCACGCTAATTGGAATGCGCGCGTGCTCGCTTGCATATCGATGAACTGGAACAGCACATCTTTTGCTTCTTTGCTCATGAGTATGAGCACATGAGCAATGCATACGAATATGAGCATAAGCCTGTACTGGTTTTATGTTGCTAGGAATTCGGTTTCCCTTACCTTGCCCCCCCCCCCAACGGGCAGCCTCAGGATGCCCATCTGAGACATCTTTGCAGTGCGGGCTTGGAAAAACGTTCTCACCAGTCTTGGGGCATGAGCATTGCCTTCTGGCTCCCATGAGTTTTTCTCAAGACTATAACAATTCCACTTGATTAAACACTGAATGAGGCTTTTCCTTCTACAATCTACAATAAAATTATATAGGATCAGCAACAAGGTGAAGATGAATTATAGAAAGTTTTATTCAGATTCGGAGTAAAAATAGTTCCAGAATGCAAACAACACTAACGTGTTTCAGTCAAACAAGACCTTACTCATTGTTGTCATTGTTTGACTGAAACGCATAAGTGTTGCTTGCATTCTGGAGCTATATTAACTCCGCAGCTGAATAAAACTTTCTACAATTTTTTTTCACTTTGTTGCTGATCCTATATGATTTGATTTACTAGTTCATCGGATGTAAACCACAGGAGTCGCACAGTGAGAGATACACTCTTTATGGAAAACATGCTATGAGGGTTGAAGCTCCTATTCCTTAACCATGTCTCAGTTTTAAGAGCTTTCCAGAGTTCTTTCCAGAATTTGGATGTAAACTGAACTCCTCGGTCAGAGATTATATGTGCATATGTGTGCACATATACTCACTCCTGCTCACAACAGTACGAGCACCTGCAGATCCGCGCCTGCGCATTCGTGTATGAGCCAGCATGATCCTGACATTGCCCTCCCTCTTCGGACAGCCTCCGAATGCCCGATTGGATTTTTTTCTGAAGATGACTGTGGAAGAAGGCATGAATAAGTTCTTTGGCATGGACATTTTGTTCAGGTTCCCAGGAGTTCTCTAGACTGTACCCCCTCCATTTATAAGCTATTGCAACTGGTTCCTCCTTTTTTTGCAGTCCACAATGGCTTCCACCTCATATTCCTCATCCCCATTAACAATTACATGTTCAGGTGGGCCAGATCTTCTATTTGGAAAAGGGTCTGAGACTGCAGACTTTAACAGCGATACATGAAATACTGGGTGAATTTTGAACGATTCTGGTAAAGATAATTCATAAGACACTTCATTGAGCTTCCTCCTTACCGAGAATGGACCCACGAATTTAGGTGCAAGCTTCTTCGATAGACAGGCTAGCTTAACATTTGCCATGGACAGCCATCCCCTATCGCCAGGCTGAAGAACCAGTTCCCCCCTTCTTCTTTTGTCAAAATCTTTTTTATTGCCTGCTTGTGCCTTAGTCACAGCTTCTTGCAGCAACTTGTTATTGCGGCTGAGGAAATCCACGGTGCTCTGAACAGCTGGGACCGTAGTTTCTGGAACAAGATCAGGCAAGAAAGATGGATGGAAACCATAGTTGTCAAAAAGGGGGACTGTCCTGTGGCTGACTGGCGTTGTTATAGGCCAATTCCGCCAAGGGTAACAGTGAAACCCAATCATCCTGGATGAATGAAGTAAAGCACCTAATGTACTGTTCGAGAATCTGATTGGTCCTCTCAGTTTGCCTATTAGTCTGTGGATGATAGGCAGAAGATAAGAAAAGCTTGATTTTCAAGACCTCGCACAGGGCTCTCCAAAATTTTGAAAGCATTTGGACTCTCCGATCTGAGGCAGACTTCACAGGGTCCCTGTGAATATTAACAATTTCTTTGACAAAACCCATGCAGTCTACATGGCCGAGGGCATATTCTTCAGAGGAAGGAAATGAGCCATTTTAGACAGCTGATCCACAACCACAGAGATGGAAGTGCATCCTGCAGATGGCGGAAGCTCCACTATGAAGTCCATGGAGATCATCCTGCAAGGTCTGTCCGGAACTGGCAAAGGTAAGCCCCAGGCTCGGCTTCTGGCACTCTTGTTTCGGGTACAGGTGGCACAAGCATTGACCTACTCTTTACAGTTCTTTTACAGATTCAGCCACCAGAACTTGCACTTTACCAGTTCAAGGGTCTTGTGGATTCCAAAGTGGCCTGCCAAGGCATGGTCGTGACAAAGCCCCAGAACAGCTACCCAAATCTCTTCTGGCACAAAAACCTTATCCTCCTTCCACAACATCCGTTCCCTAGCCTCCAAAGTGAGTCCGTGAGGGCCGGGAATATTCAAGGAAGTTTGCTTCTAGATGAAAGATGAGCTTGCAGCAACAGGAAGTTACCAGCAGACAGAATAGTATCTGGCACTTATGGTTCCTTGGGATCCTTGAACATGCGGGAAAGCACATCCGGCTTAACATTCTTTGATGCAGGCCTGTGGGTAATGTCTAATACAAATCTTGAAAATAATAATGTCCACCTAGCTTGGTGTGGCTTCAAATGTTTGGCAGCCCTTAGGTATTCAAGGTTTTTATGATCAGTGTAGATGAGTATTGGATGGGCTGCAAATATCTCCATTAACTCAAGGGCAGCTTTGATGGCAAGAAGCTCCCAATCCCCCACATCATAGTTCCTCTCTGCTGGTGTGAGTTTGCAAGAAAAGAAAGCCACTGAATCAAGTTCTTGAGCCCCTGATGTTGAGAAACCACTGCCCCTACTGCAGTCTCTGATGCATCTACAGGATGTAAGGCAGAGTGCTATCCAGATGACTTAAAATAGGGACTGAGGTAAAAAGTCCTTTTAGGGTTTCAAAGGCAACCTGTGCCTCAGGAGTCCAATGGTCAGCTGTGTAATGGGGGAAATTATAGCAGAGAATCCCCTGATGAATCTCCTGTAGCAAACTCCACAAAGTGCTGCACCCCCTTTTTTCTGTGGGTGCAGGCCAATCCAGAATGGCACAGACATTCTGTGGGTCCATCTTATTTCCTAGAAATTACTAAACCCAGGAACTGAATGCTCTGCCACTCGAATTCACACTTCTTGGGTTTAGCATATAGTCAGTGTTGTCGAACTATGTAAGGACGATGTGGAGGAACGATGTTAGCTCCCCTTTTACTGAACACATCCAGGTATTCACAATAGGCCTTGGGCACCATCTGATGTGTCTCGTCAGAGTCAATTCAAAACAGGGTCACTGGCGGAGTAAGGGGTTCAGACAGACAGTGTTCTTGGCAGTAAGTCGATTCAATTTGCAGATTATGCACCTGCAGTCATGGTAGCCCCAAAATGACAGGAAACCGGAGAAGAAATAGCATTCAGACTTAACAGTTCTTTGTGTTTAGTGTGAGTGATAATGAGTAATGGTAGCGTCTCTTGAGTTACAAGTCCTGATTAAATGCAAGAACCATCGGCTAGGTATACCGAAAGTCTTTGGCTGTAGCGGAATATGCTGCTCTGCTGGGAAGGCCAGGTCAGTAAAGCAACTACAGGCCCTAGAGTCAATAATGGCGGTCACTCAAATTGCTCCTCCTGGAAGCTGAAACGAGATTGGGAGAGCCAGGTCAGTTGCACTGGCAATCAGGAGGGGCTGGTTAGTAGCACCTGGCTGTAGGCACACATCACTGCAGAGCAGACTAGCCGCAGGTGGCACAGCAGAGCAGGCTGGTAGCAGGCAGGCTGAGAGTGGGCAGATAACACAGTGGAGCAGGCTGATAGCAGGTGGAGCAGAATGCAGGGGCAGATGGGCCAGATCGGTAACAGATGGGCAGGTCAAGCATAGACGACATGCAGGAGAGAAGTCAGGTCACAGGCCAATGTCAGCAGCAGTGAGGCAGATCAGGAAGATACCGTAGGCAGAGACAGAATCCAAGAAGCAAGCTGAGGTCAGTGCAGGTAGTGTTCAAGCGAGGTCAGGACAAGCCAGGTCAATCAGGGGTATCAATACAGGAACATAGGGAGAGCTGCAGATCAGACAGTAATTCACTAGTGCAACTGCTACACTTATATTACGCCAATAGGCACCAGAATTAGCCAATGCGCATTTCCATTCACGCACGCCCATGCATGCGCATATTGGGATAGCAAAAAACATGAGATTCGCTATAGAAGACAGAATGGTGGACCCAGAAGGGCGATTTTTGTTGTTGAGGGGGAAATTATATGAAATGGAATGTACACACAAATATTTACAGTCCAAATAAGAACCCAATCATGTTTTTAGAGGACACGTTAAGGAAATGGATAGATTTTAAGAAAGATAACTTGATTGTGGCAGGGGACTTTAACTTTTGCATGGATCCTAAGTTCTATACATCATCACATGTACAGAGGGATGGAGGTAGACGTTTAAGACAAATAAAAAAAAAATTACATCAATACCAATTGGTAGATACATGGAGAATAAAACTTTTTGGTGCTGACGATTATTTGTTTATATTCTAGGCTGGATTATATGATGATAGAACATAGATTATTGGAGTCATTGATTAAATCCAATATCGTGGTTACATCATTGTCAGATCAATGAGGCTGAAAGTGAGGAATGAACAAAATAAAATGTATGCATGGAAACCAAATGGAACACTCATACAAGATCAGGAGACGGAAGTAAGAAAACAAAAAGAAATAAAACAATATTTTCAACTAAATGAAATGGAAGAAGTTTTGATTGCTAGGGTTTTGGAAGCCCATAAGGCAGGGCTTAAAATTTCAAGTCTAGACCTACTAGCCAGGCACAAACCTTACTCTCCACCAGTTGCCCCACCCAACCTCGCCCAGGTCTGCCTCCAACCCCACCCCCCGGCCCGTTCCCCAACCCCACCCCCAACCACACCCCTTTAAAGCTTATGAAATTAAATTTTTCTTTAGAATAAAGAATTTAAAATATAAAAAACTGCAATTATACCATAGCTTTTATATGTCAATTTAAACATAGCGTTTGCAAATGGCGGTATAGATACTGGAATTGTTTTCTTTTAATTTTATTTTTACTAGTAATGTAGTAATGGCGGCGATCAGTGACCTATAGCGGGACTGCGGCGGCATTCTGACAATGGGGGGGAACTGACTTGGTGTCACTGAGCCACAGTGACACCAATACAGTGATCAGTGTTAATAAAAAGCACTGATACTGTACTAATGGCACTGGGCAGGAAGGGGTTAATGGGGGCGATCAAAGGGTTAACTGTGTGCTGTGTGTGTTTTATTATGGGGCTGTGTGTGTGCTTTCCACTGTAAGCACACTGCTTTGTATGGCTCTGCTATGCTGACAGGGGAGAGATCTGTGTGCTTTACATACAGGTCTCTCCCTCGTCTGTAATATTTGGCAATCACCATGTGCCGGCGAGTAATCACCGGCCGGGACCCGGTGATTGACAGGGAATGGTGCCGCAGGTAGGGCGCGCGTGCGGCCCATACATGCTCCCTACCCGGAAACAAAAAATCACATATATATACACGTGATTTTGCGCACTCCTGCTGCCCTGTAGCAGGATTTCTGCTATAGGGTGGCAGGAAAGTGGTTAAATTACACTATTAAACTTTTTATTCAGAAGTTACAAAAATAAATAGTAACAACAACAATGTAAACGTAAAAGGAAAATACGTGCTTTACATTAATAGGGACACCAACGCTGAGACACTAATTCCCCTAGTGATACCAAAGCTGAGGCACCATTCCTCCCACTGACACCAACAATGGGGCACTATTCCTCCCACTGACACCAACAATGAGGCACTATTCCTCCCACTGACACCAACGATGGAGTACTATTCCTCCCACTGACACCAACAACGGGGCACTGTTCCTCCCACTGACACCAAAAATGGGGCACTATTCCTCCCACTGACACCAACAATGGGGCACTATTCCTTCCACTGATGCCAATGATGATGCACTATTCCTAACACTGACACCAACGATGTGGCACTATTTCTCCCACTGACACCAACAGTGGGACACTATTTCTCCCACTGACGCCAATGACGTGGCATCATTCCTCCCACTGACACCAATGACATGGCATCCGTCCTCCCAATGACACCAATGACGTGGCACCATTCCTCCCACTAACACCAATGATGCGGCACCATTCCTCCCATTGACACCAAGCATGGGGCATTGTCCCTTTTACTGATACCGATGATAGGGTACAATTCAACCACTGATACAAATGCTGAGTCCCCACACAATGATGGTGTGTCCTGGCACAAAGATCCACAGTTCGGGGCCCTGGAGAGGTTCTTTCTTGTGTTGTCAGTGGCTGTCATCCATCCGAGTGGAGTGTCCTCCGTCCTTTCCCCGAGTACCTGGGCTCCTCATCCCTCCTTCAGCTCCAGGAACAGCAGTGCCATGCGGGGTGAAATGTTAGGGTCCTGGCATCCGATTCTCAGGATCAAAGTAGCCACTGCATGCCAAGTCACACCCATCTTGACCCTGTACACCGGAGTGGAGCCCACCCACTGCTCTAGAATTGGTCAGAGAGTCAGTGCAACTCATGGCCCCACCCGCTCCTTCCTCTCTGTGGAATAATATACAGCCCAGCATGCCGCTGCCTGTCTCCTGTCTTGTGCAGAGTGTCAGCACACACTCGCCCCCACATTATTTCCACTCGCCAAATGCGAGCAGGCGAGTGGAAATTTCAAGGCCTGCCATACGGCGTATATAAGAGGTATCTTGATTTCCATAGGAGCGGAAAAAAAGAAAACACGGCGAAAAAAGATAAAAACAATAATAGAAGAATTATATGAATTAGAACAAATATATAACAAAAGAATGGAGACTGTAATACAACAAAAGATAATATTAAAGAAAGAATTAAGTAGTCTGATGGAACAGGAGACAAACAAAGCCTTTAATATGGTGCTGAGAGAAAGATATCAATGGGGAAATAAAATCAGGAAACTATTTGGCAAGGATGGTAAGGAAAAAGAAATCAGTAAATTATATAGAAAATATCAGAGATAAAACTGGAGAAATAGTATATTCAACCAAAACAATTGCTAGTATATTCCAAAAATATTATAGCTCTCTTTATGTGGTAACCTCAAAGAATTCAAGAGAATTGGAGGAGGTTAGAAACAAAAAAATCCAGACATATTTAGAGAATGTGGCACTACCTAAATTAGAAGAAAAACTGGCAATGTTAGATAGACCAATAACACAAGAAGAGGTGCTTGAAGCTCTCAGGAGCACACAAGGAGGGAGACAACCGGGGGCCAGATGGATATACTATAAGATATAGAAAGTTTAAAGAACAATTAATCCCAAAAATGTGTGCATATATGAATGCATTAGGAGAGGGAATGCAAATAAGGAAAGAATCTCTGCTGGCACATATAACAATCATTCCTAACCACTTGAGCTTCTGAGGATTTACCCCCCTTAATGACCAGGCCTCTTTTTGCTACTTATATATTTCTCAAATGCAAAGGATGGAATGGATGGAATTCTACAAGCTAAGGAGATTTGTATCAAGCCCTGTTTTTGGATATATAGGGTAATTATCCATCTAGCACATGAGTTGGAGATCATTTTTGGGTTGGGGATGTGTGTAGGATCACTGATATATTAAGTGTGGTGTCACAAAGTTGCAGTGTTGCAAGTTTCACAGATTCACATAGTGGATGTGATATGTGTGTGTTTCACTGGTTATATATTTGGTGACACAGAGATCTAAAAATATATGTGTATATGTTGATATTCACATAGAGAGTAATTTTTTTTTTTTTTGTGTGTTTTGGAGTGTTTCACGAGTATTGCATGGAGCACTGTAAAGGGCACGTGTGTTTTTATTACCAAAAAGATATGACACTATGTTAAGTTTTTTCTTTTTGAGGTATATGGGCATCAGAATTTGCGGGTGTTGAGAAAAAGAATTTTTTTCGTGGAAAAGAAGAAAAAAAAGACTTTATTGAACATTTGTTTATATGAGTGGGGTTTGCCTTGATATTTGGGATATTTATATGGTTTTATTTAAAAGAAAAGTCTTTATATATAATCTTTTTGCTACTTGGCGCTGCACTAATTCAACTGATAATTGTGCGGTCATGCAATGCTGCACCTAAACGAAATTTATGTCCTTTTTTTCACACAAATAGAGCTTTCTTTCAGTGGTATTTGATCACCTATGCGCTTTTTATTTTTCACGCTATAAACAAAAAAAGACCAAATATTTTGAAGAAAAACAATATTTTTTCCTTTCAGCTATACAAAATATATAGTAAACTCAAAGTTAGTTATAAATTTAGGCCAAAATGTATTCTGCTACATGTTTTTGGTAAAAAAATCCCAATAAGTGTATATTGATTGCTTTGTTTGAAAGTTATAGCATCTACAAACTATGGTATAGATACTGAAATTTACGCCATTTTTTTGCTATACAGCGCTGTGCTAGTTTAACGGACAATTGCACGATCATGCAATATGGTACATAAATTAAATTTATGTCCTTTTTTTAACACAAATAGTGCATTCTTTTGGTGGTATTTGATCACCTGTGTACTTTTTATTTTTGGCGCTATAACCAGAAAAATTTTGAAGAAAGCTTTTTTTGAAAAAAACAATATTTTCTTATTTTGGTCATAAAAAATATCTAAAAAAACTAAAATTTCGTCATAAATTTAGGCCAAAATGTATTCTGCTACATGTTTTTGGTTAAAAAAAATCCCAATAGGTGTATATTGATTGCTTTTTGTGAAAGTTATAGCATCTACAAACTATGGTATAGATAATGGAATTTACATAGCTTTTAACTTTCTGACTGCCCATCACAGTTCTTGAGGTGCTAAAATACCAGGATAGTACAAACACCCTCAAATGACCCCTTTTCAGAAATTAGACACCCTAAGCTATCTGCTGAGAGGCATATTGAGTCCATGGAAGATTTATTTTTTTTCCACAAGTTTCTGGAAAATGACAAAAACTATTTTTTTTTAACACAAAGTTGTCATTTAAATGATTTATTTCTCGCAAAAGCCATGGGTATATGTGGAATTACACCCCAAAATACATTCTGCTACTTCTATTGAGTATGGGGATACCACATGTGTGAGACTTTTTGGGAGCCTAGCCACATACAGGAGCCTGAAATCCAATGACCACTTTGAAAGCCTGAAGGTGCGTAACTTCCTCATTACACTTCCTCACTACCTATCACAGTTTCGAAGGCCCTGACATGCCAGGATAGCCCCAAACCCCCCAAATGACCCCTTTCTGGAAAGTATACACCCCAAGAAATTTAAAAAGAGGCATGGTGAGTATTTTGCAGATCTAATTTTTCTCACAAGGTTTTGAAATATAAAAAAAATAGAAAAAATATGTTTTTGTTTTTTTTCTTCATTTTCCAAAAACTTGTGGCAACAAATGAGATCTGCAAAATACTTACCGTGCCTCTTATCAAATTCCTTGGAGTGTCTACTTTCTTAAAAGGGGTAATTTGGGGGGTTAGGTGCTATCCTGGCATTTCAGGGCCTCGGAAACTGTGATAGGTAGTCTGGAAGTGTAATGAGGAAATAAAGCCCTTTAAAAGCCTGAAGGTGCTTATTGGATTTTGGGGTCCTGTACTTGGCTAGACTGCCAAAAAGTCTCTCACATGCGGTACCCCCATACTCGGGAGAAATAGCAAAATGTATTTTGGGGAGTAATTCCACATATACTCATGGCATGTGTGAGCAATATATCATTTAAGTGACAATTTTGTGTAAAAAAAATATATATATATTTATTTTTGTCATTTTCCAAAAACTTGTGGTAAAAAAATAAATTCTTCTATTTATTCAACATTCCTCTCAAATAGTTTGGGGTGACTACTTTCCAAAAAGGGGTCGTTTTGGGGGGTGGGGGCGTTTTATGCCCATCATTAGAAGTTTATGCCACACATCATTCATTCACTCTTCTAACCCTTAAGACCAAGCCTTTTTGTTCACATGAAAAAAATCAGTATTTTTTGCTAGGAAATTAATTTAAACCCCCAAAGATTATATATTTTTTTAAAGCAGACACCCTAGTAAATAAAATAGTGGGTACTACAATTTTTTATGCCACATAGTACTTGCGCAGCGATTTTTCAAAGGCAATTTTTTACTTTTAATGCACAAAAACACAATATATTGGCCAATTTTTTGGTAAAATATAAAGGATAATGGTATGCCGAGTAAATAGATACCAAACATGACATGCTTTAAAACTGCACATGCCCCGTGCAATGGCGACAAACTGCAAACATTTTTAATATCCATAGGCAGCGCTTTAAAAGCCTTTAAAAACTACCATTTTAGATTTACAGAGGAGGTCTAGTGTTAGAATTACTGCCCTTGATCTGACATTCACGGCAATACCTCACATGTATGGTGCAACCGCTGCTTACATAACGGCACAGGGTCAAGGCTTGTGCACACAGGTGTGCGCGCATGGGAGGGGCAATTATTTTATTTTTTCTTTAGTTATTTTGATTTTTTTAAAATTATTTTTACATTGTACCTTTCATTTTTTTTTTTAATCACTTTTAATGCTATAACAGGGAATGCAAATAACCCCTATAACTTCAATGGGCATTGTCATATTCTTTTTTGAGAAATCTGGGGTCTATCAGACTCTGGATATCTCCTCTACCCTTACATTATCTAATCAAACCAAAATCGGTGTGATCAGATGCTTTCCCAATTTACAAATGGCGCTGTTTATATCCTGCGAAACTGAAGTGATGAAATGCTTGTAGCTTCCGAATTCTTAGACTATAGAGATGACTGGCACCATTCTGGTCTCCAATCAGCTCTATGGTCAGCTGGCAGAAACACCGGCTGCATTCTCAGGTTCCCCTGATGGCACGGGACTGCCCGAGAAGGCCGTAGAAGGCAGCGGGGGAGGGGGGACATCATCTCCCACTGCTTGTAAAAGCATTCTTGCAGCTAATTAGCCACTAGGATTGCATTTACATGAAAGCCGATCGCCGGCTGAAAAAAACGATACCAGGATGATGCCTGCAGCTGTAGGCATCATCCTGGTATAACCATTCAAATCCAGTGATGTACCAGTACATCGCTGGTCCTTGTTGGTTATATATGCTATGTTCTTTTTTTTTTTTTGTATCCAGCCTGTGGAATGAATGAAAAAATGAGAAGAAATCTCTGCCAGAAAAAGTGTGTGGTATGCCCACCATTAGAATATACCGCCCTGCATCCACCCACTTCTAATGGTGGGCACACATTAAGTCATACTTTGCCACAAGTACCAGTTCCAAGATTGAATAAATGTCTAAATAGTGGCACACTTGAATAAAAATTGTCCACGTATAAGTGGTACCCCATATGGAGAAATGATGACACCAAGTCCCAAACTATCTTGCCACTGCTCCCCACGTAGTCTGGGCATCCGGGCGGGCTCCACGTGACTATCTTTTCCCTCAAAAAATCGAAACTTATAAGTATAGCCTGTTGTCCTCTCACAGGTCTTGACCCCATATCTGGCACGCTTGCAGGGGAGAAATTGTTTGAATGCAAGACGGCCAGAAAAATTAATGAGGGACTCCTCAACGCAGATGTTTTGCTGGGGAGTATAGACATCTGCAAATTTTAGGTTAAGGTGATTTGTGAGGGGCTGAATTTTGTGGAGCCGGTCAAATTCAGGGTTACCCCAAGGATGACAGAGTGTATTGTCGTTGAAATGCATAAAACACATTATACTCTCATATCTATGCCTGGCCATGGCAGCAGAGAACACGGCATATGATGAATCGGGTCTGCGGACCAATACAACAGCAATTGATTTCTTTTATTAATGCCCATGTTGAGAGTTAGGCCCAAAAAAAATGTAAATTTGAAAACCGTAATGAGTTTCCATGCAAATGGTCTGGCAAGGTTTGAATTTGGGTTGGCGGCAATAAATTGTTGTGCATATACACTGCTTTGATCCACAATCAACGCATACAGATATTCCGTGAAAAACAGCTTCAAAAATCAAGGAGGTATGTGAAAAACCAAGATGTACTAGACCGCTGGTACTCGCCAGTTCACCAAAAGGTAGAGCGGCACTAGTACTGGCACTCTGCTGCATATGAGAGTCATCAAAATTTACCGGCAAGTGCTAACAGAGATCAGGCCTGATTCTGTGAACACTGCGGTTTTGTGTGCAATGTATCAAGTGCCAGTGACCTACTGACACTGCACTTGCTGGGGGAGAAGGGGGGGTAAGCGTAGGGGCTAAACGCAGGTGTTGGCAGGTGCAGGGGCTGATCCCGCTAATGCTGCGTTTTTGGGGACGCTATACTAATGTGAACGCTGGTATAGTGCTGACCTGATCAAAGATATTGACCCGTTCAGACACTATACTAGCAATGGAGGTTTATTGTACATGAGCGTGCTCCTGGCAATCAAGGGGTTAAATGTGATGACTGGTGTACTGACGGGCAATCTGACGCTATCTGGGAGGGGTGTGAAAACCACGGGAGCGCAAATCACGTATATATATATATATATATATATATATATATATGTGATTTTGCGTATCCATGCCGCCCTGTAGCAGTATTTCTGCTGTAGGGTGGTCAGGAGGCGGTTACAGAAGAGGTTTGTGTTACGGCGCTGCGTTACTTTAACTGACAATTGCACCGTCATGCAACACTGCACCCAAATTAAATTTACATCCTTTTTTCCCACAAATTGACCTTTCTTTCGGTGGTATTTGATCGCCTGTGCGGTTTTAATTTTTTGCACTAAAAAAAAAAGGCTGACAATTTTGAGAAAAAAAAACAATATTTTGGTCTTTTTGCTATAAAACATGTCCAGTAGAAAAAATAAAAAAATCAAATTGTGTCACAAATTTCATCCAAAATGCATTCTGCGACATGTCTTTGCTAAAAAAAAATCCCAATACGTGTAAATTAATTGGTTTACATGAAAGTTATAGCATTTACAAATGGCGGGAAAGCTACTGGGATTATTTTTTTTATACTAATAATGGCGGCGATCAGCGACATATGGCGGCGATCAGCGACTTATGGCAGGACTGCAGCGGACATTTTGACACTGGGGGGGAACTGGCTTGGGGTCACTGACATCCCCAGTGACACCAATACAGTGACCAGTGAAAAAAAACCCACTGACACTGTACTAATGGCACTGGGGAGGAAGGGGTTAACATTTTTTTTCACTGAAAGGGTTAGGGGAGTGTTTTACTAGGGGGCGGGGGGGGTGCTGGACGGGCGGGGGGGGGGGTCAGGCTGATCGGGAGAGATAAACTCTTCTCTCCCTCTTCAGCTTGTCAGGAGCTGACAGGCAACTGACAGATAGCAGGGCTGTGTGTAAACAATGCAGCCCTGCTCTCTGTCAGCGATTACCGCTAATCGCGGGGAAACGGGCGGTAATGACCCGCCGTGACCCGGTGGCTGAGACCCGCTGCTGACACTCGTGGGACAGGTAGGGCGGGCGCGCGCCCCCTACCTGTTTTGCAAAACTACATTTTAAAACGTGGTTTTGCCCAGCCGTGCCGCCCTGCAAACGTACTAATGCAGTGGCTGGGGCTGAAGCGGCTAAAGAAGGTAAATATCTATCTCAATGTGCCAGCTATAGACCAATAGCATTATTGAATATAGATACAAAACTGTATGCAAAGGTTATTGCTAATAGGATGAAAGACCCAATGCCAGAATGGATTCATATAGATCAATTGGGGTTTTTTATTGGGAAGAGAAGGAAGAGATAATGGTCTGAGGTCATTGCTATTGCTACAGAAAAGCTTACTTCTGTCAATAGACGCTGAAAAAGCATTTGACACGGTAGACTGGAGATTTATGATGAGCACTTTCGAAGTGATAGGACTAGGACCAAAAATGATTAAGGGGATAAAATCTTTATATAGTTACCCTTCTGCAGCGGTAAAAGTTAATGGCTCATTGTCAGATCCCTTTGACACAGGGGCGTATTTACCACATGGCAAACAAGTCACTTGCCTAGGGCAGCAGTATTCAGGGGGGCAGCACCTCCCCCCAGAAGAAGGGATGAAAGCAGGGACACGCTTGCCTTTGGAACCAGGCAGGATCTGAGAGAGGCTGCAGGCTGCTTGATGGTGTATGTAGAGCCTGACTATCGTTCCTGGGGATGTCCAGAGCTGTGAAGATGAGTGTCTTTTTCTCTATCGCCAAGGAAGGGGGGAAGTGGAAGGCTCTCCTGGGTGGGGGGCAGGGGTGTTGTTGGTAAATGTCAACATTGTCAGGTTCTCTCTGCGGCAGGGGGAAGGGGGGGTGATGTTGGTCGGTGTCCGTGGGGGCAGACGATTTTTGTGTTGCCTAGTGTGATGGTGCGTGGCGTCAGACCCCAGCCCTTCTCACCAACTCGTGACCGTAGGACCAGCCGATCTCACACCGCGCTGTCACTTGCGTAACAATGCCACACTGCACAAAGATTTTCCAGCTCGCGGGACCACAATCTATGTGCCAACAGCCTGAGAGCGATTGTTACTGGGTCAGGTTAATTACGCAATTAACCCGTCACACTGCCACCACTACCTTTTTACAGAGAAGGAGGAAACTCACAAATCTTAGCAGTAACACTATGATATTAGTATAAGCATCTGTAATACATACTGTCACCACAGACAGATGTATTCAGAGGATTATTACATACAGTAGCACTCTTCAGAGACAAGGATTCTTTAGTTTGCATTAAAAGCTTTAGAGACAGTTCAACACTTTTCAGAAAATAGGATTTATTACTAAAAAGGTCAAAATGGTGCAATTAAAATATTTACAGAAAAAGATGTAACAAAGATATAAAGAGAGCAATAAAACAACAGAGAAATAAAAGAAAGAAGTTCAGAAGGCAGAATACTTGCAAAAGTCCTTGGTTTGAGCACAGTCCAATTGTCCGAGCAAAAGGCTGCTTTGGCTCTCAAGTCTCTTAGATGTTTCCTGATCAATGTTAAAGGAGAGCTCCTTTTTTCTCCAGGCTGTCAGTTTTTTTTCTATAATCTCAAAGGGGTGTCTCCTGAGAACAAATGGCCAATCATCCCGTTTGGGGATGGGTGTTACGCGGTAACCAAGGTTATGACCAAATCCCTTACAATTTCATACTACGGTCAATAACCTTCAATAGGTACAGGTAGCATCCTAGCAACTGGCAGATTACTATTTAGAATTATATTCCAAAAGCAAAGGTACCAAACATAACATATCCTTGCCACTCAGGATAAAGGAAATTGCTTTCTACTCTCTTGTAGGTGCTAACATAGGGATGTAAGGTCTCATGTGACTCATATTAAAATGACCTATCCAAATATACAGTATACTAATGGCCTAACAGGTCATGACTGACTGAGTTATTGTTTTACGATCGGGCAGAGGAAAGTGGTTTTCAAGCAGACCCCCTGGAACCAGACTAATTAGTGGTTTACAGCCATGGAGCTCATCTAGCTGTGTTTTATTTAGGATAAAAGGCCCTTTTGACCTCCGTTCACTTACAGCCTCACATTCCATTCAAAAGGGAGGAGGGAGGACAGGAGAGACAACATGGCTGTGACCTAACAAGATGGCTGTCATGTACAGCATCCATGCCTCTATTGTGCACAATCGTCACACCTAGGGCAGCACAAAACCTAAATACGCTACTGCTTTCACATGTACAATGGAACAAGACAAGGATGCCCACTCAGGTTTAATTTGAGGGTATGTATATCCAAATTGGAGGAAGGCTTTAGGAATTACAGCTCTTAAGAGTAGCCATCCTCCCTTTTTCAAAGGATCAAAAGTAATTGCACAATTGAATCAAAAGCTGTTTCATGGCCAGGTGTGGGCTACTCCATTATTTCTTCATCAATAAGCAGGTAAAAGGTCTGGAGTTGATTCTAAGTGTGGTACTTGCATTTGGAATCTATTGCTATGAACCTATATCATGCGTTCAAAGGAGCTGTCCATGCAGGTGAAACAGGCCATTGTAAGGCTTCAAAAATGAAACAATTCCATCAGAGAGATAGCAGCAACATTAGGAGTGGCCAAATCAACAATTTGGTACGTTCTGAGGAAAGAAGAACACACTGGCGAGCTCAGCAACATAAAAAAAATGGACGTCCACGGAAGACAACAGTGCTAGATGATCGCAGGATCCTCTCTATGGTAAAGAAAAACCCATTCACAAAATCCAGACAAGTGAAGGACACTCTCCAGGAGGTGGGCATATCATTGTTAAAGAAGATACCTGATCACGTTTTGAAAACGTGTGTGTGACACGAAACGCGTCAGGGAGGTGCCCCCACACTGTCTGGACATACCATTTAGCTGCCCCATGTTCCTGTGACCTTTATTGTAAGTGTGATTTTTTTCATTTGAAATTACTACTGAATAAATACAATACTACACTATCCAAGCTTCTGGCCTGTGGCTCTCTTTTTTGGAGGGAGCCCGGGTTTTTTGAAGGTGCCTGGTTCCTCTTGGTCTCCTGTGTGTTGCTGGCTGGCTTGCTGGATTCATCTTCCTATTGGCTGATGTATATTTCTGGAATCATCGTCCTGCTGTCCTGGGAACATGACATCTAGTGGCGAGAGATCAGATGACATCATCCCCTCCAGTGGCTTCATTTCAGAGTACCAGGAGTAGGTCTTAATTACTCCATGCTCCATGTGCTGAGACATCTGGTTAGTGCAAGCTATTATTCAGCATTTTCAACACAAGAGTCACGAACTTTCCTCTGGTTTTCCAACCCTGGATGCACCACAGAAGTCACGAGTTTAACATGCTTTTTATTTAATTTACAATTTATTATGAATTCCGTTATATTGAATTCTAAATTAATTCAGTTTCATGATATGTGATCAGGTTTCTTTGATATATGATATCTGATTTATGAGCGCTGCATATTTCTATGACATACTATCTGAAGTTTTTTTGAGGTTTACTTTCTATGCCAGCAGCTCAACTAATTATCTCGATAACCTACACACTCATCCACTTGACTAATTACTAGACACCTAGCGCTGTTGCACCTCATATTATTATATCATTGTTAAAGTCTAAAATCAAGAGAAGACTTCATGAGAGCAAATACAGAGGGTTCACCACAAGGTGCAAACCATTCATAAGCCTAAAGAATAGAAAAGCCAGATTAGACTTTGCCAAAAAACATCTAAGAAAGAAAGATCAGTTCTGGAAAAGCGTACTTTGGACAGATGAAACTAAGATAAATCTGTACCAGAATGACGAGAAGAAAAAAGTGTGGAGAAGTCTTGGAACAACTCATGATCCAAAGCACACAACATCATCTGTAAAACATGGTGGAGGCAGTGTGATGGCATGGGCATGCATGGCTTCCAGTGGCACTGGGTCATTGGTGTTTATTGATGATGTGACAGAAGACAGAAGCAGCCGAATGAATTCTGCAGTGTTTAGAGAGATACTGTCAGCCCAGATTCAGCCAAATGCAGCAAAGTTGATTGGACAGCGCTTCACAGTACAGATGGACAATGATCCAAAACACACTGCAAAAGCAACCCAGGAGCTTTTGAAGGAAAAGAAGTGGAATATTCTGCAATGGCCGAGTCAATCACCTGATCTCAACCCAACTGAGCATGCATTTCACTTGCTGAAGACAAAACTAAAGAAAGAAAGACCCACAAATAACAACTGAAGACAGCTGCAGTTAGAGCCTGGTAAAGCACCAGAAAGGAGGAAACCCAGTCTTTGGTAATGTCCATGGATTCCAGACTTCAGTTGACTTCATTGCCAGTAAAGGATTCTCAACAAAATATTAAAAATTAATATTTTATTTATGATTATATTAATATGTCAAATTACATTTGAGCCCCTGAAAATGGAGGGACTGTGTATAAAAATAGTTGCAGTTCCTAAAATTTGTACTTGATATTTATGTTCAACCCTTTGAATTAAAGCTGAAAGTCTGCACTTCAGATTCATTTGGATTGTTTCTTTTTAATTTATTCTGGTGGCATACAGAGCCAAAAGTATGAAAATTGTGCCTGTGTCCAAATGTATATGGACCTAACTGTATATGCCTTCAATTTTCTTCCAAAAATACGTGTGTCACCTCCTGTGTTGTTTAAATACCTACGTGTATCCACCACTGTTCAATCTTGCACTCACCTCACCTGTCTTCTAACAGGTCATGAGTACTTGTTTCCCTTAAATGTGGTCGTTAGGTCTGCTCCTCTCTTATATTCGGACTCCCCTTTCTTCAATATTTCATCTTAGGTCCACTCAGTGTCATACTTTGAATCCTTAGTAGCCTAGCCCTTTAAATGTGCGATCCATGTTTCTGAATTTCATGATCTTCTTCTGTGCCATCCCTTGCATAGATATACTGAAAAATTAATAAAGGGTGTTGTAGCCTTCTTCACATATGCGGCACTTTGAAAAAAAATATGCTGCCCTTTTAATGGACAATCTGGCAAATGGAAACAGGAAACATAATCCTGTTTGAATGGCAGTTACTCAGTCATGCAATACTGTACCCAAATGAAATTTTTGCAATTTTTTGAGCCAGGTAGAGCTTTCTTTTGGTGGTGTTTAACCACCACTGGGTTTTTATTTTTTGCTATATAAATGAAAAAAATACTGAAAGTTTTAACCACTAGCCTACAGGGCACTTATACCCCCTTCCTGCCCAGGCCAATTTCCAGCTTGCAGCGCTGTTGCACTTTGAATGACAATTGCGCGGTCATGCAACACTGTTCCCAAATGAAATTTTTATTATTTTTTTGTGACAGATAGAGCTTTATTTTGGTGGTATTTAATCACCTCTGGATTTTTTATTTTTTCTTACACAAACCAAAAACCACAGAAAATTTTGAAAAAATTTTTTTTTCCCTAGTTTTTGTTATAAACGTTTATAAATAAGTGATTTTTCTCCTTCACTGATGTCCGCTAATGAACTGCAGTGATGGGCACTGATATGCTGCACTAATGGACACTGATAGGTGGCACTGATGGGCACTTAGGAGGAGGCACTGGTGGGTGCCACTGGTGGGCATTGACAGGCATCACTGATGGGCGCTGAAAGGCAGCACTCATATATGGCACTGATAGGTGGCACTGTTAGGTGGCACTGACTGGCACTGTTAGGCGGCACTAATAGGCAGCACTGATGCACACTGATAGGCGGCACTGTGGAATACAAAAAACATGCAGCACCTGATCACGAAGGGTAATAAAATCACATAGAAAATGTAGGTAGTGAGTCCCATAAAATAGTACTATAGTACTACACTATGGGAATCTTCCCTGTTTGGCTCATTTATTGCAAGCCACCCCCCCCCCCCCCCCGTTAAGGCAAACCTTGGTGACTCTTGCATTACCTGTGTGCCTGGTTCCCCCTGCTGGTGAGAGAGTGTATTCCTGGTGCCTGGAGACCCTGATGGTGTGCTACCTGCCTAGCTGACGCTTGCCAGATGACCCCCATTGTTTCCAGTTCCCAGATGCTGATGACCAGGAGTTGGTCTTGATTTACTCAAACAAATGCGTATTAATTTGCGCTTTCTGGTTAGTGCAATCTACACTCATTACTCTAATAACACCATGGTCGCGGATTGTTACCATTTACTGTTACTGAAGTTTGCTGTACATCTTATTGTCATCACTATATGCACTTTATCACGTCAAGTTGGGACGTTCTCACGTGTCATTATTTGCAACGCTACCGAGCGTTTATTCATATCTATGGTTATTGAAGCCGTTTTGATAATTCAATATTATTCACTTTAATATTTTATGGGACTCACGACCTACATTTTCTATGTGATTTTATTACCCTTCCTGATCAGTGCTGCATGTTTTTTGTATTTCATGGTTTTATAGAAGGTTTTAGAGGTTTTTACCTTTCATGTCAGTAGCTTTATGCTCATATTCATTTTATTTTATCCAGCGCTCGTTTAATTTGTATGATTAATTAATTTGATTAATTAATTTGATTTGTATGATAGGCGGCACTGATTGGCACTGATAGGCGGCACTGACTGGCACTGATAGGTGGCACTGACTGGCACTGATGGGTGACACTGAAAGGCAGCTCAGATGGGCACTGATATGTGGCATTGATGTGGCACTGAAATGTGGCACTGGCAGGTGGCATGGATGAGCACTGAGAGCTGGCACTGATGGACACAGACAGGTGGTGCTGCTGGTCTACACAGATCATCAGGGCACACTGATCATCAGTGCTCTGATGATCTGTGTACATGTCTCCTCCGAGAAATGCTGATTACCGGCTCTCCTCTCCTCACGAGCTGTCATTGTGACAGCTCATGGGGAGAGAAATGCCGATAACCGGCATTTCCTTGTTTACATGTGATCAGGTGTGATTGGACACAGCTGATCACATGACCGAGCTGACATCTTTGGCTCTTTCCGTGGATCGCTGATCCGCTGTGTCACAGCGCACCGCCGATCGCAGCGCGGTGAGAATGGGAGGACGTCATATGACGTCCTCCCAGAATGAGAGAACCACCTTGCATCCGTCATATTACTATATGGCGGGCGGGAGGTGATTAAAAAAAATGCTTCAAAAATAATGGCTTCATTCATGATGCCATCCATTGTATACTAGTGCCTAGCTGTGAATGGTCACAGCTAATCACATGCACATGTCATGTGATTAGCTGTGACCAAATCACAGCTAAGCACAAAAAAAAAAAAAAAAAGCTGAATGAATCGATTTCATTCAGGTAAATGCTTGCTTATAGCAAAGTACCGTATTTTTCGCTCCATAAGACGCACCTGACCATAAGACGCACCTAGGTTTTAGTGGTGAAAAACAAGAAAAAAAAATATTCTGAACCAATGGACTGCAGACACAGTACAGGGGATGACCAGAGACTGCGGACACAGTACATGAGATGACCAGAGACTGCGGACACAGTACAGGAGATGACCAGAGACTGCGGACACAGTACAGGAGATGACTAGAGACTGCAGAAACAGTACAGGAGATGACCAGAGACTGCGGACACAGTACAGGAGATGACCAGAGACTGCGGACACAGTACAGGAGATGACCAGAGACTGCAGAAACAGTGCAGGAGATGACCAGAGACTGCGGACACAGTACAGGAGATGACCAGAGACTGCAGACATAGTACAGGAGATGACCAGAGACTGCAGAAACAGTACAGGAGATGACCAGAGACTGCGGACACAGTACAGGAGATGACCAGAGACTGCGGACATAGTGCAGATGACCAGAGACTGCGGACACAGTACAGGGAATGACCAGAGACTGCGGACACAGTACAGGAGATGACCAGAGACTGCGGACATAGTACAGGAGATGACCAGAGACTGCGGACATAGTACAGGAGATGACCAGAGACTGCGGACACAGTACAGGGGATGACCAGAGACTGCGGACACAGTGCAGGAGATGACCAGAGACTGCGGACACAGTACAGGGAATGACCAGAGACTGCGGACAGTGCAGGGAATGACCAGAGACTGCGGACAGTGCAGGGAATGACCAGAGACTGCAGACAGTGCAGGGGATGACCAGAGACTGCGGACACAGTGCAGGGAATGACCAGAGACTGCGGACACAGTACAGGGATGACCAGAGACTGCAGACAGTGCAGGGAATGACCAGAGACTGCGGACAGTGCAGGAGATGACCAGAGACTGCTGACCTTTGGGAAGGGAGGGGGAGCGGTTACCTGAATTTGACAGGTACCCGCTCCCACTTCCGCGGAGTTGCCTTTCCTCTTCTTCCCGGGCCGGCTTCTGTGACAGCCGGGTGCCCACTGCGCAGGTGCGAGAAGCGCTTCGCTTTGTGAATGGCCCGGCGCCTTCTGGGACCCTTCATGTGTCCCAGAAGACACCGGATTATTCACAAAGCGCAGCACATGCGCAGTGGGCACCCGGCTGTCACAGAAGCCAGCGCGGGAAGACTGTGCAGCGCTGGAGCGAGGAACAGGTAAGGCCCTGCAGGAGACAACAGCTGAGCGGCCGGCCCGGTATTCTGACATGGTGGCCGCAAAAATACCGGACCGGCCGCTTTATATTCGCTCCATAAGACGCACTGACATTTTCCCCCCTTTTTGGGGGGGGAAAAAGTGCGTCTTATGGTGCGAAAAATACGGTAATTCTTTGCTATAAGCAAATTGTGTAAGAAAAAAAAAATACTGATCACTTCCCCAAAGTAGTACAATGTTACTATGGTAACATTGTACTACTTTGGTCATAGTAAAATATGAAAAAAATAAAAATAAATATAATAAAAAAATAAAAAAAAATTTAAAAAAAAAATATATTTTTTTTTTCATACTGTCACCAGTCAGTGTCCCTGTTCACCGCCATGCCAGTTATATGATGACGCTGTACTGCACTGGTGACAGTATGTAAAAAAAAAAAATAGTGAAAATAATTTTTTTAATTTTTTAATTTTCCGAAAAATTATGACAAAAAAAATACAACTTCAAAAAACTCGTCATGCCTCTTATGAAGTACGTCGGACTGTCTACTCTGCAATAAGGGGTCATTTGGGGGATATCTGTACTGTTCTGACATTCTTGGACCTCAAGAAATTAGATTGGCTGTCAGTACTTCAGGATTGATCAATATTCAGATCTATACCATAGTTTGTGAACTCTATAACTTTCCTACAAACTAAAAAATACATCCTAATTTGGGTTATTTTCACCAAAGACATGTAGCAGAATACATCTCGGCCTAAATTTATGAAGAACAATTATTTATTTGTAAACTTTTATAACAGAAACAAAGAAAAATGTGTTTTTTTTTCAAAATTTTTGGTCTTTTTTTGTTAATTTAGCAAAAAATAAAAACCCCAGCGGTGATTAAATACCACCAAAAGAAGCTCTAGTTGTGTGAAGAAAATGATAAAATTTTAGTTTGGGTACAGTGTTGTATGACCGCGCAATTGTCATTCAAAGTGTGAGAGCGCTGAAACCTGAAAAATGGCCTGGGCAGGAAGGTGTAAAATTGCACGGTATTGAAACGGTTAAAAACCAAAAATAGTTGTAGTTTGTTTTGTTGTTGTTGAGTTACTGTTCAATTGTTACAGTTTTACTGTTTTATTGTCAACCATTGCTGTTTTCTTTGCAGGAATGCCATTCAGCTGCAGCACCGACCTGTTTATTCTGACAGCAACAGGGTCTTGCTCTCAGAACATGCATAAGTAAGTGTGTGCAGCGCTGTTGGATGAGATTTGTCATCTGCAGTTAAAAACGAGCCTATATGCCCAAATATGGGGCCCTAGGGTGGCCAGTGGGCGGATGGCCCCTATGCTTTGGCATATATAATTTATAATATTTTTTGGCACATATTTCAATAAAAAAGTTGTTTTATTGTTACTGTTTTATTGTTAACCATTGCTGTTTTCTTTGAAGGAATGCCATTCAGCTGCAGCACTGACCTGTTATTTCTGACAGCAACAGGGGGTCCTGCTCTCAGAATATACATAAGTAAGTGTGTGCAGTGCTGTTGGATGAGATTTTTCATCTACAGTTCAAAAAGAGCATATGTGCCCAAGCATGGTTGCCTCGGGTGGCCAGTGGGTAGATGGCCCCTATGCTTCGGTATATATTTTTAAAAACATTTTGGAACAGAGATTTCTTCATCCACATCAACCGATGTGAATAGTGGAATCTGTTATGTTCTTTTATTTCCTGACAAATGTGTGCCCGCCATTAGAAGTGGGTGGATTCAGGGTGGTATATTCTAATGGTGGACATACCACACACTTTTTCTGAGATTTCACAGGCTGCATAAAAAAGGAACATAGCATATATACCCAACAAGGACCAGCGACGTACTGGTACATCACTGGAATCTGAGTGGTTATACCAGGATGATGCCTGCAGCTGGAGGCATTCTTTTTTTCAGCTGGCGATTGGCTTTCATGGAAAAGCAATCATAGTGGCTAATTAGCTGCACAATTGCTTTTACAAGCTTCAGGAAAATATGCCCTCCCACTGCCTTTTACGGCCTTCTCGGGCAGTCCCGTGCCATCAGGGGAACCTGAGAATGCAGTCGGTGTTTCTGCCAGCTAGTCGCCATTGCAGTGTGTGTACAGTTTTAAAGCATGTCATGTTTGGTATCTATATACTCTTTTATATTTTACTAAATTGGTCAATATATTGAGATTTTGTGCATTAAAAGTAAAAAAAAGTGTATTTTTTCCAAAAAAATTGCATTTGAAAAATTGCTGCACAAGTACTATGTGATATAAAAAATTGCAGCACCTACTATTTTATTCACAAGTGTGTCTGCTTTAAAAATATATATATAATGTTTGGGGGCTCAAAGTAATTTCCTAGCAAAGAATATTGATTTTTTCATGTGAACAAAAAGTGTCAGAAAAGGCTTGGTCTTCAGGTGCTTAGAAGAGTGAGTGATATGTGGCATAAACCTCTGATGCTGGGCATAAAATCCCCCCCTCCCCACCAAAGACCACTTTTTGGAAAGTAGACACCCCAAACTATTTGCTGAGAGGCATGTTGAGTCAAAAGAAGAATTCATTTTTTTACCACAAGCTTCTGGAAAATGACAAAAAAAACTAAATTGTCATTTAAAAGATTTATTGCTCACACATGCCACAGGTATATGTGAAATTACTCCCTAAAATACATTCTGCTACTTCTCCCAAATATGAGGATACCACATGTGAGAGACTTTTTGGCAGTCTAGCTGCATACAGGACCCCAAAATCCAATAAGCACCTTCAGGCCCAAGGAATTTGATAAGAAGCATCATGAGTATTTTGCAGATCTCGTTTGTTGCCACAAAATTTTGGAAAATGAAGAAAGAAAACAAAAACATATTTTTTCTTTTCTTTTTTTATTTTCAAACCTTGTGAGAAAAAATTAGATCTGCAAAATACTCACCATGCCTCTTTTTAAATTCCTTGGGGTGTCTACTTTCCAAAAATGGGTCATTTGGAGGAGGTTTGGTGCTATCCTGGCATTTCAGGGCCTCTGAAATTGTGATAGGTAGTGAGGAAGTTATGCATGTTTAGGCTTTCAAAGTGGTCATTGGATTTTGGGCTCCTGTATATGGCTAGGCTCCCAAAAAGTCTCACACATGTGGTATCCCCATACTCAGTAGAAGTAGCAGAATGTATTTTAGGGTGTAATTCCACCTATACCCATGGCATGTGTGAGCAATATATCATTTAAGTGACAACTTTGTGTAAATAAACTACATTTTTGGTCATTTTCCAAAAACTTGTGGGGAAAAAATAAATCTTCCATGGACTCAGCATGCCTCTCAGCAGATAGCTTAGGAAGTCTACTTTCGGAAAAGGGGTCATTTGGGGGTGTTTGTACTGTCCTGGTATTTTAGCACCTCAAGAAATGTGATAGGAAGTCAGAAAGTAAAAGTTGTTTAAATTCCAGTATCTATACTATAGTTTGTAGATGCTATAACTTTCACACAAACCAATTAATATGCAGTTATTGGGATTTTTTTTACCAAAGACATGTAGTAAAATACTTTTTGGCCTAAATTTATGATGAAATTTTTGTTTTTTGGATATTTTTTATGACAGAAATGAGAAAATGTTGTTTTTTTTTCAAAATTTTCTGTCTTTCTTTGTTTATAGCGCAAAAAATCCCCCCAGAGGTGATCAAATACCACCAAAAGAAATCTCTATTTGTGTGAAAAAAAGGACATAAATTTAATTTATGAACAGTATTGCATGGCCACGCAATTGTCAGTTAAACTAGCACAGTGCTGTATAGCAAACAATGGTGTAAATTCCAATATTTATACCACCATTTGTAGATGCTATAACTTTTACACAAACCAATTAATACACACCTATTGGGATTTGTTTTTACAAAAGACATATAGCAAAATAAATTTTGGCATAAATTTATGATGAAATTTGAGTTTATTGGATAAATTTTATGACAAATGAGAAAATATAATTTTTTTTCAAAATTGTCGGTCTTTTTTTTGTTTATAGCACAAAAGAAAAAACCCAGAGGTGATCAAATACCACCAAAAGAAAGCTCTATTTGTGAGAAAAAAAGGACATAAATTTCATTTATGTACACTATTGAATGACCACACAATTGTCAGTTAAACTAGTGCAGCACTGTATAGGAGAAAAGGCGTAAATTGCAGTATCTATACCAGTGTTTCTCAATCTTCTTCCAGTAAGGGCGCCTTTGAAAAGTTTTTTCAGTCACGAGGCACCCCTGTCCAGGGCTTGGTTCACGTTACTGTGTGTTGCGGAACGCACGTGAAATTGCGCTCATTCCTGACACGCAGACAAATTCTCTGCTCTTTAGGGGTACCCCCATACATTGGCAAATGCGGGGTGTTTTTGGTGTGATGCAATTTTAAAACTAAGGTCAGGAACGGCGTTCCCTGCATTTCTACGGGTAAGGCAGCCCATTGAAATGAATGGGCTGCCCTACACACAGCCACACAGATGTGAACCAAGGGCCTGTTCACCTGTGAGGTTGGAGGGTGGTAAAACCACACAATTGAGCTGCTTTTACCACCCCCAACTGCTCCCCCATTAGCTGCCGAAGCACCAGCTGGGGGAATACACATGCTGTTGCCGCAGCTGGAAGTATACCTCCAGGTGACTGGGGTTGAACTACAACCACCCCGCAACTGTGTGCGCATTGCACACAGTTGTGGTGTGGTGGAAACTCCTAAATTGTAAGCTCCAAGGAGCAGGGCCCTCAAATCCCTCTTGTATTGAACTGTATTGTTGCTGTATTGTCTCCCGTTATATTGTAAAGTGCTGAGCAAACTGTTGGCACTATATAAATCCTGTATAATAATAATAATAACTGCAGGTAATGCGCACAAAAGACTCCGTGCTGCACCCACACTGTGGCCAAACTGCAGCAGGACAACATGTAAGCAGAATACAAAATAAAAAGAAGTGCAGTATAAAATTTTAGAAAGTAATGAAAACCACATAGCAAAAATAAAAAATAATAATAATAAAATATATATATTTTACCAACATACGGAACGGGGGCGTACCTGCACCGTCAGGATTCATGGCATTCGTGTAGTGTCAGGGAGCGAGGAGCCAGACACACAAGGAGGTGCAATTAAAGGTAGGTTTATTAATATACAAATAAGACAAGAGTCTATGCAAGTCCAACAGCGGAAATCTTAGTCAAAGCCAGGGTCAAGAACCAGGAAGAATCGTCGCCAGAGTCGGGATCAGGAGCCAGGAAGAATGGTCACCAGAGCCGGGATCAGGAGCCAGGAAGAATGGTCGCCAGAGCCGGGATCAGGAGCCAGGAGGAGTCTTAGCCAAAGTCGAGTCGGTATCCAGGAAAGCAATGAGTAGCTAAACAGGAGCTGGCTGTTGTGCAACAGACAGGACACGAATGCAATGGACAGCCACAAACAGCAGACTTATATGTGATAAGCCGCCACCTCCTGGGGGAGGAGCCGCAGAGGGCTGAAAGCATAAAGGATCCCACAATGCTTTGCAGACACCTAAGATGGATGCCAGCACATGGAGCAACACAAGGTCAGAGGAAAGGTAGGACCTTGACAAAGCCACAGGTAACATGCACGAAAAACATGGGTACCCTGCGCTGCACCCACACTTTGGCCAAACTGCAGCAGGGCAATTTGCATGAAGCATACAAAATAAGTGCAGCACAACATTAGAAAGTAATGAAAACCTCAACCTCAGTAATGAATCACCATCATAGTGTGTACCTCCCAGAGCTCAAATGCAGTGTACCAAAGAAAAGCTGTCTTTTTCTGCCCTCTCACACACCAGCATGTGCCGCCTCAGCTGCCGACAGAAGAGCACCGAAGAAAAGCTGTGTTTTTCTGCCCTCTCACATGCCAGCATGTGCTGTTTCAGCCTCAGCTGCCGACAGAAGAGATCGTCCACCGCAGCTAGAGCAGGTTTCTTACTGCACTCCCAGAAAGCCACGTGGGACGTGATGATGTCATCAGCTGCCAGGACGCGGGCGGGGTGCCCCCAGAGCTTCCTGTGTGCCACGGCACCCTGGTTGAGAAACGTTGATCTATACCATAGTTTGCAGACGATATAATGTTTACACAAAGCAATTAATATACACTTATTGGGATTTATTTTACCAAAGACATGTAGCAGAACACATTTTGGCCTAAATTTATGACTAATTTTGAGTTTTCTATATATTTTTTTATAGCCAAAAGTAAAAAATATCATTTTTTTTCAAAATGTTCGGTCTGTTTTTGTTTAGAGCGCAAAAAATAAAAACACAGGTGATCAACTACCAGTGAAAGAAAGCTCTATTTGTGTGAAAAAAGGAAATGAATTTTGTTTGGGAACAGTATTGCATGACTGCGCAATTACCATTTGAAATAGCTCAGTGCCGAATAGCAAAAAAAGGCCTGGTCGGGGGGGTTAATCCTCTGGAGGGCAACATAAGGTTGCTGCGTGCACCATAAAAGGGTTTCACTCCACCGTAAATAGTGCACCAATAGATAGATAAGCAACCCACAAACCTTCACTATAAAATAATAATAACGTTCAAAACATAAAGTCCAGAGTGGTAAGATGATCCATGAGTACCACCAAATTATGTCTAATTATCTCTGTGCACCAATATCTTCTATAACTGATCATCAGTGCTGCTCATTCATACACCTCCCATAAACAATATATGCTCATCTCCAGACTAGACCCTGTTGGCTAGTCAAGGGTCACATGTGCTTTTTCCCTCTTCACGGCCTACAAATAGGATGATTCCAGATTCACTCCACCACAGATGGCTCTCACTGTTCTACAAATCCTCCACTCACATAAGAAGCATTACTTCATTCATGAAAAATAAATAGGGATTGACAGTGTACAGTAAAAACATTTATTCAATATGTAAAATGACACTCACATGTCAGTGCACACACAGTGCTATGTACAGAGCATATCAAACAAAGGCAGCTCTCTGTCTCTCCTCCACTACCGACATCAAGGTGGCTGCCGACTGACCCCGCTCCACTCCTATACATGTTACACCCAATTAACAGGCATCCTCAATAGCCTACAAAGAGTTAATACTGTTGATGACTTAATATGGTAATCATAAACCTCTTCAAACCTCTTCTTAAATCTGTGATATCTCGTCTCTTTACCCTGACTAAGATATTAAACAATTTGGAGAATCAGTCTCAACAGAAAAACCTCAGAGTAGTGGGCTTTCATGATGATGTTTACCCCTCAAACCTGGGTCTCTTTGGGTGGTTTAGAATGGAAAGATGACATTGCTTCGGCCTCCACTGAACGATAACAACCAGTCAAGAATGGTTATTGTCTGATTGAGTACAAATACTATTTTTACGACTATACAACCAATAGAACACAATGAAACCTTGTAACCTGGAGACACAAACGCTTTTTATTTGCTGACTATTGTGCTGTATCTTAGCAACTTATGTAAAAGAGGGGGAAATTGAAATATGCCCAATGGTAACACAACATCCTTCACATCCCTGGAAGTGGCAATGAAGGAAGTAGCCACCTTGGCAGAAGATCCTTCTGTCGCCCAGCCTAAAGCCTCCGACTCTCCTGACAAGTTCTATGCCCAGATAGCTGAATCCACACAGTTCTGATGCTTCTCAGATATGGGCCATACAAGAATACAAGAAACTCTAGCAACACAGAGAGACATGATCCCAGCTGTTTGGTAATACACCTACTGATCTATGCTTCCCATAATGAAAAAAAGAGTAAAATAAAAAGGGGAAAATGTATCAGAACTAAAGCATGCAGAATCTGGAACAGCTGTGCATAGTATCTAACGTTTATTTTCAGTCCATTCAGATTCCAGTCAAGCTGGTGAATTTTGGGGAGGTGCATGGTTATCTCCAGGTAGAAGTTTACTTAAATCCCAGTAAAAATCATAGCTTACAGTGCAGGGGTTACATTTTTGTTTATGTCTAGGGGACTGGGAAAAGCAGTTTCACTTATCTGTTCCTCCGTTCCTGCAGGCTACTCCATGTTGCAAGACTGGTCTCTGCAGCCTCTTCTCTGCTGCACTCCCAACAGTGGGATGCCCTCTGTGATGTTATCAAGACCAATGCAAGGCCTATAGCTTGCACTGGATGTGAGGACGCTGAGGAACAGTCCACTATCAAAGCATAGGGGAGTGTGATCTGGGGGATCAGGTATATAAAACTGCTTTCCCCGTTCCTTGGATGCAGCCCCACGGAGGATGTTTACGTTTACCGAAATTGGACTTTAAGGAGTGAAAAAATCTACCTGAAGATGACAATCCACCACCCCAAAAATCACCAGTTCAACCAGAATCTGAATGGACCTAACTAATTACTTTGAT
The DNA here is from genome assembly GCF_062004578.1 of Staurois parvus. Lineage (NCBI taxonomy): Eukaryota > Metazoa > Chordata > Amphibia > Anura > Ranidae > Staurois > Staurois parvus. Next base: position 40,977 of record NW_028318052.1, read on the forward strand.
CCCTTTTCTGTTCAGTGCACCGAGGCTCTCAATTGCAGTGTTTCCAGTAAGGCCCATTAGAGGGAGCCAAAGGATAGTTTGTGTTTTTCAATACTGTTACTATTTGCTTCTCAAGACATACACTGTAAGTAGTCCATGCTTCCCATTTGTTTCAGATTTTATTTTTTCTCAGGTTGTTTTTAACTGTTAGTTATTTACAGCATTTTATACTCTTGACCAGTCATTTTGTTTCCAAAGAATAACTTTTCTCTTTGCTTTGTGTCTTCATCTCCACTTTACCTTTTTGCTTCCACTGCAGACTCTCAGGAACATAAACCTTCCAATCTACTCAATGAATACCTGGACTCTCCATACACCACTATTTTTTACTGACCATGATGGTAAACTCCATTACTATTTACATAGCTCAGCAACCACTGAGATCTCATACATCTGTAACGCTACCCCCATTGGAGCCACTTGAAAGATGCCCAGGATTTTTTCCCATTATTATATACCACAATGTGCCATGCTTCACTTAAAACTATAATTATACATCAGTTGCCATTACTTATGTTTTTTATATCAAAAATTTAAACAATATTGTGAAATATGAAAAAATAAAGAAATAAGAGTGAAATAGTAAAAAGCAGTGTCAATATCCAATAGCAGTGTCCATATGTTTAACAAAAAAAGTCCATATATGAAATTTCCTCAGAATTGCATTGTTCACTTTAAAATGCAGTAACTCATGCTTCCAAAATAAAATATTATGTGCAGAAAAACTTGCATAGACGTGCCCCCCCCCCCCCCATCGGTTGTGCTCTCACCTCAGGTATATAACCAAACCGTTAAGTGAGGTCACATAATGCTTGTGTTCCTTTAAATGTTCCAAATTATGGATGAGATGATATCCTGCTGTTTGGGGTGCTTCTCCACTCAAACAATAATCTTCCCTGCCATGGTGGTTAATATAGAAGAATGAATCAAATCATAGTGTATTATCCTTTAAAATGCCTTTTTATTAATATAAGTAATACACTCACATATACTCTTTGTATAAAACCGCTTTGTTCACAAAATGTTTCCTCCAGAACTTTTTCCTAGAATTCCCTAAAAATTGCCAGCTGGTGTCAGTGTGGTACTTTCAAGCATTGTGACATCAAAGCCCCTGATTCATTTCCTCCTGATGAAGCCACATGACCGATGGCGTAACATGTAGGGGAGGGGCTTTTACAGGGAAATTTCATATATGGACTTTTTTTGTTAATCATATGGACATTGCTATTGGATATTGACACTGCTTTTTACTATTTCACTCTTATTTATTTATTTTTTCATATTTCACAATATTGTTTACATTTTTGATATGCAACATAAGTAATGGCAACTGATGTATAATTATAGCTTTAAGTGAAGTGCGGCACATTGTGGTATATAATATTGATTTAGCACTCTAGTATGAGTATGTGTTAGGTGCAGGCGATTCACCATTAGCACTCAAATAGCAGCTCAGAAGTTTCACATTTTTTTTAATTCTTTTTCATTAGTTGCCCCACAGCCAGTTACACAGTTCCAGTCACTCTTCAGGCTTATGAACCAGTCTAGGGGTATTTTTTTGATACTTTAATTAAACTGGATAGGTGAACTGAACTGGATAGGTAGAGAGTAACTGTAGGATACTGCAGTATCTCCTAGTAATGAAATTGAGGACACTACTCTTCCACTTAGAAATATGAGCATGAATTCTTGCTTGCAGCATATATTGGACTGAGCTTTTCAGGAACATTATAATAGTGCATTCCCTTTAGGTAGAACTGACTAGGCTGACTGTATTGCAAGAGGTATAGCAGCAGCGCACAGTCTCAGGGATCTCTCACACAGGTCTGTACTCACTAACGTTCTTAAATAATTGGCTACCTCCTTCCAATATCTTCCAGACTCTTTTTTCAATTATACCAGACTAGATCCCCAATGAGAGGAATCCTCTTGGTCAGCTTCAGCAAAGTAGCTGTACAATGGCCAACAGGGCTGGGACCTTAATGCACAGCAAAAAAGTAGAAGCACATACTGACTGCCCAGGAGGGCAGCATACCCTATAGGCTTTACTTACCCTCTCCAGGACAAGACAAGACTGTTGAAAGTCTCAAACTATGTATATAGTTTAGCTTCCTGGCGGACTCCTGCACATCTGTTAAGACTAAGATCCAAACATGCCCATGCCCATCCCTATGGCTTCTCCTACATACTGATATCAAAATCTATTCCAAAACAAGGTTATTACATATTCTTCCAAAAACTAAAAGCACCAGACCAGGGGAGGGTAGGCAAGCCCCAGATGGAATATGCCTTTACTGCTTCTCTATTTGGACACTAGAAAAGTATTTGATTAAGTACACTGGGGATTCATAAACTAAAGGCAGCAAATGCAGTACCTTCCTTCCACTGCTCCAGTCCCTTGCTGGTGCTGTCATCTTCTTCTGTGTGCTAATTTTCAGCCATCTTCAGTGTGTGGCACAGGATGATGTCTTTCCTGTGCATGTGTGGGAGGCCATCTTTCGAGCACACAGTGTGTGGGCCAACTGCTGTAAGCTGAGCTGCACATACACAGCTCAGTATACATGCAGGGAATTGCTAAGAGCATGCATGTAGGTGAATTGTATGTGTCTTCTTCAATAAAAAAAGCTGCCTTCATGAATTGGCAAGTAAATCTGTCTGTCACTTATTTCTACTACTTCCCACCTCCCATACTTTATTTCTTTTTCTTTCCTTCCCTGCTGCATCTTATTTGCTTTTCTTTCGAGATTCTGCACCAAAGTTTTACCTAATCTACCGTTTGTTGGTACTCATCGTCTATCTGTCTACTACCTTGTTTTTGTATAACATTCCACACCTTACTGCAATGCGCTATGTTATTTCTCCAATTGTCAGTATACTTGAAAATCAATAAAAAAGATTGTGCAATAACAAAACCTACCTGCTCCCAGTGAATAACAGGAGAACTTTAGTTCCGCTTCAAGAGCTGCCTCACAAATTTGTTTTTTTATAGATGGATTGTGATAATTGTGAGCACAGATTGGACGCGAACAACCAGTTTGTTAAAGATCTTCCATCTTGTGTCATACTCTGCAAATATCATTTGCTCTCCCTCCAGCCCCCTCCCCTTGCAAGGAATGTAGTCTGTGTGTGTACTGAGTTCAGGAGTGGACGGCACACAGCTGGATATGCTTCATGGTTGTAAACCCAATTAGCTGGTTCCAGGATGTCTGTCAGGCTCTTGCTTTGGCCTGGTCATAAAGCTATAAATCAGTCTGTCACTGGACATGAAAAGCATTCCAGAATGGCAGTAAAACATACATCCCACTTGAAACCACTGTTTCATATAATTTCATAAATACCGGCAGGAACAAGGTACAATAAAACAAAGCATATATTCAGATAGGTCAGTTTAATACGAGTCACCTGACACCTTACTCCCCTATGTGGCACCTACACGAGAGTAGAAAGCAATATGTCTTTATCTGGAATGGTAAGATATGTCATATTTGATGTCTGGACGTTCAGGATATCATTCTGCATATTAATCTACCAGTGGCTAGGCTGCTACATGTAACTAGTGAAGGTTATTGACCATGGTATAAACATGAGAGGGATTTGGTCATACCCGGTGTCCCCGCCTAAACACCCCTCCCCAAAGAGGCGATTGGTTCTCTGCTTTAAGGAGACACCCTGCTGGGTTCCTAGAAAAGAGGCTGTCATGCCTGGAGAATGATGAAGAGATTCTCCCTTTTAACATCAGGAACCAACTGTGGGAGAAAAGGCACCCTTTTGTTCGGACACTTGAACCAGGATTTCTGCAGGTATCCTACCTTCTTAAACTTCTTTCTGTTATCTCTCTGTTGTGTTGCTCTCTCTCTCTCTATATATATATATATATATATATATATATTTGTTACTTCTTTTCTGTAAATATTTTTATTGCACCATTTTGACCTTTTTAGTAATAAATCCTATTTTCTGAAAAGTGTTGAACTGTTTCTAAAGCTCTTTAATGCAAACTAAGAATCCCTGTCTCTGAAGAGTGCTACTGTGTGTTTTAAAACCTCTGGATACATCTGTCTGCGGTGACACTGTGTATACAGACGCTTATTCAAACATCATAGTGTTACTGCTAAGATTTGTGAGTTTCCTCCTTCTCTGTAAAAAGGTGGTGGTGGCAGTATGAAGGGTTAATTGCGTAATTAACCTGACCCAGTAACAATCGCTCTCAGGCTGTTGGCACATAGATTGTGGTCCAGTGAGCTGGAAAATCTTTGTGCAGGGTTCAGCTGAGAGTTACGTAAGTGGCAGAGTGGTTTTAGATTGGCTAGTCCCTCAGTCACAAGTTGGTGAGAAGGGCTGGGGTCTGACACCACGCCCGTCACATATTGGGTGGCAGTGTGCTTGGAATAGTTGGCATTAGAGCATTCAGTGCATTGTTAGGAATTAGCTCTGCACTGAAGGATTGTAACCTTTGTGGAAAAAGTCCTTAGAGACAAGCGGTGCATATTTTTTTTTATATATACAGTTGCAAGAAAAAGTATGTGAACCCCTTGGGATTACGTGGAGTTTTGCATGAATTGGGCATAAAATGTGCTCTGAACGTCATCTAAGTCACAACAATAGAAGAACACAGTCTGCTGAACATAATACTACACAAACATTAGATGTTGCCATGGTTTAATTGCACATAACATGTAAACATTCACAGTGCAGGGAGGAAAAAGTATGTGAACCTTTGGACTTAATAACTGGTTGACCCTCCTTTGGCAGCAATAACCTCAACCAAACGTTTCCTGTAGTTGCAGATCAGACCTGCACAACGATCTGGAGTAATTTTGGACCACTCCTCTTCACAAAACTGTTTCACTGTAGCAATATTCTTGGGATGTCTGGTGTGAATCGCTCTCTTAAGGTCATGCCACAGCATTTCAATCGGGTTGAGGTCAGGACTCTGACTGGGCCACTCCAGAAGGCGTATTCTGTGCTGTTGCAGCCATTGTTTTGTTGAATTACTTGTATGCTTTGGGTCATTGTCCTGTTGCATCACCCATCCTCTGCGGAGCTTCAGTTGGCGGACAGATGGTTGTACGTTTTCCTGCAAAATGTCTTGATAAACTCTGGAATTCATTTTCCCATCAATGACAACAGTCCATCCAGGACCAGAGGCAGCAAAGCAGCCCCAAACCATGATGCTCCCTCCGCCATGTTTTACAGTGGGGATGAGGTTTTGATGTTGGTGTGCTGTGCCTTTTTTTCTCCACACATAGTGTTGTGTGTTCTTCCCAAACAACTCAATCTTGGTTTCATCTGTCCACAGTATATTTTGCCAGTAGTGCTGTGGAACATCCAGGTGCTCTTTTGCAAACTTCAAACATGCTGCAATATTCTTTTTGGACAGCAATGGCTTCCTCCGTGGTGTCCTCCCATGTACTCCATTCTTGTTTAATGTTTTCCTTATTGTAGATGTGTCAACAAAAATGTTAGCATGTGCCAGAGATTTCTGTAGGTCTTTAGCTGACACTCTGGGATTCTTATTTACCTCATGCAGCATTCTGCGCTGTGCTCTTGCAGTCATTGTTACGGGATGACCGCTCCTAGGGAGAGTAGCAACAGTGCTAAACTTTCTCCATTTGTAGACAGTCTGTCTTACCGTGGGCACATGAACATCAAGGCTTTTGGAGATACTTTTGTAACCCTTTCCAGCTTCATGCAAGTCAACAATTCTTGATCGTAGGTCTTCTGAGAGCTCTTTTCTGCAAGGCATGGTTCACATCAGAAAGTGCTTCTTGAAACCAGTAAACCCAAAACAGGTGTGTGTTTTTTAAGGGCAGGACATCTGTCAGCAACACATCCAATATCATCACACTGATTGGAGTCAAGGTTGCCTCACTGCTGGCTCCAATTAGCTCTGGGAGAAGTCATTAAGCTAGGGCCTCACATACTTTTTCCTCCCTGCACTGTGAATGTTTACATGTTATGTGCAATTAAACTATGGCAACATCTAATGTTTGTGTAGTATTATGTTCAGCAGACTGTGTTCTTCTATTGTTGTGCCTTAGATGACGTTCAGAGCACATTTTATGCCCAATTCATGCAAAACTCCACGTAATCCCAAAGGGTTCACATACTTTTTCTTGCAACTGTATATATATAGAGAGAGAGAGAGACACATATAACAACAGCTCCTTCCTTTTTCTGCTTTCTATTCTACATTTTCTTGCAATTATGCCTGATTTAGCAGAATACAAGAAAATGAACAAAAATGATTTAAATACTGAATGTGAGGCACGGGGAATTGACGTTGGTGGCAAAACTCGTGAAAATTGGATTCGTGACCTACAGGAGCATGATATCCGGGCAGACCAGAACTCGGGGAACTTTAAAATGAAGTGGCTCAGATATGGCCTCGCAGGATGGGCATACAGAGACTGACACTGGAGTATCACCAAATGTTACCTTCACACCACAGCCTGAGCAGGCCAACACTGGAGTGCCCGTAACCAGCAGAGACTCTCCTTAGATGCAGGAAGCCCTGAAACGCATCCTGGAGGCAGATCCTCTGGCATACCTGCAGTTCATGGAACGCCAGGGTGAGAGAGAGGCTGCGGAACGCCAGGCAGCGGCTGACCGAAAGGCAGCGCAGAGGGAAGCTGATTGTCAGCACGAACTGGAGATGGCTAGGCTCCAGCAGCAGCGACAGGCGCAGAACCTCGGGTCCCTACAGCACAGAGACGCCTTTCCGGCCGTGGGCACAGCAGCCAAGTTTCCAGTGATGGAAAAAGAGAGTGACATTGACATGTATTTACTGTCATTTGAAAAAACTTGACGCCAGTACCATCTGCCCCAAGCACAATCGGCTCGGTAACTGACACCAGGGCTACGAGGCAAGGTCCTGGATGCATTTGTTGAATTGCCAGAGGAGTAGGATGACAATTGTGAAGTTCTAAAAGAAGCCATTGTCTGGAAGTACCAGCTGACCTCGGAAGTGTACTGCAAGCGGTTTAGGTCCTTGCAAAAGTGACATAGGGACTCTTACACGGATGTGGTAAGTTGCTTATGCACCACATTCCGGCAGTGTACCAGAGGACTGAAAGCTGACTCCTATGAGTCCCTGGAGGATCTCATGATACGAGATCAACTACTGCACCTCTGTCTGGCAGACATCAGACAGTTTGTATTGGAGAGAGAACCCGCATCTGCCAAAGCTGCAGCAGACCTGGCCGACACCTATGTCCACACGTGGGTGTCTGACCATCGCAAGGCTCCTCTGACCAGCTGGAAAGGAGGGAAATCACCCATAGCAACCCCTCCTACGCCGGTGAGTCAAGCTTTCCATCACCCAACACCTGCAGTACTTGGGGCCAAGCCATTCCTGACTGACAACTGCAGATGTTACACCTGTGGGAAATCCGGACATCTCAGGACGCAGTGTCCCGAGCAGAAGAAGATGACATCACCGGGCCAACTGGTCTGCAACTCTTCCTCCATGCTGTTTGTCAATGGGAAACCTCGGGAACCAGCACCAACCTACAGCCAGTCATAGTCGGCAACCGGACCGTAACTGGTTTCTGTGACACCGCAGCCGAAGTCACCTTAGTCCGACCAGAGGTGATAGAGGAAAAGGACATCATCCCAGAGAAGTTCCTTACCCTCACCGGAGTGGGGGAAACTCGTTCCCGCATACTCCGTGCCTATGTGTTCATTGATTGGGGTGTAGGAAGGGGGATGAGGGAGGTGGGAGTCTCGGATGAAATCCCCACAGCCGTCCTATTGGGTGCTAATCTAGGCATTCTTATCTCCTACTATGCACCTGCTAAGAACACCCCGGATGCCCCCCTGGAACTCTCTGGACATACCAAGGTACTGTGTGCAGATGTTGGGGTGATATCTGGGCAACCTATGGATGGACAGAGGGAGGAGGCTGGGAGTGGAGTGGGGTTGCAGAGTCCTCCATTACCTGGAGCAGGAAAGGAGATCCCCTTGCAGGGGAAGGTAATGAACTCCTGTGTCACTAATGTTACAAATGTACATAAGGATGATAATGATGATATTGATAATGATGATGATAATAATGATGCATTACCAATATTAGTGGTCACCCGCAGTGCTGCAAGGGCGGATGAAGCACAGGCTCTGGTCTCAGAACAGCAGGAGGATATCTCTGACCCCTCCCCTTGTTCTGACCCAGTGGACTCTGCCTCCATTGAGTCTCAGCAGCTGTCATTGTTTGCTACAGGACCGCTGGCTGGGACTTGTAGTTCCACCTTCAAGGCAGTCTGCAGACAGACCAGACCCTAGAGCAGCTCAGAAGTCTGGTTAATCGCCCCCCTGCAGAGAATGACAAACAAAAGGTTTACTGGGGCCAAAGAAGGCTGTATAGGGAGGGCTTGCCCACTGAGGGGAGCAGGGCTGACATTGGTAAGAGACAGCTTGTTGTGCCTAATCAATTTAGAGGAGAGCTGCTGAAAGTAGCTCACGAACTTCCCTTAGCAGGGCACCTGGGGATCACTAAGACCAGGGCTCGATTAGTTCACAACTTTTACTGGCCTACCATGCTCACTGACATAGCCGATTACTGTCGGTCCTTTGTGTCAGGGATCGCGGCAGCGCGCGGGTCTGCGCAGGCGCAGAACGCCCATACATTGTAACCGGCAAGCGCTAGGACCTAGACAGCCACGGTAACGGCCGCGAATGCGCACTCGCGATCGCGGACGCGTGCCTGGCACCAATGACAGTGCAGGGCGCACTATTTAAACCAGCCCTACACAGACTCTGTTCCTGCTCGTTTTGCCTGCTGATTGACCTTGTTGATGACCCTGCTTGATCCTGACCTTGCTGACCATCTCTTGCTCTGACCCCTGGCTCATTTGACTACTCTCCTGCATACCCCTGATTATCTGACCTCCTGTTACTGGACCTGGCATGTGACCCCACTACTCTCTGTCTGCTGCTCTGTACCATTTTGTCTCCGCTGTTACCGACCCGGCCCGTCTGACTACGCTACACTACCCTGCCATCCATCCGACCATCCATCCTGCACGAATCCGGTCACTGCTGCCCAGGTATATCCGCATCTTCACATCAGGCTCTCTTCCAGTACATACCTCTGGCGGTTCCCTCTACCATGGGCGGGTGCACTCAGGGGTCGCGACCTGGTCACAGTCTGCTCCAAGTCCATCCCCACCATCAGGGGCCCTGGTGAATAAGCAGACTGGAACTTAGACCCCGCGCCCTGGGGAATTCTGTCCTGTGGGTTGCTAGAGATACCATCAGGCAGTACATGACAGAACCATACGGCCATGACTGAGCCTGGAAGAGACCGTCCCCGCTGGATGATATATGCCAACATCTGGCGGCGCTTACCCAAGCCATCAAAACGCTACAGGAGGGTTACACACACCTCGAAAGTCGTATCCAGCATCTACATCCCAGCATACGGTTACTCCATCTTCGACCGGAGACCCCTCGGAACCTCCTGCCAGAGCAGTGGTCTCGATACCCCCACCTGAACCCTGCGTACCGTTGCCAGAATGTTTCAATGGGGATCGAGGGAAATTCAGGGCATTTCGCAATGCGTGCCAACTATATTTTGATCTGCAGCCGCGGACATTCTCTACAGAATCCGTGAAAGTGGGGTTCATTATCTCCCTACTGATGAACCCCAGGGTTGGGCCCACCGACTAATGGAGACCCGCAATCTGCATCTGGAGTCGGTAACAGCATTTTTTAATGCGATGGCAGTATTATACGATGACCCGCAGCGGGAAGCATCAGCCGAAATGGCCCTGTATACACTCAGACAGGGTCGCCGAGCAGCGGAGGAATACGCTTCTGAGTTCAAACGCTGGATGGGGGATACCCAATGGAATGATGCAGCCCTGTGTCACCAATTCAACATGGGCTTATCCGAGTCACTCAAGGATGAGCTAGCCAGAGTGGGCCTACCCGATACCCTAGAAAACCTCATAACTCTGGCCATCCAGATCGAACGCAGGTTGCGGGAACGTAGACTAGAAAAGTCCAGCCAGGGTCAGAGACCAACATGGGTACTACCTCGTGTTCCAGTCCAGTCTTCTCCTGTTGGAAATCGGAACTCGGAAACTGACGACATACCTGAACCCATGCAATTAGAATTGACACGACGATCATTAACGTTTGAGGAACACCAGAGACGTCGGGTTAACAATTTCTGTCTCTACTGCGGAGAAGCAGGTCATGTGGTACGTTCCTGCCCAGCGAAACTGAGTAAGTGTGCCTCTGTTTTTTCCACTGTGTCTCCCACCTGTCCCAATAATTCAAACTACTTTGCCGTGCCTATTTCTTTCCAGCTTCCCGGAAGGACCATGTCAGCGACGGCAATCGTTGATTCAAGAGCTTGTAGTTGCTTCATAGATATAGACTTTGCAACTCGACAACAGATCCCCCTACAGACAAGGGAATGTGGGTTGAATATCTTCCTGGCCGATTGGTCGTGCATTAAATCGGGGTTGGTAGATAGGGAGACCCCACCTGTCTGCACTACGGTGGCTGACCACCATCGGGAATTCCTTTGCCTGCATTGCATCCCCTCTATTTCCAATTATTCTGGGGTTTCCCTGGTTGCGTGCACATGATCCCCAGATTAATTGGAAGACCGGGTCAATTCAGTTTCGATATCACTACTGCCAGGAGCATTGCTATTCCAAGGCTTCCTCAATTCCACAGTCCCTCCTATGTATGGACAAGGACGCAGAACTAACCCAAGTCATTCCCCCGGCCTACCACAGCTACCTCAATGTGTTTAGTAAACGAGGGGCATAAATTCTCCCTCCACATCGAACTTATGACTGCCCAATCGACCTTCTACCGGGATCTGAGATTCCTTTCGGGTGAACATTCCCTTTATCTGAGCAGGAGCTGGGGGTATTAAAGGAATATATAGATGAAAACCTCCAAAAGGGTTTCATTCGCCCCTCCACGTCACCAGCCGGAGCCGGAATCTTTTTTGTAGAAAAGAAGGACAAATCCTTAAGGCCCCGCATGGACTATCGGGAGTTAAACAAGATAACGGTGAAAAATCGCTACCCACTTCCTTTGGTTCCTAAGCTATTCCAAAGGCTGAAATCGGCAGTGGTTTTTACCAAGTTAGATTTTAGGGGTGCTTATAATTTAGTCCACATAAGGGAGAGGGATGAGTGGAAGACTGCATTTCACACCAGGTTTGGGCACTTTGAGTACCTGGTCATGCCTTTCGGACTATGAAATGCACCAGCCACATTTCAGCACTTTATAAACGATGTGTTCAGAGATTATTTAGACATCTTTGTTGTCATCTACTTAGATGATATCCTAATCTTCTCCTCCTCCCTGGAAACACATAGAGGTCATGTCAGGAACGTGTTGGAGCGACTTCGCCAAAACAGGGGTTGTATGCCAAGGCAGACAAATGTAGCTTTGAACAGCACAGCATTGCCTTCTTGGGGCTGATTATCTCCACCACGGGAGTTGCAATGGACCCCCAGAAAATCTCTGCAATTTTGGAATGGCCAGTACCCACTGATAAAAAAGGTGTTCAACGGTTCATTGGCTTCGCCAACTTCTATAGGAAGTTCATTAGGAACTTTTCGGGTCTCGTGTCCCCCATTACCCAGCTCACCAAGCAGGGGGTTCGCTTCTGGTGAACACCTGATGCACAGGCGGCATTTGAAGCCCTGAAGAAATTATTTACCACAGCCCCTGTTCTAAGCCACCCAGATTCCTCTTTAACCTATATATTGGAGGTGGATGCGTCTGAGAACGCAGTGGGGGCAGTCTTGTCCCAGAGAAGGGGTACCAAAGAACTCATGCACCCAGTAGCCTTTTCTAGAAAACTCACGTTAGCAGAGAGGAACTATGACATTGGAGATCGAGAACTCTTGGCAATCAAGACGGCACTGGAGGAGTAGAGGTACCTGCTAGAGGGGACTACGCATCCGATCTTAATTTTCACGGACCATAAGAATTTAGAATACTTGAGGACGGCTAAGTACCTGAGACCACGTTAGGCCAGATGGGCACTATTCTTCTCCAGATTTGTGTTCCATATAACTTATAGACCTGGATCCAAGAACACAAAGCCTAATGCTCTCTCGCGCATGTTCAAGGACCCTGAAGAGGTCCCTAAACCAGACACCATTCTGTCTACTGGAAATTTACTCGCCCTCCAATCCGAACTACGGTCCAAATTACAGACTGCATCTGTAGGAATGCCAAATCCACCCAGGGTTTCCCTGCAGAACAAGGAAGGAATTTTTTGGAAAGAGGGACAGATCGTGGTACCCGAGGAGGTCCGTACCTTGGTCCTGGGCTACTGCCATGATCATCCATTGGCAGGTCATTTTGGAGCATGTAAGACTTTAGAATTATTACAGCGCATGTTCTGGTGGCCGAGTATGTTCAAAGATTGCGAATTATACGTGAAAACTTGCGCCATTTGTCAGAGCAACAAGCCCACCAGAAACAAGGCCTGGGGTTTACTACGACCTTTACCCATACCTGACAGGCCATGGAGAATGATCTCCATGGACTTTGTAGTGGAGCTCCCACCTTCTCAAGATCACACGGCATTGTGATTGTGGATCGCCTTTCAAAAATGGCCCATTTTTTACCATTAAGAAACACGCCCTCGGCTCTTGAGATGGCACAAATCTTTGTGAAGGAAGTTGTAAGACTCCATGGGATTCCGGAAGATATTGTCTCAGACCGGGGGGTCCAGTTCACTTTGAAGTTTTGGAAAGCTCTATGTGAAGTCTTAGGAATCAAACTTTCTTTCTCATCCACATACCATCCACAGACGAATGGGCAAACCAGACATTGGAACAGTATCTCAGATGCTATACCTCGCTTCTCCAGGATGATTGGCTGACGCTCCTGCCTTTAGCCGAATTCACCTACAATAAACGCAAGTCATTCTGCTACCAGACAATCCCCATTTTTTGCTAATTATGGGTTCCATCCCACGTTTCTGCCTGATCCCAGAAAGTTTGGTTCCCGCTACACAAGACATGCTAAATTTTTTTTCTTCCAACAACAAGGTGTTACAAGAAGCAATTGCAAAGGCCCAGGAGGATAATAAAAGGGCTTTTGACAGAAGAAGAAGAGGCAAACTAATCCTGCAACCGGGGGACCAGGTCTGGTTAGCTACGACTAATCTAAAAATGTTATGCCCATCAAGGAAATTGGGACCGAAGTTTATGGGTCCATTCCAGGTGAAATGGAAAATTAATGAAGTCGCTTATGAGCTCACACTTCCCGAATCCCTTAAGATACACCCAGTTTTTCACGTGTCATTGTTAAAACCGGCAACACCGGATCCCTTTCCAGACAGGATGTCCAGACCCCTGGAGGCCGTGACCATTGACGAAGAAGAGGAATTTGAAGTGGAGGCAATCTTGGATTGTAGAAAGAGGGGAGGCCAGAAGCAATTCCTTATTAAATGGAAGGGTTATGGTCCAGAGGAGAATTCATGGAAACCAGCCTAAAACATTCATGCCTCTAGACTAGTCCAAGAATTTTTCCGCAGCCACCCACAGAGGAGAAATCAGTTGGGCATCCGGAGGATGCCCATGGGGGGGGGGGGCAATGTCAGGGATCGCGGCAGTGTGCGGGTATGCGCATGCATAGAACGCCGATACACTCTAACCGGCGGGCGTTAGGACCTAGGCAGCCACGGCAGCAGCCACGCACCAATGACAGTGCAGGGCGCACTATTTAAACCAGCCCTACACAGACTCAAATTGCCGTATGGTCTACATTATCTGTTCCTGCTCGTTTTGCCTGCTGATTGACCTTGTTGACGACCCTGCTTGATCCTGACCTTGCTGACCATCTCCTGCTCTGACCCCTGCCTCGTTTGATTACTCTCCTGCATACCCCTGATTATCGGACCTCCTGTTACTGGACCTGGCGTGTGACCCGACTACTCTCTGTCTGCTGCTCTGTACCGTTCTGTCTCCGCTGTTACCGACCCTGCCCGTCTGACTACACTACACTACCCTGCCATCCATCCGACCATCCATCCTGCATGGATCCGTTTACTGCTGCCCAGGTATATCCGCCACTTCACATCAGGCTTTCTTCCAGTACATACCTCTGGCAGTTCCCTCTACCACGAGCGGGTGCACTCAGGGGCCGTGACCTGGTCACAGTCTGCTCCAAGCCCATCCCCACCATCAGGGGCCCTGGTGAATAAGCAGACTGGGACTTCAGCCCTCCAAATCAACCCCGACCTTACCCCCACTTAGTTACATGGGCTGGAGAGAGTACTGGCAGTATATGGGGGCAGGTTTATTGGGAAGCCTGGAAGAACACACCTAGCTGTCCACAAAGTGGATACAGGGGCCCATCCCCCTATTAAACAATCAGCCTATCACGTCTCTTTGGAGGTGCTGACTGATATGAAAAAGGAGGTTGAGGAAATGTTGCAGCTGGGGGTGATTCAGAAGTCTCACAGTGCCTGGGCATCCCCTGTCGTCCTGGTCCCCAAAAAGGATCAGACGACCAGGTTCTGTGTGGACTACAGGAAGTTGAACGCCATCACCACTGCAGACGCCTACCCCATGCCCCGGATCGATGAATTGTTAGACATCCTGGCGGCTGCCCGCTATATCACAATCATGGATCTGAGCAGGGGGTACTGGCAAATTCCTTTGGAGCCTGAGGATCGGGAAACGTCTGCCTTCATCACCCCATTCGGCTTGTTCAAATTCACGGTCATGCTATTTGGGATAAAGAATGCCCCAGCTACCTTCCAGAGAGTCATGAATGATTTGCTGGAGGGGCTGGAACCCTTTGCAGTAGCCTACCTGGATGACATCACCGTGTTCAGCCCCACCTGGGAAGAACATCTGGTGCATCTGTCACAGGTTCTGGACAAACTGACAGCCACCGATCTGACCGTCAAACCCAGTAAGTGTCAGATAGGCATGACGGATGTCCAGTATTTGGGACACCAGGTAGGAGGAGGAACCCTGAGGCCCAAGACAGAGAAGGTGGAGGCCATCCTGGCCTGGCCTACCCCGCAAACCAAGAAACAGGTCATGTCATTCCTGGGGACAGCCGGTTACTGTAGGAAGTTTGTATGTAACTATAGTAGCCTGGCAAAACCTTTGGCTGACCTAACCAAGAAGAAACTACCCAAGGTGGTGTCTTGGACACCCGATTGTGAGAAGGCATTTCAGGCCTTGAAAGAGGCACTGGCCAGCACCCCTGTGCTACAGGCTCCAGACTTCACCCGCCGTTTTCTAGTGCAGAGGGATGCCTCTGCATATGGACTGAGTACAGTCCTGAGCCAGGTGGATGGTGCAGTAGAGGAACATCCCATCCTCTACCTGAGCCAGAAGCTGCTTCCCAGGGAGGTAGCCTACGCCATGATCGAAAGAGTGTCTTGTGATCTTGTGGGCTCTCCAGAAGTTGCAAATATATCTTTATGGGCGGCACTTCACAGTGATCACCGATCACAATCCTCTGAGCTGCTTAAATCATGTTGCTGGGGAGAATGGCAAACTACTTCGGTGGAGCCTAATTCTTCAGCACGAATTCACCATACAGCATAAGAAGGGCAGCACCCATGGCAATGCTGATGGATTATCGAAACAGGTCAAGCCAGCAGAAGTCAGTTGCATCAGGAGGGAGATTGCAGTTCCCTCCCATGCAACCACCTGAGAGGGGAGGTGTGATAATTGCATGCACAGATTGGACGCGAACAACCATTTTGTTAAAGATCTACCATCTTGTATCATACTCTGCAAATATCATTCTCTCTCCCTTCAGCCCCCTCCCCTTGCAAGAAATGTGGTCTGTGTGTATGCGGACTTCAGGAGTGCACAGGGCACAGCTGGATATGCTTCAGGGTTGTAAACCCAATTAGCTGGTTCCAGGATGTCTGCCAGGCTCTTGCCTTGGCCTGGTTGTAAAGCTATAAATCAGTCCGTCACTGGACATGAAAAGTATTCCAGAATGGCAGTAAAACATACATACATCCTTTAGATTGTAAGCTCCATGAGCAGGGCCCTTCTATTCCTTCTGTACTGAAATGTATTGTAATTGTACTGTCTCCCTTATATTGTAAAGCGCTGCGCAAACTGTTGGTGCTATATAAATCCTGTATAATAATAATAATACATCCCACTTGAAACCACTTTTTCATACAATTTCATAAACCCCATCAGGAACAAGGTACAATAAAACAAAGCATATATTTAGATAGGTCAGTTTAATACAAGTCACCTGACACCTTATGTGGCACCTACACGAGAGTAGAAAGCAATATGTCTTTATCTGAAACGGTAATATATGTCATATTTGATGTCTGGACGTTCAGGATATCATTCTGCATATTAATCTACCAGTGGCTAGGCTACTGCATGTACCTAGTGAAGGTTATTGACTATGGTATAAATGCGCGAGGGATTTGGTCATAGCCGGGGTCCCCGCCTAAACACCCCTCCCCAGGCGATTGGTTCTCTGCTTTAAGGAGACACCCTGCTGGGTTCCTAGAAAAGAGGCTGTCATGCCTGGAGAATGATGAAGAGATTCTCCCTTTTAATAACAGGAACCAACTTTGGGAGAAAAGGCACCCTTTTGTTCAGACATTTGAACGCTGCTTAAACCAGGATTTCTGTAGGTATCCTACCTTCTTAAACTTCTATCTGTTATCTCTCTGTTGTGTCATTGCTCTCTCTATTTATATATATACAGTCAGGTCCATAAATATTGGGACATTGACACAATTCTAACATTTTTGGCTCTGTACACCACCACAATGGATTTGAAATGAAACAAACAAGATGTGCTTTAACTGCAGACTGTCAGCTTTAATTTGATGGTATTTACATCCATATCAGGTGAACGGTGTAGGAATTACAACAGTTTGCATATGTGCCTCCCACTTATTAAGGGACCAAAAGTAATGGGACAGAATAATAATCATAAATCAAACTTTCACTTTTTAATACTTGGTTGCAAATCCTTTGCAGTCAATTACAGCCTGAAGTCTGGAACGCATAGACATCACCAGATGCTGGGTTTCATCCCTGGTGATGCTCTGCCAGTCCTCTACTGCAACTGTCTTCAGTTCCTGCTTATTCTTGGGGCATTTTCCCTTCAGTTTTGTCATCAGCAAGTGAAATGCATGCTCAATCGGATTCAGGTCAGGTGATTGACTTGGCCATTGCATAACATTCCACTTCTTTCCCTTAAAAAACTCTTTGGTTGCTTTTGCAGTATGCTTTGGGTCATTGTCTATCTGCACTGTGAAGCGGCATCCAATGAGTTCTGAAGCATTTGGCTGAATATGAGCAGATAATATTGCCCAAAACACTTCAGAATTCATCCTGCTGCTTTTGTCAGCAGTCACATCAATAAATACAAGAGAACCAGTTCCATTGGCAGCCATACATGCCCACGCCATGACACTACCACCACCATGCTTCACTGATGAGGTGGTATGCTTAGGATCATGAGCAGTTCCTTTCCTTCTCCATACTCTTCTCTTCCCATCACTCTGGTACAAGTTGATCTCGGTCTCATCTGTCCATAGGATGTTGTTCCAGAACTGTGAAGGCTTTTTTAGATGTCGTTTGGCAAACTCTAATCTGGCCTTCCTGTTTTTGAGGCTCACCAATGGTTTACATCTTGTGGTGAACCCTCTGTATTCACTCTGGTGAAGTCTTCTCTGGATTGTTGACTTTGACACACATACACCTACCTCCTGGAGAGTGTTCTTGATCTGGCCAACTGTTGTGAAGGGTGTTTTCTTCACCAGGGAAAGAATTCTTCGGTCATCCACCACAGTTGTTTTCCGTGGTCTTCCGGGTCTTTTGGTGTTGCTGAGCTCACCAGTGCGTTCCTTCTTTTTAAGAATGTTCCAAACAGTTGTTTTGGCCACGCCTAATGTTTTTGCTATCTCTCTGATGAGTTTGTTTTGTTTTTTTAGCCTAATGATGGCTTGCTTCACTGATAGTGACTAGAGATGAGCGAATTATTCAAAAATTCGATTCGGCTGATTCGCCGAATTTCAGGAAGAAATTCAATTCGATGCGAATTTATTCGCTACGAAGTTAATTTATAAAAAGGGTTTCTAGGCTTCAGAGAGCCTTTAAATTAGTGCAGAACACTGTACCTTTAATTTAAATGCCCTTGGAGATGAGGAAGGAGAAGGAGAAGGATGAGAAGAAGGAGAAGGAGAAGGATGACAAGAAGGAGAAGGAGAAGGATGACAAGAAGGAGAAGGAGAAGGATGAGAAGAAGGAGAAGGAGAAGGATGAGAAGAAGGAGAAGGAGAAGGATGAGAAGAAGGAGAAGGAGAAGGATGAGAAGAAGGAGAAGGAGAAGGATGAGAAGAAGGAGAAGGATGAGAAGAAGGAGAAGGAGAAGGATGAGAAGAAGGAGAAGGAGGAGAAGGATGAGAAATAGGAGAAGGATGAGAAGAAGGAGAAGGAGAAGGATGAGAAGAAGGAGAAGGATGAGAAGAAGGAGAAGGATGAGAAGAAGGATGAGAAGAAGAATGAGAAGAAGGAGAAGGATGAGAAAAAGGATGAGAAGAAGGAGAAGGATGAGAAGAAGAAGGATGAGAAGAAGGAGAAGGATGAGAAGAAGGAGAAGGATGAGAAGAAGGAGAAGGATGAGAAGAAGGAGAAGGATGAGAAGAAGGAGAAGGATGAGAAGAGGAAGAAGGATGAGAAGAAGAAGAAGGATAAGAAGAAGAAGAAGGATAAGAAGAAGAAGAAGGATAAGAAGAAGAAGAAGAAGGATGAGAAGAAGAAGAAGGATGAGAAGAAGGAGAATTCCAAGCCGGCAAAAAGTGTATCTGCAGAGCTCCGCTATTTCTTAGCGGAGCTCTGCAGATACACTTAGCGGAGCTCTGAAGATACACTTTTTGCCGGCTTGGAATTCTTCTTATTTTCATCCTACTTCTTCTTCTTCTTCTTCATCCTCATCCTCATCCTCTTCTTCTTCTGAGGATGAGGATGAGGATGAAGAAGAAGAAGTAGGATGAAAATAAGAAGAATTCCAAGCCGGCAAAAAGTGTATCTGCAGAGCTCCGCTAAGTGTATCTGCAGAGCTCCGCTGTTTCTGACAGTTCTGTGACATTCCCGCCATACAGCGGTTGAAACATTGTATCTATTTGTTTCCATAAATGGAAACAAATAGATACAATGTTTCAACCGCTGTATGGAGGGAATGTCACAGAACTGTCAGAAATAGCGGAGCTCTGCAGATACACTTAGCGGAGCTCTGCAGATAGATACAGCGGTTGAAACATAGGCTATGTTTCAACCGCTGTATGGAGTGAATGTCACAGAACTAACAGAAATAGGCTATTTCTGACAGTTCTCTGACATTCACTCCATACAGCGGTTGAAACATAGCCTATGTTTCAACCGCTGTATCTATCTGCAGAGCTCCGCTAAGTGTATCTGCAGAGCTCCGCTATTTCTGACAGTTCTGTGACATTCCCTCCATACAGCGGTTGAAACATTGTATCTATTTGTTTCCATTTATGGAAACAAATAGATACAATGTTTCAACCGCTGTATGGAGTGAATGTCACAGAACTGTCAGAAATAGGCTATTTCTGACAGTTCTGTGACATTCACTCCATACAGCGGTTGAAACATTGTATCTATTTGTTTCCATAAATGGAAACAAATAGATACAATGTTTCAACCGCTGTATGGAGGGAATGTCACAGAACTGTCAGAAATAGCCTATTTCTGACAGTTCTGTGACATTCACTCCACACAGCGGTTTCAACTGCTGTATGGAGGGAATGTCACAGAACTGTCAGAAATAGCCTATTTCTGACAGTTCTGTGACATTCACTCCATACAGCGGTTGAAACCGCTGTGACAGTTCTGTGACATTCCCTCCATACAGCGGTTTCAACCGCTGTATGGAGGGAATGTCACAGAACTGTCAGAAATAGCCTATTTCTGACAGTTCTGTGACATTCCCTCCATACAGCGGTTTCAACCGCTGTATGGAGGGAATGTCACAGAACTGTCAGAAATAGCCTATTTCTGACAGTTCTGTGACATTCACTCCATACAGCGGTTTCAACCGCTGTATGGAGGGAATGTCACAGAACTGTCAGAAATAGCCTATTTCTGACAGTTCTGTGACATTCACTCCATACAGCAGTTGAAACATTGTATCTATTTGTTTCCATAAATGGAAACAAATAGATACAATGTTTCAACCGCTGTATGGAGGGAATGTCACAGAACTGTCAGAAATAGCCTATTTCTGACAGTTCTGTGACATTCACTCCATACAGCGGTTGAAACATTGTATCTATTTGTGGAAACAAATAGATACAATGTTTCAACCGCTGTATGGAGGGAATGTCACAGAACTGTCAGAAATAGCGGAGCTCTGCAGATACACTTAGCCGAGCTCTGCAGATAGATACAGCGGTTGAAACATAGGCTATGTTTCAACCGCTGTATGGAGTGAATGTCACTGTTATGATCCGCCAGGCGGAGCCTTCCGGCTGCCAACTGATAGACCAACCCAGAGCGTGGGGTCCAAGCCCGGGCTGTGCCTTCACCAGGGCCCCTGATGGTGGGGATGGACTTGAAACAGTCCCGGGCCAGGTCACGACCTCTGGGCGGGCCCACCAGCGGCTGGGAAGGCCTCCGGGGATGCGTGTAGGTACCGGGAGAGCCAGATATGAGGCGGATGACGGCCCCAGCAGGGTGGCACGGATAGTGGTTCCGTGGGGGGTAAGCGGGGTACCAAATCAGCGGGCAAGGAGTAGTCAGGTCACATGCAGGGTCAGCCAGGTAAATCAGTCCGTAGAATAGTCAGGATATCCGAGTCAAAACGCAG
This sequence comes from Staurois parvus, assembly GCF_062004578.1. Lineage (NCBI taxonomy): Eukaryota > Metazoa > Chordata > Amphibia > Anura > Ranidae > Staurois > Staurois parvus. Next base: position 61,848 of record NW_028318052.1, read on the forward strand.
GAGCAGGCAGAGTAGTCAGGACAAGCCGGGTCAAACACAGGGGCAGGCAGCGTAGTCAGGGTCGAAAACAGGGTCACAGAACAGGAGCAGGTATCCAGGATCACATAAGACCTTGCGGCAATGGGTGACAGTGCAGGGCATCTTTAAATAGTGCGCCCTGCACTGTCATTGGCTGGCTGGGACGCGCCCCCGGCTGTCATTGGACGCCTGAGGCGCGCCCTCGACTCTCTACTGCGCATGCACGGCGTCCTGTCAGCCGCGGCTCGCCGCCAGTGCGCATGCACGGGGGGACGGCGCCGTGATGCAGGATTCCGGCGCCGTGATCCCTGACACTGCCCCCCCCCAATGGGCACCCTCCGGGAGCCCCACTGATCTCTCCACCGCGGGTGTCCACGAAAAAATTCCCGGATGAGCCGGGGAGCGTGAATGTTCTGGGCGGGTTCCCATGAGTTCTCCTCAGGGCCATAACCCTTCCATTTTATCAGGAACTGGGTCTGGTTCCCCCTCCGTCGGCAACTGAGGATAGTCTCCACTTCGTATTCCTCCTGGTCATCTACGGAGATTGCCTCGGGAGGTCTGGACTCACGGTCCGGGAAAGGATCCGGTCTGGATGGCTTCAGGAGAGACACATGGAACACAGGATGTACCCTGAAGGTCTGCGGAAGCTCAAGCTCGTAGGCCACCTTGTTGACTACACGCTTTACCGGAAATGGGCCAATGTACTTGGGTCCCAGCTTCCTCGAAGGATGCAGCATCTTCAAGTTGGTCGTTGACAGCCATACCCGATCCCCTGGTTGAAGCAGTAATTCTCCTCTTCTTTTCCTGTCGAACGCCCTCTTACTGTCCCCTTGGGCTTTGGCGATGGCTTCCTGAATTGTCTTGTTATTGACAGAGAAGAAGTTTAAGACGTCCTGAGATGCCGGTACCGGGTTTTCAGGCATCAGGTCAGGGAGAAATGTGGGATGATACCCGTAATTGGCGAAGAACGGGGATTGCCCCGTTGCAGAGTGACTCGAGTTGTTGTACGCGAATTCTGCGGACAGCAACAACGTCAACCAGTCATCCTGAAGGTAGGACGTGTAACATCGCAGGTATTGTTCCAGCGTTTGGTTGGTCCTCTCGGTTTGGCCGTTGGTCTGTGGGTGGTAGGCGGATGAAAGCGACAGCTTGATTCCTAGTGCTTTACACAAGGAGTTCCAGAACCTGGAGGTGAATTGGACTCCCCGATCTGACACTATATCTTCGGGGACCCCATGAAGCCTGACTACTTCCTTAATGAAGATCCGTGCCGTTTCAGGTGCCGATGGGGTTTTCTCCAGGGGTATAAAATGTGCCATCTTTGAGAAGCGGTCCACGACCACCATTATTGCTGTGTAGCCTTGGGATGGTGGGAGTTCGACCACAAAGTCCATGGCAATCATTTGCCAGGCCCGCTTGGGTATTGGTAATGGACGTAACAATCCCCATGCCCGGCTCCTGGAGGGCTTGTTCCTTTGACAGGTGGAGCAGGTCTGGACGTAACGCTCGCAGTCCTTATTCATGTTCGGCCACCAGAACGAGCGCCGTAGTAGTTCCAGAGTTTTCGCAACCCCGAAGTGACCTGCCATTCGATGGTCGTGGCAGTGCCCTAGGACCAGGGTTCGCACCTCTTCTGGGACCATGATCCGGTCTTCCTTCCAAAACAGCCCGCCGTGGTTCAGGAGGGGTGACCCCGACGGAACTGGTAGTCCTGTAGAAGCGTCGAGGAGTCTGGAACGAAGTTCTGTTTGTAGAGCAAGGAAACTTCCGGAAGGTAAGATGGTGTCAGGTGCCACTGTGTCATCGGGGTCCTCAAACATGCGGGACAGAGCGTCTGGTTTTGTGTTCTTAGTACCGGGTCGGTACGTAATATGGAGAGTGAATCGCGAGAAGAAAAGAGCCCATCTTGCCTGGCGAGGTCTCAGTCGTTTCGCTGTTCTTAAATATTCCAGGTTCTTGTGATCTGTGAAGACTAGGATTGGGTGTGTGGCTCCTTCCAGTAAGTACCTCCATTCTTCTAGAGCGGATTTGATGGCCAGGAGCTCCCGATCTCCAATGTCATAGTTACGTTCAGCCGGCGTCAACTTCCTGGAGAAGAACGCCACGGGGTGCAGTAGTTCCTTGGTTCCATTTCTTTGGGACAGAACCGCTCCTACCGCGTTCTCAGAGGCATCCACTTCCAAGACATATGGGAGGGAAGTATCCGGATGGCAGAGGATGGGCGCAGACGTGAATAATTTTTTGAGCTTCTCGAATGCCGTCTGGGCTTCGGAAGTCCACTTAAAACGGACCCCTTGTTTCGTCAGTTGCGTGATCGGGGAGACCAGACCGGAGAAGTTCCTAACAAACTTTCTATAAAAATTGGAAAAGCCGATGAAACGCTGTACCCCCTTTTTGTTGGCGGGTATTGGCCAATCTAAGATCGCCGTGACTTTCTGGGGATCCATCGCGACCCCCGCGGAAGAGAGAACCAGTCCCAAGAACGTGATTTCGCGCTGTTCGAAACAGCACTTTTCTGCCTTGGCGTATAGCCCGTGTTGACGCAACCGTTCTAATACCCGTACTACGTGACCTCAATGAACCTCCAGTGAAGGGGAGAAAATTAGGATGTCATCCAAATAAACTACTACAAAGACATCGAGGAAATCACGAAAAACATCGTTGATGAAATGCTGGAAGGTTGCCGGTGCATTACAGAGCCCGAATGGCATCACTAGATATTCGTAGTGACCGAATCTCGTACGGAAGGCCGTCTTCCACTCATCCCCCTCCCTGATACGGACAAGGTTATAGGCCCCCCGCAGGTCTAGTTTAGTGAATATCATTGCCGATTTTAATCTCTGGAGGAGCTCGGGGACTAACGGTAAGGGATAACGGTTCTTTACCGTTATCTTGTTTAGATCACGGTAGTCTATGCAGGGCCGTAACGATTTGTCCTTCTTCTCTACGAAGAACAGCCCGGCCCCGGCTGGGGATGTGGAAGGACGAATAAACCCCTTCCGCAGGTTCTCGTCAATATATTCCCTCAGTACACCCGATTCCGTTTCTGACAAGGGAAAGATCCGGCCGAACGAGATCTCAGATCCGGGTAGGAGGTCTATAGGACAATCGTAAGAACGGTGTGGGGGAAGAACGTCAGCCCCTCGCTTACTGAAAACGTCCAAGAAGTCATGGTAGGCCGGGGGAATAGTCTGGGATAGATTGGCATCACCGTCCAAGCACAGGAGGAACCGGGGACCCACGGATCCCGTGACCTGGCAGTGATTCAAACAGTAGGGTGACCTAAATTGAATCGTCCCCCTTTCCCAGTCAACCTGGGGGTTATGGGCCCGCAGCCAAGGGAGCCCCAGAATGACTGGAAATAGGGGTGATGCGATGGCATCCAAACGGAGGAACTCCTGGTGATGGTCTGCTATTGTGGTAAAAATGGGTGGTGTCTCCTGGTCCACCACCCCTGATTTTATACTGGAGCCGTCTGCCAAGAAGATGTTGAACCCCCTTTCTTTGGTCTGCAGTGGTATTTTTTGCCGGTGGGCAAAAGTCAGGTCGACAAAGCAACTACAAGCTCCAGAGTCAACGATTGCGGTCACCGATAGTGTTCTTCCCGGGAGCTGCAAAGACACAGGTATGGCCAGGTAATTGGACTGATCATCCCTTCCTGCGGGTAAGGTAAAAGAAAAGGAAGCGGACTTACTCATCTTTGCAGGACAGGAGCGCACCTGGTGACCAGCTTCCCCGCAGTACAGGCATAGGTTCAGCGATCGTCTCCTTTGACGTTCCTCAACCGACAAGTGGGAACGGGCCAGTCCCAGCTGCATGGGTTCCGGGTTGTCCCCCGATTCCGTGCCTCGGGGATGGTTCCCTGGGGTTGGAGCTGTGTCTCTCGGTGGGATCCATGCCACCCTTTGACCCTGGCTGCTCCTTTCCAGCCGACATTCCCTTAACCTACGGTCAATCTGGATGGCCAACTCAATCAGTCTTTCCAGGGAGTCTGGTAGGCCTACTCGTGCTAGTTCGTCCTTGAGAGACTCAGACAGCCCGATGCGGAACTGGTGACATAAGGCCGCATCGTTCCATCTGGTGTCTCCCATGCATCGCCTAAAGTCGGACGCGTATTCTTCGGCTGCCCGGCGGCCTTGCCGCAGAGAGTATAGGGTAGCCTCTGCGGAGGCAGCCCGCTGAGGGTCGTCATACAATACTGCCATGGCCTGAAAGAACTTGGTCACGGAGTCAAGCTGGGGGTCACGCCTCTCCATCAGACGGTGAGCCCAATCCTGGGGCTCATCCTGAAGGAGAGAGACTATAAACCCCACCCTGACGGTCTCGGAGGAGAATGTGCGGGGCTGCAAGTCAAAATATAGTGTGCAAGCATTCCGGAAGGCTCGGAAGCGGCTCCGGTCACCACGGAACCGTTCCGGCAGGGGAACGCGGGGCTCAGGAGCTAAGGGTGTGGCAACCGCTCCGGATGTCGGGGTAGCGGGAGGTTCCACAGACGGGGGACTCTGAGCAGGGGGAGTCTGGGGGGCTAATGTCTCCATGCGGTCTTCCAGTCGGGCGCAGCGACTGTGGAAGTTCTGGAAGGCCTGGGTCAAAGTTGCCAGGTGCTGGCAAATATCCTCTAGGGACGCCGGTCCACCTCCTGGCTCTGTCATGGCCGCAAGGTACTGTTATGATCCGCCAGGCGGAGCCTTCCGGCTGCCAACTGATAGACCAACCCAGAGCGTGGGGTCCAAGCCCGGGCTGTGCCTTCACCAGGGCCCCTGATGGTGGGGATGGACTTGAAACAGTCCTGGGCCAGGTCACGACCTCTGGGCGGGCCCACCAGCGGCTGGGAAGGCCTCCGGGGATGCGTGTAGGTACCGGGAGAGCCAGATATGAGGCGGATGACGGCCCCAGCAGGGTGGCACGGATAGTGGTTCCGTGGGGGGTAAGCGGGGTACCAAATCAGCGGGCAAGGAGTAGTCAGGTCACATGCAGGGTCAGCCAGGTAAATCAGTCCGTAGAATAGTCAGGATATCCGAGTCAAAATGCAGGAGCAGGCAGAGTAGTCAGGACAAGCCGGGTCAAACACAGGGGCAGGCAGCGTAGTCAGGGTCGAAAACAGGGTCACAGAACAGGAGCAGGTATCCAGGATCACATAAGACCTTGCGGCAATGGGTGACAGTGCAGGGCATCTTTAAATAGTGCGCCCTGCACTGTCATTGGCTGGCTGAGACGCGCCCCCGGCTGTCATTGGACGCCTGAGGCGCGCCCTCGACTCTCTACTGCGCATGCGTGGCGTCCTGTCAGCCGCGGCTCGCCGCCAGTGCGCATGCGCGGGGGGACGGCGCCGTGATGCAGGATTCCGGCGCCGTGATCCCTGACAGTCACAGAACTGACAGAAATAGGCTATTTCTGACAGTTCTCTGACATTCACTCCATACAGTGGTTGAAACATAGCCTATGTTTCAACCGCTGTATCTATCTGCAGAGCTCCGCTATTTCTGACAGTTCTGTGACATTCCCTCCATACAGCGGTTGAAACATTGTATCTATTTGTTTCCATTTATGGAAACAAATAGATACAATGTTTCAACCGCTGTATGGAGTGAATGTCACAGAACTGTCAGAAATAGGCTATTTCTGACAGTTCTGTGACATTCCCTCCATACAGCGGTTGAAACCGCTGTATGGAGGGAATGTCACAGAACTATCAGAAATAGCCTATTTCTGACAGTTCTGTGACATTCACTCCATACAGCGGTTTCAACCGCTGTATGGAGGGAATGTCACAGAAGTCAGAAATAGCCTATTTCTGACAGTTCTGTGACATTCACTCCATACAGCGGTTGAAACATTGTATCTATTTGTTTCCATAAATGGAAACAAATAGATACAATGTTTCAACCGCTGTATGGAGGGAATGTCACAGAACTGTCAGAAATAGCGGAGCTCTGCAGATACACTTAGCGGAGCTCTGCAGATAGATACAGCGGTTGAAACATAGGCTATGTTTCAACCGCTGTATGGAGTGAATGTCACAGAACTGACAGAAATAGGCTATTTCTGACAGTTCTCTGACATTCACTCCATACAGCGGTTGAAACATAGCCTATGTTTCAACCGCTGTATCTATCTGCAGAGCTCCGCTAAGTGTATCTGCAGAGCTCCGCTATTTCTGACAGTTCTGTGACATTCCCTCCATACAGCGGTTGAAACATTGTATCTATTTGTTTCCATTTATGGAAACAAATAGATACAATGTTTCAGCCACTGTATGGAGTGAATGTCACAGAACTGTCAGAAATAGGCTATTTCTGACAGTTCTGTGACATTCCCTCCATACAGCGGTTGAAACCGCTGTATGGAGGGAATGTCACAGAACTGTCAGAAATAGCGGAGCTCTCTGCAGGGACACTTTTGCCGGCTGATCGGGAAAAATCCGATTCGCGCACCCGAAGTAGGCAAATATTCGGATTCGACGCGAATCAAATTTTTCCTGAAATTCGTATCGAATTCCACTTCGCCTGGTTCGATTCGCTCATCTCTAATAGTGACAGCTCTTTGGATCTCATCTTGAGAGTTGACAGCAACAGATTCCAAATGCAAATAGCACACTTGAAATTAACTCTGGACCTTTTATCTGCTCATTGTAAATGGGATAATGAGGTAATAACACACACCTGGCCATGGAACAGCTGAGAAGCCAATTGTCCCATTACTTTTGGTCCCTTAACAAGTGGGAAGCACATATGCAAACTGTTGTAATTCCTACACCGTTCACCTGATTTGGATGTAAATACCCTCAAATTAAAGCTGACAGTCTGCAGTTAAAGCACATCTTGTTCGTTTCATTTCAAATCCATTGTGGTGGTGTACAGAGCCAAAAATGTTAGAATTGTGTCAATGTCCCAATATTTATGGACCTGACTGTATATATATTTGTTACATCTTTTCTGTAAATATTTTTATTGCACCATTTTGACCTTATTTACAGAAAAAGATGTAGCCAATATATATATAAATACAGAGAGCAATAACACAGCAAAGAGATAACAGAAAGAAGTTTAGAGAGGTAGAGTACTTACCAAAAGTCCTGGGTTAAGCAGATCAAGTTTCAGAGCAAAAGGTTACCAGCTCCCAAGTTGGTTCCGATATTAAAAGGGAGAATTCTTCAACTTTCTGCTCCAAGCATAACAGCCTTTTTCTAGGAACTCAGCAGGGTGTCTCCTTACAGCAGAGAACCAATCGCCTCATTTGGGGAGGGTTGTTGAACGCGGGGAACTCAGGCTATGACCAAATCCCTCACAAGTTATACTATGGTCAATAACCTTCCCTAGGTACATGTAGCAGCCTAACCACTAGTAGATTAATATGCAGAACGATATTCTGAACGTCCAGACATCAAATATGGCATAGTTCACTATTCCAGCTAGAACTATATGGCTTTCTGCTCTCCTGTAGACTTCAACTAGGGGTGTAAGATATCAGACGACTCGCATTAAACTGAGCTATCTGAATATATGCTTGGTTTCCTGGTAATAATTTCCCATCTCCAGATATAAAATTATATGGAAAAGTGGGTTTTAAATGTGATGTCTGTTTTACTGCTAGCTGGAATGTCTTTTGAAGTCCAGTGGAGGACTGGTTTATGGCTTTACGATTATCTCAGATTGAGAAGCTAACAGACACCCGGGCACCGGCTAATTTGGGATTTATAACCATGAAGCTGTCCCGCTGTGCCTGATTGCCTGTGCACTTCTGAATCCAGCACACAGGGACCATGTGTCACTCAACAGAGAGGGAGGGGGGAAGCTGATTTGGAGTAGAAATGATACAAAATGGAGGCCCTTTGGCAAAATGGAGGTTCTCATCCATCTCTGCACGTACAATTGCTACACTGACCCCTCCAACGCCCTAATAGGGATACAAAATCTCAATACCTGGTTCCACTCAACTTTGTACTACAAAATGAATGACAAGTCCAAAATACTAAGGGGGATATTTACTAAACTGCAGAGTGCAAAATCTGGGTCAACTCTTCATAGAAACAAATCAGCTTAACACCCTGGTCACATCGCGTGCGACTTGGCATGTGATTTGCATGTGATTTGCATCTGTGTCAGATGTCTTGCAATTCTCACCTGAAATCGGCATCTCACCTGACTTTGAAATCGACTTCACTGTAAGTCGCACGATTTCAAAGTCGGGCTTGATGTGACCTGGGGGTCAAGGTTTCATTGCTAGAGCTTGATTGAACAAGCTGAAGTTAGAAACTGGCTATAATACAGAGCTGAACCAGATTCTGAGTGGACCAGTGTTAGTAAAGCTACCCCTAAAAGTCTCCATATCCCTTCTGCGTTGAAGGATAACCGATCACAAAAGTTTCCATATACTTGGAAACCTGCTCTCATAAACGTTCTAGGTATACAGTACAAATTTCAGCTTTCACCTCCCATCTAGATTATTTGAATTTCAAACCATCTTCACATTCCTTATCCCAAGAACTTAAGTGACCTAAAACCCCATGAATTCTCCAGAGCAGACAAAATAACATATCTTAAAGTAGAATTCCATGTTTCAAGCCACTTCATATAGTTTGTTCTAGTGGCACTGTGTTCTGACAATACCATGGGCAATTTTCCATCTGCTGCTGGAATTAAAGAGAGTTGGGCTGAGTGGTTCCCTGCCATTCAAGAGGAACATTGAATTTTTTACAATGAATAGATGGCTTCCTCTGAAAGGCTGATGGAGAGGCGGACAGATGATATCACAATTTCCACCTTGACCAGTCAGAGATCTCTTTAGTTCCAGAAGCAGACTCGAAAGTCACCCATACTGCTGCTGGAACACAGTGCCACTTATTGTACATAACTAATGCTACTACACTGCATTACAGTACACACAGTGGCCACATTGTTTAGTAATGGTTATAGCTAGTTTAGGTCAGCGTGGCCCAAAAATATTAAAGGAACACTTTGAAAACACATCAGATTTCAATGGGGAAAAATATCATGCTGCATATATATACTTATATGGACTGGGTAATGTGTTAGGACTGTAAGGATGCCCCATCATTTGATGGAAATGAAAATTAGCAATCTTTAGAGGACTGAGTTCAAAGACACCCGAAAATCAAAGTGAAAAAATGATGCAGCAGGCTAGTCCATTTTTGCTGAAATTTCACTGCAGCAACTCAAAATGGTACTCAGTAGTTTGTATGGCCCCAAAATGCTTGTATGCATGCCTGAAAATGTGGGGGCATGCTACTAATGAGAGGATGGATGATGTCCTGGGGTATTTCCTCCCCAATCAGGAACAGGGCATCACTGAGCTCCTGAACAGTCTGAGGTGGAACCTGGTGGCATCGGATGGACCGAAACATGATATCCCGGAGGTGTTCTATTGGATTTAGGTCAGACGAGCGTGGGGGCCATTCAATGGTATCAATTCCTTCATCCTCCGGGAACTGCCTGCATACTCTCGCCAACATGAGGCTGGTCATTGTTGTGATCTAGGAGGAACCCAGGATCCAGTGCACCAGTGTAGAGTCTGACAATGGGTCCAAGGATTTCATTCCAATACCTAATGGCAGTCAGGGTGCCATTGTCTAGTCTGTGGAGGTCCGTGCGTCCCTCCATGGATATGCCTCCCCAGAACATCACTGACCCACCATCAAAACAGTCATGCTGAACAATGTTACAGGTAGCATAATCTTCTCCATGGCTTCTCCAGACCCTTTCACCTCTGTCACATGTGCTCAGGGTGAGCCTGGTCTCATCTGTGAAAAGCACAGGGTGCCAGTGGCAAACCTGCTAATTCAGGTGTTCAATGGAAAATGCCAATTGAGCTAAATGGTGCTGGGCAGTGAGCACAGGGCCCACTAGAGGACGTTGGGCCCTCAGGCCACCCTCATGAAGTCTGTTTCTGATTGTTTGGTCAGAGACATTCACACCAGTGGCCTGCTGGAGGTCATTTTATAGGGCTCTAGCAGTGCTCATCCTGTTCCTCCTTGCACAAAGAAGCAGATACTGGTCCTGCTGATGGGTTAAAGACCTTCTACGGCCCTGTCCAGATCTCCTAGAGTAACTGTCTCCTGGAATCTCCTCCAAGCTCTTGAGACTGTGCTGGGAGACACAGCAAACCTTGTGGCAATGGCACATATTGGTGTGCCATCCTGGAGTAGTTGGACTGCCTGTGCAACCTCTGTAGGGTCCAGGTATTGCCTCATGCTACCATTAGTGACACTGACCCTAGCCAAATGCAAAACTAGTGAAAAAATGAGTAGGGAAAAAAAAGTCAGTTGTCTCCACCTGCAAAACCATTCCTGTTTTGGGGATTGTCTCATTGTTGCCCATCGAGTGCACCTTTAATTTTATTAACACCAAAGCAGCTGAAACTGATTAACAACCCCCTCTGCTACTTAACTGACCAGATCAATATCCCAGGAGTTTCACTGACTTGATGCTATACTCTGATTAAAAAGTTTTCATTTAATTTTTTTAGCAGTGTATTTAAAGTGAATTGAAACATGGAATTTTTTTTTTATATTTATTTAAAGATATTCAAGAATTTACAGCAGGGGTCTCTAAACATTCTAAACAAAGGGCCAGTTTACCATACCAAACTTAAGGGGGGCTGGACTGTGCCCAGTGGGAGTGAACAATGTCCCATCTTTTGTTCCCCATCGTTGTCAGTTGGAGAAATAATGCCTCCTCATTGGTGTCAGTAAAAGGAAAAGTGCCTGATTGTTGGTGTCAATAGGAATGATAGTGCCCTATGGTTGATGTCAGAGGCAGGAATTATGCCCGATTATTGATGTCAGTGGGAGGAAAAATGCCTCAAGGGCCAAATATAGGAAAGCAAAAGGCCACATCCAGCCCCCGGGCCACAGTTTGGAGACTACTGATTTATAGAATGTCAAACAATACAGTGTTTCTGTGCCATCAAAAATTCAACAGACTAAAGGAAAATACTAAACAACTACAGTGAAGGAAATAAGTATTATCATATCCGCTGCTAATTTTGAATGTTTGCCCACTCACAAAGAAATGATTAGTCTAAAAATCGAATGGTAGGTGTATTGTAACACAGACAGAATAGCAACAAAAAATTCAAAAGAAATGCATGTCTAACAAATTATGCACCGATTTGCATGTTCATGAGGGAAATAAATATTTGATCCCCTATCATTCAGCAGGATTTCTGGCTACCAGGTGTCTTTCATACAGGTAACAAGCTGAGATTAGAAACAGTCTCTTAAAGGGAATGCTGCTAAACTCACTTTGTTACCTGTATAAAAGACACATGTCCACAGGATTAATCAAACAATCAGATTCCAAACTCTCCACCATGGCAAAGACCAAAGAGCTGTCCAAGGATGTCAGGGACAAGATTGTAGACCTACACAAGGCTGGACTGGGGCTACCAAACTATCGCCAAGCAGCTTGGTGAGAAGGTGACAACAGTTGGTGCAATCATTCGCAAATGGAATAAACACAAAACAACTGTCAGTCTCCCTAGGTTTGGTGCACCATGCAAGATCTCACCTCATGGAGTGTCAATGATCATGAGAACAATGAGGAAGCATCCCAGAACTACATGTGAGGATCTTGTCAATGATCTCCAGGCAGCTGGGACTTTGGGTGGGGGACCCATGGAACCCAGCTCACTTTAGAGGTGGGGAGACCCCTGTCTCAGCTCTCCATATCCCTCTTATGTATAAATCAACCTGTGCCTGTTAGGGGTACAGGGTGATCTGTCCTAATATTGTGTGGGATTTGTCTCAGACTGTGTAGACGTGTTTAGGAGATAGGTGGGGGTTGTTGATTGTTTAATGTTATGTGGCTGCATCCCATTGTTCTATTGTTTGTCTGGTGTGGGAACAAACTATTATGGGATGTATGTGTTTATGTGTATTAGCTTAGTGGGGGGGGGGGTCTCCAGCAGCCCTCCCTCCTGATGGGACTGTCTGCTGGTGTGAAGTTTGAATACTTGTGTGTCTCGTTACTAAATGTAGATTACCCTGCCCTGTGTCATGATGCAGGGAGGGGGGGATTGTCCCCTGAGTGTATATATCTTGTATCTGTGTTCAAATATAGAGTCTACCTCCTGGTTTACTTCAAGACTGGTGTTGTCTAGTTTTGTATGGTCAGCTGACATGTCTGTTGTCGGTGTTCGGACGGGGAAGCGGTATTCTAATGGAAGTACTCAAGCGCAGTCTGGGTCAGTTCTGTTACAGTCACCAACAAAACAATTGGTAACACACTACACCAACAAGGATTAAAAACCTGCAGTGCCCGCAAGGTCCCTCTGCTCAAGAAAGCACATGTCCAGGCCCATCTAAAGTTTGCCACTGAACATCTGAATGATGCAGAGGAGGACTGGTTGAAAGTGTTTTGGTCAGATGAGACCAAAATCGAGCTCTTTGGCATCAACTCAACTCGCCATGTTTGGAGGAGGAGGAATGCTGTCTATGACCCCAAGAACATCATCCCAACTGTCAAACATGGTGGTGGAAACATTCTGCTTTTGGGGTGTTTTTCTGCTAAGGGGACAGGACAACTGCACCACATCAAAAGGGACAATGGACGGGGCAATGTACCATCAAATCTTGGGTGAGAACCTTCTTCCCTCAGCCAGGGCATTAAAAATGGGTCGTGGATGGATGTTCCAGCATGATAATGACCCAAAACACATGGCCAAGGCAACAAAGGAGTGGCTCAAGAAGAAGCACATTAAGGTCCTGGAGTGGCCTAGCCAGTCTCCAGACCTTAATCCGATTGAAAATCTGTGGAGGGAGTTGAAAGTTCAAGTTGCCAAACGTCAGCCACCAAACCTTAATGACTTGGAGAGGATCTGCCAAGAGGAGTGGGCCAAAATCCTGAGATGTGTGCAAACCTGGTGGCCAACTTCAGGAAATGTCTGACCTCTGTGATTTCCAACAAGGGATTTACCACCAAGTAGTAAGTCATGTTTGTGAAGGGGATCAAATACTTATTTCCCTCATGAACATGCAAATCAGTACATAATTTTTTAGATAAGCATTTTTTGAATTTTGTGTTGCTAGTCTGTCTCTCACTGTTACAATACACCTACCATTAGATTTTTAGACTGATTTCTTTGTGAGTGGGCAAACATTCAAAATCAGCAAGAGATCAAATACTTATTTCCTTCACTGTAAGTAAGACAGCAATGTCTGACAATACAATGCTTGTATCAAAACTTCTGGGTATCCAACCTTGAGGGCTGTGGGTTTTAAATGCCCAAACGATACTCTAGAATGTAGGTGGAGGTACGACAAACCAGAAGTACATGTCGGAGCAGATCAAGGTTTCACCGTACGTAAAGGCTACGAGCCAGGGTAATGTGCATCCAGGATTTTAAGGTGTACATGAATGAATAAGTTAAGGGGGGAGGAGAGAGAAAGAAGACAAAAAAATAAATAAATAGGGGGTGGGGGGGGGAGGGGGAAGGGAATTGGTTGAGAAAGGGGGGAGGCAGGTACTTTAAGGTAGGTGGGGGGAGGAAGGGGAGGGAAATCCAGCAGGGTTACATGTAATGCAAGTACACGTATCACCATTGGGATATCCATGGCAGAGCAGTAGCTCATATGTATTGGGAGTATTCATTGGAGAAACTAAACTGATCCCAGTAAAACCAACTGGTCCGATGTTCTTCCAATTGTTCTCAGATGGCAGGAGGTCAGATGTTCCATGTGTTGCATGTCATTCACTCTCGCAAACCATTGGGCTCTGGTCGTCGGAGAATGTTGCTTCCACATGGCCAGGATAAAGGCTCTGGCTGTGTTGAGGAGGTGTTTAAGCAGGGATTTATGATATTTTTTCCTAGACAAAGGGGTCAGATTGAGGGGGACCACTGCAGGATCATACAAAAGAGAAAGGTTCTGTGTAAAGTGCAGGACTTGCTGCCAAAATGGGCGGATATCAGGGAATTCCCAAAAAATAAGAAGGCGCGTGCCTGAATGGGCTCCGCATCGCCAACAGCGATCGAACATTTGTGGGAACACTTTGGTCAATGCCACCGGGGTCCTGTACCATTGGGCTATGATTTTATAAGTTTTCTCTTGATATTTGCTGCATAACGTAGATTGCGAAGAAGAGGATCTGATCTTTTTGTGCTTCAGAAAATGTGGTTTGTAGGTCTCCTTCCCATTTCCCAAGGAACGGGGGGTCAGTACTAGCATGTAGTGCCAGTAAGTGTTGGTCCGTTTCCCAGGCAAAGTTCCTCAAACTGAGTTAGGGTTCTCTGAAAGAGATGTGGTTTGGGTAGTGTGCATAGAAAATGTGATATCTGAAGGGCCATCCAGTGGTTCAGATGCTGGTGACCTGAATTGATGAAGAGATTGGTACTTGGTATACATCCTGTTGTTCGAAGAACGAAAGATGCATGCAGTAGCCCCTGAAGGGCTTGGTCATTGAAGCCAAGGTCCAAAAGACCAGGGTGAGATGCAGGCTGGCCTATACAGTAATTGGTGTCATCAGGGAAACACTATAATGACACGTGTTTGTGTCAGTAGGTAAGTAGAGGCTTGCAGACCTTTCATGTTTGGTTTGTGTGTTTGAGAAAAGGTTCTAGGGTAAACACAAAGAGGAGAGGTGAAAGAGGGCAACCCTGTCTAGTGCCATTAGAAACTACAAAAGGGCCGGAGTTAAAGTCATTTACCCGGACGGTAGCAGATGAAACTTGGAATTCTACATTATGAAGCTAGCACTTCCTGATCTATTTTATACATTTCAAACTATAGCCATTTCCCTAACATCTATATGCTTAACTTCCATACAACACATCTTCACCCAATATTTCAGGAACACAAAACATCCTAGATGTGCATTCTCCATAATCTCAGGACACAAACATATGGGAAGCATGGGACTTCCAAATATCCACTATTACAAAAAGGCAGCCTTACTCGATCTTTAACACACAAACTACAGTTGATTATGGGAATTTCCCTTTTGCCAAACAGAAACCCAGAACACTACTCAGAACTACCAAATCGGGTAAATTTGGTAGATAAATCTCCTTGACAATCCAACTATTCAGGCGACTCTTTAAATCTGGTCCAAAATTTCTATTTGATTTCCCAAATCAAATTTGAGATCCCAAATTAATTATAAAACTTATACCTCCAATAGAGATCTAAGGCCATTTCATCCCAAACCTCAACTTGCAGTAATGGAGAATTATTGGCATCACCTCTCTAAAACTTATTTCATTGACATTCCTTAAAATCTTTGACACTTTCTAAAACTAGTTCAGGGTACCCCTAGCAAAAACCTACCAGATCGGATAGTACCTAAATTCCGTTAACAATTTTTTCAGTGATCCCTTTCATCACACTGAAGGGCTCTCCATTTGTTTTACACATTGCTACGCAATAACCAGGCTTCTTTCACACCCTCCATGATGTACAATAAGAGGTAGAACTGGGGTACCAATTCACAGAAGTCACATGGATGAATGCTGTTTCTATAACATATACAGTGTTGCACTGTAAAAATCACCGGGGACAAGTGGTGATCCACACATGGAACATGACATCCTATAAACTATCCAAGTTTGATCCCGTCACTGCCGGAGAATCTGTTGGTCCAACGGCTCATTTTCCCACTTTCTTTGGTCCTCACTGAACCAAATAATTTACCTCATACAGCAGTATATGAAATCTCCATAATGCCTGTGCATCCTACCCCTCATCTCACTCTTTTACATTTGAGAACACTTTCCACCTGATAGACCTATTATTGTCCAATACTATTAGTGATTGAATTGAATATTTTCAGATTGTGCAATAATGTACACTTTCCAGAATTGTTGGATTGTTATTAACAATTTAAATCTAAAATGTGCTATGGAAAGGATGGTAGCTTTCAAAAATGACTTCTGTATAAAATTTTATTACCTTTGGCCTGCATGGTCAGACAATCCTAAATGCAATATTTAATTTGGCACATTATCGTGCCTATTCAACTTATTTGACGTGTTGTTATTTGTTACTCTTGTTCTGGTCAATGTTCTGTGACTTCATTCTTAGCACTTTATGATCATTTTTTCTCTTTCCTTCTCCTCCTTCCCCTCTCCTTTTCTTCCCCCACTTCTCTTTCCCCTACTCCTCAAGGTTACTATGCTCCATGTCAAGAATTGTTTTATATGTTGCTTACCAATACCATATGTAAGCATTCATATTATGATAAAGTAGACATTGTAATCCTTTATTTCTCCTTCTCAAATCATCCCAAAAAGAACAATTAAATCATAAAATTAAGAAATATACATTAGAGTGTAATTTCTTAGCTGAAAAAAAGCCCCCCAAATATTGTAATGCTTATGAGCATAGTATTTCAGTATGTGTATTAGGTCCCATTCTGAAAAGGGCCCAACCAGCCACTTTAAAAATCAAGAAACCTCGTTCACACAGGTCGGATCCAGTTTTGCTTAGCAGGGAATCCGTCAGCTGATCCCCTGCTGAGCTGATAGGAGCTCTCAGATGAAAGGTTTGTGTCTGTTCCGTTTATGCAGAGCAGACATGGACACAGCCTGCTCTCCTCTAATGACAGTCGGATGTAAACAGACCAGCTGTCATTAAATATTTATAAAAGTGTAATTTATTAGCTGAATAAAACCCCTAAATATTGTAGTGCCTTTGTGCACAGTATTTATTCACTATGTCCTATTTTAAACAGTTTAATATCAGCCATTTTAGAATCAAGAAATATACATTGGAGTGTAATTTTTGTTACTGAAAAAAAAATCTCAAAATATTGTAGTGCGCAATTTTAAAACAGTGTGATTGACTGCCTGGCACCCCACCTGAGTGCCTCTGCCAAACGGTGCCCCCTGCCTTCAAACCCTTCACGTAGACTGATAGCTAATACCAGCCATTTACCCCAAGCATTATACACAGACAAGATGTTGAAGTAAAAAACCAAAGGAAAAACTTTATTGAACAGAAATACAGGTTTTTATACACTTCAAAAATAGGGGCAGTCAGCACAATAACAATAAAAACAAATATTACACATTGGGGTAAACATACCACATTTGTTAGGGAACAAGGTGATATTACCACCAGACTAATCACATCAGGAGGATTAGAAAACAATCCGAAACAATAGGTTACTCAATTAACAATTGGAATTCACACCTAGGAGGCACACAATGGGGAAATTACACAATGGGAGAAGGGAGAAAGACACTTCACACTTGGATAGGATAGACAAACACAGGTACACATTATAACAGTAAACACATAACACCTTAATAAACAGATTACACATAACAGCAGGAAACCCCAGCATCAAGTTGTCTGAGTGTCAGGAATGGACTTGCCAGTAATGGTGGGACTCACCTGCCTTGTGGGCTGCAGTACCAGGGCTGGCCAGCGGGTGCTCTCAGCAATCAGAGACTCAACCCTGCAGCCAGCCAAACACCTGAAGCTGATTATGCAGGTGTATTTAAGGGATGGCCAGACCTGCAGTCTGTGCCTTGGTGTGTGTTTGTCTATGGGCCCCTGTATCGTGTTACCTGCATTCCTGTTCCTGTTCCTGCCTGACTCGTTGCTGACCCTGCCTGGTCCTGACCTGTGCTGACTTCTCCTGTTTTATCCCTGGCTTGTGACCCCGACCATTCTCTGCCTGACCCCCTGTACCTACCTGCCCGTTAGTTGCTGTACCCGGCTCGTGACCTGACTACTCTCTGCCTGCTCCTCCTGTTCCTACCTGCCCGATTATTATTGACCCGGCCTGCCTGACTACGCTTGCATTGTATGTCTTGTTATCTGTGGGTGGTTTGGTTTGGTTCGTTTGCACTGTGTTTATGTTTTAGTATTGCACTGCGTTTTGTATTGTTAGTGTTAATAAATTGTATTGTCTATAACATATCTGAAGCCTGCGTTTCCCTGTGTCAGTTCACATACCTCTGGTCATACCCGGAGCCCTGACACTGAGCCAATTATATTCTTCTGCTTTGAGTCTCTGAGTCGGGAAGGTGGGGGGGCACTGAAGCAGTCAATGCTGGTTTGGGCTGTTTATTCTATACCACAACAAAACACAGAAGCCCCAATCTGTATCGGAGTCCTCCGGTTCTCAGAGTCTGTGTGTTTCAGAGGGGACATGGACCTGATTCCAAAGTAAAACTACTCCAAAAGGCCCCCCAGACACACGCCTCCAAAGAATAGAGTCCTCTCAAAGCTAGGGGGCCATAGTCAGCAGGCAAGAGGCTAGCCTGCAGTCCCATTCAAAAGCCCCTGTCCCAGTTGGGTCTGTCACACTCAGCATTAATCACTTGTACTAGTGCAACATATTGAACGAGACTTACACAGTGTAAGAATTTTGCAGAAAAAAAACCCAAAATACTGTATTGTCTATGTGCACTGTATTGAATCCAGTGGCATATAATCCATAGGTGCAAAGTGTGCAGTAAACATGGGCCCTGAGATAGATGGAACCCACTGTGTTCTGACCCAATCTGCACCCATGGATGAGTGGGGGGAGCCAGTGATGTAATTCACTGGAGCCCAGGACAAAAAAATCTCCCATGCCTGGGAGAGAGAGTTATCTGAGGCACTGATGTGAAGTCTGTGAATTTAGGGAGGGAAGGGAACAGTTCAGATGACCTGAAGGGGGGCCTGATAAGACTGAGAAAGACTGAGAAAGAAGGGGGGTGGCTGGGAGAATTTAGGATGGAGAGGGCTGGGAAGACTGAGTATGGGGGGACTGAGAAAATTGAGTATGGGGGGGACTGAGAAAATTGAGTATGGGAGGATTGAGAAAATGGAGTATGGAGGGGACTGAGAAGACTGAGGATGGAGGGGACTGAGAAGACTGAGGATGGAGGGGACTGAGAAGACTGAGGATGGAGGGGACCGAGAAGACTGAGTATGGGGCAGACCGAGAAGACTGAGGATGGGGGGCTGTGAAGACTGAGGATGGGGGGCTAAGAAGGCTTAGGATGGGGGGCTAAGAAGGCTTAGGATGGGGGCTGTGAAGCCTGAAGATGGGGGGGCTGTAAAGCCTGAGGATGAGGGGGCTGTGAAGCCTGAGGATGGGGGGTGGCTGTGAAGCCTGAGGATGGGGCGGACTGTTAAGGCTTTCTCAGTTCTGCACTATATACAGTTGCAAGAAAAAGTATGTGAACCCCTTGGGATTACGTGGAGTTTTGCATGAATTGGGCATAAAATGTGCTCTGAACATCATCTAAGTCACAATAGAAGAACACAGTCTGCTGAACATAATACTACACAAACATTAGATGTTGCCATGGTTTAATTGCACATAACATGTAAACATTCACAGTGCAGGGAGGAAAAAGTATGTGAGGCCCTAGCTTAATGACTTCTCTCAGAGCTAATTGGAGCCAGGAGTGAGCCAACCTTGACACCAATCAGTGTGATGATATTGGATGTGTTGCTGACAGCTTTCCTGCCCTTAAAAAACACACATCTGTTTTGGGTTTACTGGTTTCAAGAAGCACTGTCTGATGTGAACCATGCCTCGCAGAAAAGAGCTCTCAGAAGACCTACGACCAAGAATTGTTGACTTGCATGTAGCTGGAAATGGTTACAAAAGTATCTCCAAAAGCCTTGATGTTCATGTGTCCACGGTAAGACAGACTGTCTGTTACGATCCACCTGGCGGTACCTCTGGCAGTCCACCAGACAGGATTTCCCAGAGCGTGGAGTCTAAGTCCTGGTCTACTTGTTCACCAGGGCCCCTGATGGTGGGGATGGACTTGGAGCAGACCAGGACCAGGTCATGACCTCTGGGTACTCCTACCCATGGCAGAGGGGTCCGCCGGGGGATCTCCACAGGGGGAGAGCCTGATGTGAAGGGGCCAACAGACCTGAGCGGAGTGGATGGATGGATGTTTGGTAGTCAGACAGGCCAGGTCGTTACCGTGGGAGCAGCGAGGTACAGGACAGCAGGCAGGGGAGAGTCGGGTCACACGCAGGGTCAATACCAGAGTTGTCAATCCAAAGGGAAATCCAAGAGAGAGGTCAGGCAAGCCAGGGGTCAGGATAGGAGAAGGCAGCAAGTCAAGGCAATCCGGGTCAGCGATCAGGCAGTACACACAGGAATCAGAGCAAGGGGACACAGGGAAACCTAACGGCAATCAGTGACAGCGCAGGGCATCTTTAAATACCACGCCCTGCGCTGTCATTGGTGCCCAGTGTGCACCCGCATGCGCGAGCTTCCTTCTGCCGCGGTCGGCCGGGACCTAGTGCCCGTATCCTGGCGCGACCCGGCAAAACTGCGCATGCACCAGATCAGATGCCGCGGCGGACCCTGACACTGTCTACAAATGGAGAAAGTTTAGCACTGTTACTACTCTCCCTAGGCGTGGTCGTCCTGTAAAAATGACTGCAAGAGCACAGCGCAGAATGCTGCATGAGGTAAAGAAGAATCCCAGAGTGTCAGCTAAAGACCTACAGAAATCTCTGGCACATGCTAACATTTTTGTTGACACATCTACAATAAGGAAAACATTAAACAAGAATGGAGAACATGGGAGGACACCACGGAGGAAGCCATTGCTGTCCAAAAAGAATATTGCAGCACATTTGAAGTTTGTAAAAGAGCACCTGGATGTTCCACAGCACTACTGGCAAAATATACTGTGGACAGATGAAACCAAGATTGATTTGTTTGGGAAGAACACACAACACTATGTGTGGAGAAAAAAAGGCACAGCACACCAACATCAAAACCTCATCCCCACTGTAAAACATGGCGGAGGGAGCATCATGGTTTGGGACTGCTTTGCTGCCTCAGGGCCTGGACGGATTGTTGTCATTGATGGGAAAATGAATTCCAGAGTTTATCAAGACATTTTGCAGGAAAACGTACGACCATCTGTCCGCCAACTGAAGCTCCGCAGAGGATGGGTGATGCAACAGGACAATGACCCAAAGCATACAAGTAATTCAACAAAACAATGGCTGCAACAGCACAGAATATACCTTCTGGAGTGGCCCAGTCAGAGTCCTGACCTCAACACGATTGAAATGCTGTGGCATGACCTTAAGAGAGCGATTCACACCAGACATCCCAAGAATATTGCTACACTGAAACAGTTTTGTGAAGAGGAGTGGTCCAAAATTACTCCAGATCGTTGTGCAGGTCTGATCGGCAACTACAGGAAACGTTTGGTTGAGGTTATTGCTGCCAAAGGAGGGTCAACCAGTTATTAAGTCCAAAGGTTCACATACTTTTTCCTCCCTGCACTGTGAATGTTTACATGTTATGTGCAATTAAACCATGGCAACATCTAATGTTTGTGTAGTATTATGTTCAGCAGACTGTGTTCTTCTATTGTTGTGACTTTCAGAGCACATTTTATGCCCAATTCATGCAAAACTCTACGTAATCCCAAGGGGTTCACATACTTTTCTTGCAACTGTACACTATATTGTACATTACATACTTCTCATGAAAGTGTTAATTGTCTAAACAGTTGCTGGTAGTTGAGCAGTCCAAGACTATTCTAGTGAAGTTATTCTGTAAGGTAGGCTCAGATAAAGTGTTAACTCTCTGACTATTTTCAGTGTACACAAAATCATATGTAATGGAAGTGTTTTATTTTTTACAAAATGATCATGCTGAGCTTTATACATGTCTGAGACTCATGCTTGTAGCACTGCAATCTAATTTTATGGGTACAAGAAGGCTTTAGTTTTAGATAACCATGCCCCTTTAAGCCCTTCCCACTTTTAATGCAATTTGGCAACACTCACCATTTGCCTTTGCGCTCTACACGTGTCGCATTGCTACTCCAGTTAAGGTTCCTAATCATGCCCCAGGTCTCTTGCAAACTAAGCAACACTCCAGCCACAATGAATACCATGCCCACTCTTCACCCCAGTGCATTAAGCATGCCATTTTTTTTAACAAGCAATGGGGTCCGTTTATGATCTTACACACAGGCCCACTGATTTCATAATACGCCCCTGATTGAATGACTTGTACTAGGCAACATATTGAACAAGACCCACAGCAGCCATTTTAAAATAAAGAAAATCTACATTAGGGTGTAATTTATTCACTGATGAAAGCCTCAAAGGATTGTACTGCCCATTTCCACAGCATTTACATACTTTGACTAAGTATTTTGTGAACAAGACCCACTATTCTGAATGAAGAAGTCAAGTTAAGACTATGTATTTCACTGAGTGCTGGTTCGCAGATTGGATGCAGTTTGCACTGCATTCAATTTGTATGATGTGAAAAAACATTGCTTCCTTTGGTGCCTGTTCATATATGTCCTGTGCACTGGTGGTGCAGATTCAGTATGGTTTGAAAAAGAGTCATGTACAATTTCTGTGATGTGCCTTCAGGTTCAGGTGCGAATTACAGGCTATTGACTTCTATGGGAACAGTTTCCTGACTGTATATATGTGAACAGGATAAAATCCTGAGCTAATCCTGTCCTGAACCTGATGTAAACCTGACATGAACCGCTGAACAACCACTGTATCAATTAGCTGTGAAACCTGAGCTTCATTCCGCACCACACATGTGTGAATTAGCTCTGAAAGTTCCCAAAATATTGTGGTTGGTAGGTGCACAGTCTTGCAATATTTAACTAGTATTCTTTGTAATTAGCACCCAAACATTTATTTTTAAAACAATAACCCAGCATGAGAGTATACTGTATCTAATTCACTGAAAAACTTCCCCCAAATATTGTAGAGAATAAGTTTACAGTCTTCACAAACTTTGACTGGGCCTGCTGTTTGAATAGGAATCACATCAGCTATTTTAAAATCAGAAAATCTACATGAGTGTCTTTTTTTTATTTTTCTAAATCAGTCCCCAAGTAATTGTAGTGGGCACATGCATAGTATTTAATAACTATTACTAGGCCTCATTTTAAACAGGACCCACACCAGTCATTTTAACAAGATATCAAAAATTAAGTGTAACGGTTTCACTAAAAAAAGTCCCTAAAACATAGTAGTGCCTATGCTCACAGCTAGATTTTAGTGATGAAACCAACATTAAATGTTCATAATTTCACAGAAAAAAAAAACTCTCCATTATAATTACATAGTTAGTCTGGCTGAAAAAAGACAAAAGTCCATCCACTTCAACCATAAAAAAAAAAGTTATAATCCTACACCCACAGTTGATCCAGAGGAAGGCAAAAAACCCAGCAAATCATGATTCAATTTGCACCTGCAAGGGAAAAAATTCCTTCCTGATCCCACGAGAGCCAATCAGAAATTCCCTGGATCAACTTTACCTATAAATGCTAGTAAGCAGTTATATTCTGTTTATCCAAGAAAGAATCCAGGCCTTTTTTAAAGCAATCCACTGAGCTGGCCAGAACCAACTCTTGAGGGATTCTATTCCACATTTTCACAGCTCTTTCTGTGAAGAAACCTTTCCGTATTTGGAGATTAAATCTATTTTCCTCCAGACGTAAAGAGTGCCCCCTTGTCCTCTGTGATGACCTCAGGGTGAATAGCTCTACACCGAGTATACTATATGAACCACTGATGTATTTATACATGTTGATTATATCCCCACTTAATCTCCTCTTCTCAAAAGAGAATAAATTCAGTTTCTCTAATCCTTCCTCATAGCTGAGCTCCTCCATGTCTCATATCAGTTTGGTTGCCCTTCTCTGTACTTTCTCCAGTTCCCCAATGTTTTTTTTGTGAATTGGTGCCCAAAACTGAACTGCATATTCCAGATGAGGTCTTAATAATGATTTGTACAGGGGTAATATGATATCTCTCTCTCTGGAGTCTATACCTCTTTTAATACAAGAGAGGATTTTGCTCACTTTAGAAACTGCAGCTTGGATGCCATTATTAAGCTTATGATCTACCAGAACTCCCAGATCCTTCTCCACCATTGATTCCTCCAGGTGTACTCCCCCTAGTATGTATGATGCATGCATATTCTTAGCCCCCAAGTGTATAACCTTACATTTATCAACATTAAACCTCATTTTCCACATAGTTGCCCAATTAAACAGTGCATTGAGGTCGGCTTGTAAGTTGAAGACATCCTGTAAGGATGTTATTCTACTGCACAGCTTGGTGTCATCTGCAAAGACTAATATGGTATTTGTAATCCCAGACCCTAAATCATTTGTAAATATATTAAAAATTAAAGTGTCCCAACACTGAACCTTGGAGTACACCACAGTAAAAAATAATAGTAGGTGGAGATCCTCCTGCGCTGCTGAGAGTGAAGGAATAATGATATAAGCAGCCAACACCCTATCCTATACCTAAATCAGGACAATGCAATATAATAAATATATGCTAATGGCAAGAGTAGCACAATAATTTTCTCCTTATACGGGTGCTCCTTCCCCAATACAATATTGCAATATGGAGGATCTTTGTTTTGTCCTTATATGATTCCTACATGGTCTTTACGTATTGGTAAGCCTATGGTCACCTGCACATGGAAGAGGAGCTGGAAGGGAAGGAGAGATCAATCAGGGGCTGTGATATCTAACCTAGCTGGAGATTGTGGGCAGGATCCAGGGAGATCTGAAGTGTTTTGACCCTTGTAGGGTCGCAGCAGGAAGGTGAGCGGGCATGCTGGCCATTTAGGATTTACACTCACCGCTTGCACTAACACTGGAGCACCCGTATAAGGAGAAAATTATTGTGTTACTCTTGCCATTAGCATGTATGATGGTACTATATGGACATTTATGCTTCCCACTTGATTTATAACAAATGTGAATGGTACACTGAGCACTTGTTTGCAATATATATCCCTGTATAGCAGCGGTTCTCAACCTGTGGGTCGTGACCCCTTTGGGGGTCGAACGACCATTTCACAGGGGTCGCCTAAGACCATCGGAAAACACATATTTCCGATGGTCTTAGGAACCGAGACACCGCTCCTCTGTCTCAGGCGATGTGTGGGTGGGATGATATGCTGCCCCTGTCACCTGGCCACACCTCCGGGATCACTCAACAGCTACGCCTCCTCGCCGCTGATTGGCCACCGGAACTGTAGCTCAGGAGAGGCACACAGGCAGCCAATCACCGGCGAGGAGGTGGAGCTTGGAGAGGAGGAGCCGAGCGGCAGCGCGCGTAGATCAAAGAAGATCGAGGGAGCTGCCGGAGCAAGTGAAGAGGAGAGCGGCCAGAGAAGGAAGACAGCTGACAGGTAAGTGCAAATTTTGCTGCTGCAGCCAGGTATGCAGGCTGTAGATGGGAGAGGGAGAGAGCGAGCCCAGGCTGGAGCAGGGGTCAGCAAGGTAAGTATCATTGGTGTCAGTGGGAGGAATAGTGCCCCATCATTGGTGTCACTAATACCAACGATGGGGCACTATTTCTGCCACACATACACCAACGATGGGGCACTATTCCTCCCCCCACTGACACCAACGATGGGGCACTATTCCTCCCCCCACTGACACCAACGATGGGGCACTATTCCTCCCCCCACTGACACCAACGATGGGGCACTATTCCTCCCCCCACTGACACCAACGATGGGGCACTATTCCTGCCACTGACACCAAGAATGGGGCACTATTCCTCCCCCCACCGACAACAACGATGGGACACTATTTCCCCCCCCCCACTGACACCAATGATGGGGCACTATTCCTGCCACTGACACCAAGAATGGGGCACTATTCCTGCCACTGACACTATGCTGTTACACAGTTAATATTTATGTTAATGTACATGAGAATTCATATAGTTTATTCTTTGTACCAGCAGAACTTCAGCAGAACTGACCAGGACTGATGCACTAAACCAACAAAGGGATCTTGCAGTGAAAAATGCTAAGTTTATAGCAGAACTCCGCATTACTCAACTGCAGGAGACCAGATCTCACAGATCCACCTCAACCAAGCGCACTACACTTTCTTCTAGATCCTCTTGCTCCAGAAGTTCTACGTTAAGCTAATAGAGGCTCGCGCTGATGCTGAATCAAAAAAGGCGCAAGGCTCTTTTACCAGAAAGCAAGCAGAGATGGAAGCTAAAAGCAAAGCTCAACAAGCAGAGATGATGGCTCAGCAAGCAGAGATGGAGGCTCAAACAAAGCTCTCCAAGCTCAAATGGCTTCTCAACAAGCAGAGATGATAGCTCAACAAGCAGAGGCAGATTCCCAAATAAAGATTCTGCAGATGGAAGGGGAGGAAGCAGCTTCCCTAGCAAGGCTGAAAGTCCTTGAACAAGCAATGGGACAAAGTACTAATTCAGACTGCCTTATTCCAGTAGAACTGGAAGATCCAGTTGAACGTACCAGTGAATACGTATTAAAGCATAACATTTGCGAAGATACAGAGTCATCTCCTGTACCTCCTACTAACAACACTGTTCTGACTCTCAACACAGAGACCTCTCAGCTCCATATGCCTAAGCCTCTTCAAATCTACAACACAAGTACATCTATGCAGCAAACCACATCAACTCCTGCCAACAACAAGGTGACTTGCAGTGACAAGTTTCAGCTCAAGCCACAGCCAGCACAAGCCTTAGAGACTACACCACAGTTAAACGCTCATGCAACATCATTTTACCCTGGTAAACCTCACCCTACATCACCAGAGAACTTTCACACCCAAGGGGTTCCACAAGTTACTTTGGCACCAAAGAGTGAGAGATCAGACTTGAATGACTTTGCCAGATATATGATTCGCCGTGAGCTCATTAACACCAGCCTCTCAAGGTTTGACGACTGTCCAGAGAGCTACAGGGCCTGGAGATCAACCTTCAAGGCTGCTATTGCTGATCTCAACCTTACTACTAAGGAAGAACTTGATTTGCTCATAAAGTGGCTGGGACCAGAATCTGCAGATCGTGTTAAAAGACTGAGAACAGTACATGTTGACCACCCAGACGCAGGTCTTGTTGCTGCATGGGCAAGACTTGAGCAAGCCTATGGCAGCTCTGAAGCCATAGAGAGTTCTCTATTCAAGAGACTGCAAAACTTCCCAAAAATAGGAAACAAAGACTATCGCAAGCTCCAAGATCTAAGTGACCTCCTCATGGAGCTAGAGTTGGCAAAGACAGACCCATGTCTATCTGGACTAAGCTTCCTGGACACCGCTCATGGTGTCAACCCAGTGGTGTCTAAACTGCCATACGGCCTGCAAGAGAAATGGGCACAACAGGGCTCAAGGTACAAAAGAGACTATAATGTTTCCTTTCCTCCATTCTTATACTTTTGCAGGTTCATTAGTGATCAAGCCTGGACGACAAACGATCCCAGCTTCAGTGAACCAAACTTGCCTGCTTCATCCTCATCAAGGTATGATAACACAGCAGCTAAACGTAGAGACTGTACTAGAGCAATATCTGTTAACAGGACAGACATCTCACCCTCCACAACCTCACCTACTGACCAAGGCATTATGGATGCCAGAGATAAAGACCCTGATCGTCAGTGTCCTATTCACAAGAAGCCTCACCCTCTTAAGAAATGTCGTGGGCTTAGGGCAAAGACTTTACAAGAGCGCAGGGAGATTCTCCAGAAACTTGGAATATGCTACAAGTGCTGTGCTTCTTATAACCACTTTGCTAAAGACTGTAAAGTTGTCATCAAGTGCACAGAATGCGGTAGCGACAGACATGTTATAGCCATGCATCCTACTCCACTTCCAGACAACCCGCAGTAGCTACCTACCTCAACCCCTGTCTTAAATTATGGCGGGGAGCAACAAAGTCATGCTCTAGCCAAAAGTAATGTTTCTTCTTCACGCACAGAAGTCTGTGGAGAGGGACTGGATCACAAATGCTGTGCCAAGATATGCCTAGTCAAGATATACCCAAGGGATCATCCTGAGGAAGCTGCTAGGATGTATGCCATAATAGATGAACAGAGCAACAGATCCCTGGTTAAGCCTAAATTCTTTGAGATCTTTGGCTTAGAAGGTCACGCCACACCGTATACTCTCAGAACCTGTTCTGGTCGTGTAGAGACCTTTGGCAGAAGGGTCGATGGATTCATGGTCTCTCATATTAAGGATGGAGAAGGCATACCCCTCCCAACATTAGTTGAGTGTGATCAGATACCAGATGAAAGAGGAGAGATTCCTACTCCAGAAGCTGCATATCATCATCCTCACTTAAGGCACCTTGCTGATGAGATTCCTGCGATGGACAAGAGTGCTGAAATCTTGGTCCTGCTAGGAAGAGACATTCTCAGAGTACATAAAGTACGCGACCAATGCGATGGACCTAACTATGCCCCTTATGCACAAAGACTTGACCTAGGCTGGGTAATAGTGGGCAATGTATGCCTGGACAGAATGTCATCTCAGATCCACTCCTTCAAAACTTACATGTTGGGAAATGGACGTGCATCCCACTTCAAACAGTGCCCTCACCATTATGAAGTAAAGGAGAAGCCTCTTGACATCATCCAAGTACCTGATGTTACTCCTGTTCTTTGTGATGACAACCTAGGTACCACAGTGTTTTGTACTACAAATGATGACAACAAAATAGCCTTGTCAGTCGAAGATAGAGAGTTCGTCAAAATAATGGACGAAGAATTCTTCCAGGATGAGTCTAACAGCTGGATCGCACCATTACCTCTTCGTGCTGCAAGGGCCACACTCCCAACCAATCGTGAACAGGCTCTATCCAGATTCAACTCACTTCAACGAACACTAAAGAACAGGCCTGAAATGAAGGAACATTTCATCGCTTTTATGAAAAGGATCTTTGACAATAATCACGCCAAACCAGAGCCACCACTTCAAAGACACGATGAGTGCTGGTACCTGCCTTTCTTTGGAGTGTATCATCCACGTAAGCCAAAACAAATCAGGGTAGTATTTGACTCCAGTGCCAAGCATCAAGGCATATCCACGAACGATGTTCTTCTCACTGGCCCGAATCTAACCAACAACCTTGTAGGTATACTTATGAGATTTAGAAGAGAACCAGTTGCCATAACTGCTGATATTGAGCAAATGTTTCATTGCTTCATTGTACGTGAAGACCATAGGAACCTCTTAAGGTTTCTGTGGCACCGTAACAACAACATGGACAATGAGATAATTGAATACCGCATGAAGGTACATGTTTTTGAAAATAGTCCCTCACCCGCTGTTGCAACATATGGTTTACGAAGGACTGCCCTTGATGGAGAAAAGGAGTATGGTGCGGATGCTCGACACTTCGTTGAGAGAGACTTTTATGTTGACGATGGACTTAGGTCTTTACCTACAGACGAAGAAGCCATAGACCTGCTCCAAAGGACACAAGGTATGCTTTCCGAGGCTAACCTCAGACTACACAAGATTGCCTTGAATAGTGTCGCTGTTATGAAAGCCTTTCAACCTGGCGATCATGCCACTGGGTTTAAAGATTTAAATCTTGGGATGGACATGCCACCTGTACAGAGAAGTCTGGGCCTATGGTGGGACTTATTAAAAGATACCTTCGGCTTTCAAGTCGGCTCTGCAGACAAACCACCACCAAGCGTGGTGTTCTGTCTGTGGTGAACAGCTTATACGATCCATTGGAATTTGTGGCTCCCATCACCATACAAGGTAAAGCCTTACTTAGACAGTTCTCAGAGTCTATAAAAGATTGGGATGCTCTGCTGCCTATAGACAAGCTTCCAAAGTGGGAGTCCTGGAAACAATCTCTACATGCCTTAGATGGAATCAGTATACCACGCTGTTACACCTCAGCTTCCCTTGCTACAAGTCAGGGAAAAGAGCTTCACATCTTCTCAGAAGCATCTGCCATAATCAATTCAAGACCACTTGTTCCAGTTTCTACAGATCCAGAGACCCCAACTATCCTTACCCCAGCTACTCTACTTACCCAGAAGCTTGGGTCCGTTCCTGTTCCACCTGGAAACTTTAAAGCGGGAAATCTGTGCTATGACCAGTGGAAGCGAGTACAACACCTCTCCAACTGCTTCTGGAATCGTTGGAGAATGGAGTATATTTCTACTCTGCAAGGACGCAGAAAATGGCAACGCCTGAACCCTAACATTAAAGTTGGAGATCTCGTTCTGCTGAAGGACCAGCAAGCTGAAAGAATTGAGTGGCCTATGGGACTCATTGTAAAGAGCATTCCTAGTGATGACGGCAAGGTACGCAAGGTGGAGGTGAAAGTTGCAAGACAAGGGACTGTAAAGACTTTCAGCAGACCTATCACGGAACTTGTTCTGCTCTTGCCATTTGGAGAATGAACTTGCTTGCGTATGCTGCTGGATCCAACCTGTGACTTCAAGAAGGAAGTGTCTTGAAGTTTAATTGATACAACTTGAGGCCTTACATTATAATTGTTGCACTATATGCATGTTCTCTTTTTTATGTCTTTCAGGTCTTCAAGACATCAAGCAAATTGCACTGTTGTTTATTTGCAATTGTATAACTACCGTTATGGTTTAAATAGTGACATTTACAATGCCAGACGGGGAGTATGCTGTTACACAGTTAATATTTATGTTAACCACTTGCCTACCAGGCACTTATACCCCCTTCCTTACCAGGCCAATTTTCAGCTTTCAGCGCTGCCGCACTTTGATTGACAATTGTGCGGTCATGCAACATTGTACCCATATGAAATTTTGATCATTTTTTTCTCACAAATAGAGCTTTCTTTTGGTGGTATTTAATCGCCACTGGGCACTTTACTTTTTGCGCTATAAATTAAAAAAAGTGCAAAAAATTTGAAAAAAAAAAAAAGTTTATTTGTTTCTTTTATAAAATTTTTCAAACAGGTATTTTTTCTTCTTCACTGATTTGCGTTGATGAGGCGGCACTGATGGGCACTGATAGGCGGCACTGATGGGCACTGATAGGCAGCACTAAAGGGCACTGATAGGCAGTACTAATGAGGTGGCACGGATATGCGGCACTGATATGCAGCACTGATAGGTGACACTGATTATGGGTACTGATAGACGGCACTGACTGGCATCACTTCTGGGCACTGACTGGCGGCACTGACTGGCACAACCCCTGGGCACTGACTGGTGGCACTGACTGGCAGCACTGCTGGGCTGCACTGGTGGGCGGCACTGGTGGGCAGCACTGGTGGGTGGGCACAGGTGGGTGGCACTGGTGGGCACAGGTGGGTGGCACTGGTGGGCACAGGTGGGTGGGCACAGGTGGGTGGCACTGCTGGCACATGTAGGTGGCACTTCTGGGCACAGGTAGGTGGCACTGCAGAGTGGCACAGGTGGGGGCACTGCTGGGCACAGGTGGGTGCACTGCTGGGCATGGGTGGGCGGGGCTAGTGGGTGCACTGCTGGGCGGAACTTGCGGGTGTCACTGCTGGGCACCGATCATCAGGGCACTGATCATCAGTGCCCTGATGATCGGTGCCGATCCCCACTCTGACAACTGCCGGTTCTCGGCAGTACTTTCCTCACGATCTGACAGCGTGAGGAAAGTGCAGCCGAGAACCGGCACTTGCATTTTCCTGTGATCAGCGTGTCATTGGACACCGCTGATCACGTGGTAAAAGGCCGGTGGGATCGGCCTTTCACCATATCTCGTGATCAGCTGTGTCCGTAGGACACAGCGATCACGGAGATCGCCGGGTGCGCACCCCCTGGGGCGCGCAGGAGAGCGCGTTCTGGGAGGACGTCATATGATGTCCACCCAGAACTAGCCGGCCGCGGTGCAGCCGTCATTCGGCTATGCGCGGTCGGCAAGAGGTTAATGTACATGAGAATTCATATAGTTTATTCTTTGTACCATTTCCTATGGACATTTCTATAGTTAGTTATGCTGCCATCCAGTGGCCTTATTTGGTAATGCATTTGTTTTATATTACCTCCCTGAGATCTATGACACAGTTCCTTTGTATATGAAGCTCCTCCCTTCTTCTTGAGTACAGCACTTCCTGTGTCATGGAGGCAGCTAACAGACCACATGTAACAGGGACACATGTATTCTGCATAGTACGCTACAGAAAGTATCATCTTTTGACAGCATAATACTGGAAACCATTCATTCTGCTGTATCCTGTTTCACATGTACAGAATAAAGCAACTTCTGGATGAACACAGTATTGGTGAGTTCAAGCTATCTGATAAGGATTGTCCACAGTGATTATATCTGCTTATACAGGCTAGGCATAGAGATCTCACAAGGGATAAATTGCTATCACAACAATCTGAGTCAGAATAGACACCAAGAATGGGGCACTATTCCTCCCCCCACCGACACCAACTATGGTACACTATTTCCCCCCCCCCACTGACACCAATGATGGGGCACTATTCTCCCCCCAACCCCAATGATGGGGCACTATTCCCCCCCCTGACCCCAATGATGGGGCACTATTCCCCCCCTGACCCCAATGATGGGGCACTATTCCCCCCTCCACCACACTGACATCAATGATGGGGCACTATTCCTCCCACTGACACCAATGATGGGGCACTATTCCTCCCACTGACACCAATGATGGGGCACTATTCCTCCCACTGACACCAATGATGGGGCACTATTCCTCCCACTGACACCAATGATGGGGCACTATTCCTCCCACTGACACCAATGATGGGACACTATTCCTCTCACTGACACCAATGATGGGGCACTGTTCCCCCCACTGACACCAATGATGGGGCACTATTCCCCCCACTGACACCAATGATGGGGCACTATTCCCCCCACTGACACCAACGATGGGACACTATTCCTCCCACTGACACCAATGATGGGGCACTATTCCTCCCACTGACATCAGTGATGGGGCACTACTCCTTCCACTGACACCAATGATGTGGCACTAGTCCTCCCACTGCAAAATTACAGTTATGAAGTAGCAACGAAAATAATTTTATGGTTGGGGGTCACCACAACATGAGGAACTGTATTAAGGGGTCGCGGCATTAGAAAGGTTGAGAACCACTGCTGTATAGGGACCCACTTTCCTTTTTTTTTGTGCATATCACACCTGAATATTGGGGATTGGTCCCAGTGAGGGACAGGTTTAAGTCACGCGTTTGGGTCCTATTGGACCGCATGTTTTTCTTCTGCACCTTTTATGACCTAATAGATCCTGGCAGATCTTACGCACCTGTACGTTTTATAACTGTATATGCGTTTATGTTTATTGATCTGTATCCACTGATTTTATAATTATTTGTATGTGTAAAAATAGCGCTGCACCATTCTGTTTATTATATTGGGGTACACCACTGACAACCCTAGACCATTCAGAGTATGAATCATTAACCACTACTCTCTGAATACAATCTTGTAGCCAGTTTTCTAACCATTTACATATTGATTGTTCCAAGCCTGTAGACTTTACGTTACACATTAGCCATGTGTGGGGAACTGTGTCAAACGATTTTGCAAAATCCAAGTATACCATGTCCACTGCCACCCCTCTGTCCAAGGTTTTGCTCACCTCCAATAATGTATTGCATTATACTGAAAACGGAGGAAAAAGGAAGAGTGAGTGTCTGTAAGTCTGGGAGGAAAAGATTGTTCACTTTCTCAAGAAGGAGAGACCATTTACCTCATATTTATCCCTTAAAGCGAAAAGTGCATCTAAACCTAATAACATTTGTTCTTGGGTCCATTTCTGGAGGTGAGCGCAGTGTTATTTAAGTAATGGGAGTAATGTTTGCATGAAGATGGCTAATGTAGATTCAATTAATCACGTATGGGAAGAAGATGCATGTGCTGCACCAAGGAGGATTTGTTTGGACTGTCACAGATTGATTGAATTGAACTACTTGCTTTACTGTCACTCATTAATTACTATTTATTGTATTATATAACACTTGAGGTTGTATTTCCATTTAATATTTTAGCACATGCGTTTATGTTACATGCATTTATGATTTAGTTTAGATGTGAAGGGAGCACCGCATATATCTTTTTAATTTTAATTTATATTAAGTGTGGGAACACACATTGATGTGAGCTGCACCTGATCACAAATTTTTCACCAGTTTTCTAACACATTTACACTTTAGATATATTGGGTAGCGCAGACGTCACATTGCACTATAGATTTGTCTATTAGGAATGTATGAACCATTCTCTCTTTGTACTGTAGAACACATGGATTTGGTCACATGTGTCTTTTTAACTTTTGTATAATAAAATCTGAATTTTTTATTATATATATTTTTGTACTATCACTTTTCACTGATATGCCCTCGAAAAAAGTCCTTTGTGCTAAACAAAACCTTATTCTATGGAATATAGGATGTGGGAACATGTGGTACAGAACTTCTTTTTTCCATGTATTCTAAATGAGGTCTAACTAAAGAGCTAATAAAAAAATTAAGTGGCACCAAACCCAACCAAACTGTGAACAAAAATAAAAAAAATATATATAAAAACAAATATAGGCAGCTGCCCCTTTAAGTGAAACGACACTTTACATAAATGTGCAATTGATAAAAATAGGCGCTCACCAAAATAATTATACAAAATAAATATGAAACAACATAACATAAGTAGAAAATACTGTGTCACAAAAAAAGTGAAATCCAAAATCCTAAAAGTCATTCTAATGTGACGGTCCAACTTGTGTCTCTTTCAATTCAAAATTGTGTTCCACCCCCATGTACGGCTAAAGTGGGAACTCACCAGATCAACTCAGCCAACAAAGTAGCCAGCAAGCTTGTAAACACAGATCCTGTATGCCTTGGGTAGGATGCATAGTCCTGCATAATCCTTCAACCTCCTCCAATCACATGATATTGACCACCTTCTCCATTCAAAGTGTCCCAGAAAAAGGCCAAGGAAAATAATCATAGTGCAGCAAATTCTAGATTCTAGAGCACCAACCCAAACAGCTCACTAGGGGAGTCTCTCCCTCTACACTGCCATTCGTCTTGTGGTCGGCGTGCATTCCAATGCCCGGAAGTGATGTCAGAGGAAGCGGAAGTTTGTACGACTCAAGTCTCAATGCATTTTGTGCATTGCTTTTCTTCAGTAAGCTCAACTAACGCTAAGTAAAGATCTTTCTATAGCTTTCCTTTCCCTTCCTCTGGGGAGTGGAGGATTGCATAAGAAACATTTTTAATTGGCATGAAATTAGTAAAAACATCCACTTGACTATGATAATCCACTTCCCCAAAAGTTACCAGCTCAAATGGAATCTGAATGGACCTAACAAATAAAACTGATCCCCTTTCTATTCACTGCATTGAGGCTCTCACATTGCACTATTTCCAATAAGGCCCACTAGAGGGAACCAAATAATAGTATGTGTTTTTCATTTCAATATTTTTTATTGAATTGTGAGATGTAAAAAATTATTGCATAGTTATGCCCTGGTATTACCAGTTTCCGTTAGGGAAAAGGGAAGTGTCGAAATCTGCAGAGGAGGAGTAGCATTTAGGAAAGGAAGGGGTAAAAGGGGGTAAAGACGGAAAGCGAGGAGGGGACTAGATAGGGGTACTGCTTTAGTTTTGTTGTCATTAAGCTTTCCATTCCTAAACTGGCACATATTCAGGGTGCATATGGGAAAAAAGTAGGAAATTAGATATTTTATGTAGGCGTATAATCCAGATGTTTGGTTGTAAATACAGGAAAGAAAAAAGAATCGAAGAAGAAAAGGCATAGCACAGGGGCCCCCACAACAGAATTCCTCATAAAGCTATTAAACTTGGTGGTATTTAACCCATGGGTCCCATATCTTGAGGAATTTGTCATGTGTAATTGTGAGGACACAGCTTTTCATTAATACAAATGTCATTAATGTGGTTTCTAGCCTAAGAAAATAATGTGAACCATTTTTTCCCTGTCCAAGCTATTGACAGTGTGGAGGCCAAAAAATAAAGGCGGCCATTTAAATTGAGTTTTAGTGAAGGTTGGAGGTTTGAAATGTAGTAGGGCTAGCCAGGTGTCTTTGGCGATCTGGGTATTGAATAATTTATTCAAAAGAGTAAAGACCCTGGTCCAGAAATGGCTTTGCATCAAGTAGGTCAACCAAATGTAAAGAACATCTCCAACAGTCTGACAACCTCTAAAGCAAAAGCCTGAATGCTCGGTATATATGTGGGTGAGTCTGAAAAGTAGTAAGTGCCATCTGGTTAAATCCTTGAATGATGATTGAAGAGTAGTAACGTTGATAGTACAGGTAGCCATAACAGACCAAGTTTCTTGCCAATCATGAATAGAATGCATGAAGATAAAAACCTTCAGCCTTTAGAACCACTTTAATTGAATAAGCTGAAGTTAAAAGCCGATTGGCTACCATACACAGCTGCACCAGATTTTGCACCCTCCGGTTTTAGTAAATCAACCCCATTAAGTTTAGATGATAAGGGTGTATAATTACAGATGTGTTCCAAAGTGGTTACATGTGTGGAAAGGTCTTTGTCCTGTATGAGTAACATAATTTAGTGTTTGAGTTGCAAGTACCTAAAAAATTCTGAGGAAGGGGCTTTGAATTCTTTTTGACAGTGAACCACACAACATTGAAACATTTTCAAGGTGAAGCCTTATGTTGTCCACTAAATGAAGGCAGTGGGGGATTCAAGTCCCTGTATGAGTGGGAGAGATATGGTGATATCAGCTTACTAGAGTACCTATATCTCATTGGGGGGCTCATTGTATGTGTTCTTAAACTGGGTGGGGTCCAGGGTAATGCTGAAAACTGGCCAGTTCAGCAAGGACCTGGCAGGCATTCTGTCAGTATGTACAGCTGTCTGTACGAAAGAAGGCGCTCTAACCACCAGCTTTTGTTGAAGGCTCATTCTGAAAAACCAGCATCTAATCAGTGCTTGCAGCCAATGACTACAAGTGCTAATCAGTGTATTCTGGAGTCTCCCTGTCAGAATACAAGGGCACAGCAGGGGAGATCGCCACACAAACATCACTTGTGTTTGTACGCTGATATGGTAGTTTAATTTTGTTCAGTCCGCTGGATTGAACAAAAAAAAATGGCAGCGTGTACCAGGATTAAGACTTTCAAATTAACAGATGGAAAATGAGTGGCCTCTAGGTCCACCCAAAGAGGTGCCTCATTAGCCATGTATAATGCAAAGAGATTTTGTAAAGGTTTAAAGTAGAACTATAGGCAAAACTTTTTTTTCATCTTGGATAGATCAAGGGAGGATTATAACCCCTGTCATATTTTTTTTTTTTGACATCTGTGTCCCATTGTGGAGATTTCCCCTCACATCCTGTCCCATAGCCAAACAGGAAGTGGGAGGAAATCCCTGCAAATTAAAGAAAATTCCTTGGGGACCCCTAGGTCACCAGAACTAGTGTCCCCATTGGAAGATTTCCCCTCTATTACATTTCTGGGGGCAACCCAAAATTTGGGATTCTTTTTACTTTCACTTTCAATTATGACGGTAAACAGGAGAGATAGAGAGCGTGAATCTCCTTAACTGGGGCACAGACAGATTTAAAAACTGATAAGTGTTTTAATACCTCTCCACTCTATCAGAAACAAAGAAAAAAAAAGTTTTTCCTTTAGCTATACTTTAATGGCAGATGAGGAGGGTACGGAATTGGTAGAAGAGTTTTGATAGCATGTTAATTTTGATAGAGTTAATTCTTCCATTCCTAGAGTTATCATGTTGAGTCTCAGATGTTATTTGGGTTTTTAAAGTATGAATGATTGGGATGTATAGATCAGAAGAGTTGGAAGTTAGTTTGATGCCTAGGTATTCCAGTTGTTTGTCAGTCCAAGTGAAACTGAAAGTAGATTTAAGCATTTCAAGTGTTGAATTGGGCAAGGAGGCATCGAGGGCAAGTGATTTTCCTCATTTATGGATAGGCTGGAGACCTGGGAGAATACATTTAGGATGGATAGTAAGTTAGATAAGGATGTAAAAGGTTGGGTTAAGGTTAATAATAAAAATTATAACTCTGCGCTCAGAAAAAGCAATCAATAAATCACTGTGCAGACATAAAAAGGAAGATTAATGAAAATTGATGAATTAAAGAACAGGTAAATACAGTAAACGAATGAAAAAATTAAAAAGTTGGAAGCAGCACTCATTTATACCCAATACAAGAAACATTAATGTTGTGCTACCCCTTTAAATTAAATATATCAATCATCAAGAAGCAATATTGAATCAATAAATCAGCACACCAACATCACAGTGAATAGTAAATAGAAAATAAAGACAAACATATAATCTGGGGAGTGAAAAAAGTTCAATCAGCACTTGTCAAGCGAAAAAACTCCTTGTGCAGATCCGCTCTTCAAGCGTGCTGAATTCTGTGCACCACCACCATGGGTTAAAAAGCCTCTAACCCAAGATATATGACACCTTAACAGCCAAAGTCATAAGCAGTACTGAATATACCATGAAGGTAAATATGGCCAGCTTGATATTGATCACAGATACTGAAAACGTTATGTAGATGAACTTGGCCAGCTTGGTACTTGGCCAAGCTGGTCACAGCCTAGACCTCAAGCACTTCCACAATATGTGTAAGCAGCAGGAGACATGAATAAACAAAGACTAGTGGATAAAGTAATGTATGTGCGATGGCCTGACCTCAGGCCATGAATGCTTGGGTTTAGTCTAAATAAGATGTGCCAGGGCTCCACACCTAATACAAATAGAATTGGGGAGAGAGGATGGCCTTGTCAAGTTCCCCTTTCTATGGGAAAGGGAGTGAAATAATAAAATATTTGACACTGGATGAAGGATGGCAATAAATAGACTTCAGCCTGGAGTGATTTCTGAACCGCCACTTCAGTAATATATAATGCATATAATCCCAAGAGGTAGAGTTGAAAGTTTTGTGTATGTTTAATGATAACAGTATTCCCTGGAGTTTGTGTTGCATTTGTTGTATCAGGTGGGTGACCGTGCAAGTATTGTTGGGAGCCTGCCTATTGGAAACAAAGCCCAACTGGTCTTTGTGAATGAGAGTGGTAAGAAAAGCATTCAATTTAGTGGATAGTACCTTGGATAGTAATTTAATACCTACATACAGTAGAGAGATAGGTCTAACGTTATGTGGGTCTAGGAGGTCTTTACATGGTTTCAGTAGCCAGGAGTTTGGGGTATTTCTTGTAGTACAGGACCGAGAAGCCATTGGGCCCTCAAGCTTTTGAAGGTTTGAGAGACCTAAAGTGGAACTTTAGCTAAAAAAAATGTAATGCAGAAGAGACATGCTTTGTTTCCTCTGCATTAAAGATACTCACCTGCCTGTTCTCTCCTGTACAGTGAACTGTGCATGTGCAGCTCACTGTAGAAATTCAGCAATACTGAAGCTGACTGCTCTGCTATGCATTTGTAGGAGTGACATCACCCTCACACGGCCAATGAAAGTGGCTGGCAGTTGAGACCCAGAAGCTGCCCAAAGATGTCAGGGAGTTCCAGGACACTGTGTTGCTAGATCCAAGGTGAGTATACTTCCGCTTTCATATCAAAAACATTTTCAGGAATTGTGATGTCAGAGGAGACGAATATCTTTAAATAGCTGGTCTAACAAAGTGCGTAGGAAAGGTGAAGGTTTTTTGTACAAAACAGATAGTGACTCCTTTTTTAAGATGCTACACAAATTGAATAATCAGATTATTACTTTACATTCCAACTATGGAAGGGAGTGTTGCATTCTTACCACTATAATAATAAAGAACCAGTTTGAAAATGGACGAGAGGTGGTTGAATCTCACTGTGTATCTTTTTTTACAGACCTAAGATTAAATCATTTTCTCCCAAGGTTGGAGTCACCAATCAAAGACCTATATATCTTAATCATATATCCTCTTAAGCGTCTCTTCTCCAGGGAGATGTGCAGTCCTTCCTTATAACTGTGGTCCTTCAGCCCCTTTATTAGCTTTGTTACCCTTTTCTAGACTCTCTCTAGTTCAAGCACATCCTTCCTGATGATTGGTGACCGCACTGGACAGCATACTCAAAATGTGGCTGAACCAGAGTTTTGTAAAGAGGTAGAATTATAGGTTTATCTCTTGAGCAAATACCTGTTTAATACATGCTATTAGCCTGCTAGCCTTGCTTGCTGTAAATTGACATGCTATTGTTGAGTCTGTCATCTATATGACCCCCAAATCCTTTTCCATCCTAAATTGCCCCAGAGGTTTCCCATATAGCTGCCCACCCCTTTAGTCTATGTACGTCCTCTTGTAAAGTTCCTGTATCCTGCTGCTAAGTTATTGCCATGCTTAGCTTTGTATCATAAGTTAACTCTAAGATCAAACTATTTATTCCAACCTTTAGATCATTTATGAACAAGCTAAACAGAATGGGTTCCAAGACAGAGCCCTGGGGTACCTTTCTTACAACTCTAGATCATTCAGAAAGTAAGCCATTAATCAATAATCTCTGGACAGGATCCAGCAAACAATTTTCTCTCCTGGCACACCTGGCACATATGTTATCAATGACAAAAGACCCTAATTTATGAATTCAGCATTTGTGGGGTACTGCATCAAATGCCTTTGCAAGCTCCAGATAAACTACATTCACAAGTCTTCATCTGTCCAAATGCAAATTATCTCCTCATATTTTCAATATTAAAAGATTGGTCTGGCAAGAACAGTTTTTCATAAAACCATGCTGGTTGCTACTAATGATA
The DNA here is from genome assembly GCF_062004578.1 of Staurois parvus. Classification (NCBI taxonomy): domain Eukaryota; kingdom Metazoa; phylum Chordata; class Amphibia; order Anura; family Ranidae; genus Staurois; species Staurois parvus. Next base: position 102,324 of record NW_028318052.1, read on the forward strand.
CTATTTTCATCAGCAAATTCTTGGATATAGTCCCTCACCTACTCCTTCCAATAATGTACATACTATTGATGTTAGGCTGACTAGTCTTTAGTTTCCAGGTACAGTATACATCTTGGCCCTTTTTTTAATATTGATACCATGTTTGCTTTTTGCCAATCAGCGAGTACCATTCCAGTCAGTAAGCTATCTTAAAAAGAAGGAATAATGGTCTGGCAACAACATGGCTAGGTTCTTTGAGAACCTGGGGTGTAAGTCATCCAGTTCTGGTGAATTATTTACATGAGTTTTTCTAGTCAATTTTGGTTTCTGTCAGCCACACAGATACATTCAATATACTGTTATTCACATCCCTGCCTTGTTTGTCATACCCCTCCTTTTCATTGAAATAAACTAAGGAGAAGACTCAGCAGCATTCCCAGAATTGATCTTGAGGGGGCGTGGCCATGAGCGGCATGTGAACTGACTCATTTTTCCTGATGATCATCTTGCTTTGCTCCAGTTCCCAGACCTGCAGACCCTTTCTTTTGGTCCCTGGCAGTTTTCTACCACTGTGCCTACCTACAATATCTCCCAGAAGTGAGTCCACCCCTCACATTTTTGTCAATATTTTATTCTATCTTTTCATGTGACAACACTGAAGAAATGACACTTTGCTACAATGTAAAGTAGTGAATGTACAGCTTGTATAACAGTGTAAATTTGCTGTCCCCTCAAAATAACTCAACACACAGCCATTCATGTCTAAACCGCTGGCAACAAAAGTGAGTACATCCCTAAGTGAAAATGTCCAAATTGGTCCCAAAGTGTCAATATTTTCTGTGTCCAGCATTATTTTCCAGCTCTGCCTTAACACTCTTGGGCATGGAGTTCACCAGGTTGCCACTGAAGTCCTCTTCCACTCCTCCATGATGACATCACGGAGCTGGTGAATGTTAGCGTCCTTGCGCTCCTCCACCTTCCATTTGAGGATGCCCCACAGATGCTCACTAGGGTTTGGTCTGGAGACATGCTTGGCCAGTCCATCACATTTACCATCAGCTTCTTTGTCAAGGCAGTGGTCGTCTTGGGGGTGTTTTGGGGTCGTTAGCATGTTAGAATACTGCCCTGCGGCCCAGTCTCCAAAGGGAGGGGATTATGCTCTGCTTCAATATGTCACAGTTGGCAAGCATTGTTCCCTCAATGAACTGTAGCTCCCCAGTGCCTGCAGCACTCATGCAGCCCCAGACCATAACACTCCCACCACCATGCTTGACTGTATGCAAGACACAATTGTCTTTGTACTCCTCACCTGGTTGCCTCCACACATGCTTGGCACCATCTGAACCAAATCAGTTTATCTTGGTCTCATCAGACCACAGGACATGGTTACAGTAATCCATGTCCTTCGTCTGCTTGTCTTCAGCAAAATGTTTGCAAGCTTTCTTGTGCATCATCTTTTGAAGAGGCAAACAGCCATGCAGACTAATTTGATGCAGTGTGCGATGTATGGTCTGAGCACTGACAGGCTGATCCCCCACCCTTTCAACCTCTGCAGCAGTGCTGGCAGCACTCATACATCTATTTTCTAAAGACAACCTCTGGATATGACACTGAGCATGTGCACTCAACTTCTTTGGCTGACCATGGCGAGGCCTGTTCTGAGTGGAACCTGTTGTGTTAAACCACTGTATTGTCTTGGCCACCGTGCTGCAGCTCAGTTTCAGTTTCTTGGCAATCTTCTTATAGCCTAGGCCATCTTTATGTAGAGCAACAATTCTTTTTTTCAGATCCTTAAAGAGTCCTTTGCCATGAAGTGCCATGTTGAACTTCCAGTGACCAGTATGAGAGAGTGAGAGCGATAACACCAAATTTAACACACCTGCGTTACACCATTTACACCTGAGACCTTGTAACATTAACGAGTCACATGACACCGGGGAGGGAAAATGGCTAATTGGGCCCAATTTGGACATTTTCACTTAGGGGTGTACTCACTTTTGTTGCCAGCGGTTTAGACAAGAATGGCTGTGTGTTGAGTTATTTTGAAGGGACAGAAAATTTACACGGTTTTACAAGCTGTACACTCACTACTTTACATTGTAGCAAAGTGTCATTTCTTCTGTGTTGTTATATGAAAAGATAGAATAAAATATTGACAAAAATGTGAGGGGTGGACTCACTTCTTGGATATTCTGTATCTGCTCGAACACCATGGTGGCCTGCAAAAACAAGGACGCCCCGCAGTCTGGGAGTCTACATGGCACTGTGGCAGCCCTTCCACAGCGCACTCATCGTGGTTTGGAGAAGCTGAAAGAAACGGTCAGTAAGCAAACCAAACCCCCTAAAGCCTCTTGCAAACTGCCTCAGGACATGCAGTTTTATGCCCAAAAGCTACCGCTCCCATCAGAACAGCTTGGGGAGGCCGACACTGAACGGGCCCCGGAGCTATCTGATACTGAGTAGGGGGGCTGAATGTGCTTCAGGCCTGGTTTCCATTATTGGCCAGTTAGATCCTCACCAGGAGGACATAGTGGAAGGAAAGGCAGGGGGCGAGCAGCCCACTCTGGCTGAAATTCTACGGACGGTCCATAAATGCACGGCCTCAGTTAATACTTTGAAGGATCATTTTGGTGGGCTGAAAGAAGACGTAAACACCAAGTAATATCACATGGATGGGTAAAGCCCATTCCATGAGACAAGTGGTTAATTGGACAGCAAACGAGACCGGGGTGGACTGAAAACTCATGGGGCCCCCGGGCAATTGGGGATCATGGGGCCCCTGTGTCCTCACCCATATTCAAACCACACCTAAAAAAACCTATGAAAGGTACCAGGGGCATCTCATGGGGCCCCCTACTGACCCCGGGCAGTGCCTGAGTTCCCAAATGGTCAGTCAGCCCCTGAACGAGACTTGTATCAGACTGTAATAAATAAATAACTATATTTATATAATATTAGCAAATCATTTGCAGTAACATAAAAAAACTAACACACAGTGTTCAGCAATCACATGTAGACATACACAACTTAAATTTAAAAAACATGTCAACTGAGGACATCCGGACGTCAATAATGGTATATGTGTATATAAGTCTTGCGGAAACGCAACCCAAATTGGGTATACAGTATTACGTTATCAATAAATAAACATTAGAGCTCTACAAGAGTATCATGCATACATATTTACACCCCTGGGCCCACCTAAATACAAGTGCACGGATGTAATGAAACAAGAGAGTTGAGATCTCGGATACGTAATGTACAAGCATAGCTTCATCAGGATTATGTGTAGGTGGCACCATTACTCCTTTTAAATGTTGGTTTGTCCCACCTCTCTCTACACTATATTGTTCTCTTAACGTGACATTGAGTTTTTAATACCTGACCAGGTAAACAATACAATGTTATTCAAACCTAAATCATTGAGTAAAAAATCAAGTGGATATAATTTCTAGGTTCTTCAAATGCGGAGGATATAATTATAGCATACATCATCCTCTAATATTGATTTCACTGTTTATATTGGAGAAAAATTAAAATACCAATTCTGATTCTCAACAGCAAATAAAGAATATATTGCATACAGCCTATTCTTCTTAAAATACCTGAAGATTCAGTTCGGTATTAAGGCCAAGTGGAGCCAGTAATCTCAATTTATAGATCCACCATTTTTCTTTTTTAACTAACACCATATTGAAATCACCTCGTCTCTGAGATAGTTTCAGAGTAAAAATGCCCTTAGTTTTCATTCCTTCTGGGCTACCTTAATGGAATTTTTTAAAATGTTTAGCAAGTGTTTTTTCCTGATTTTTAGGGTTCCTATTTTTAATTTCTCATAGATGTGCTCCTATTCTGATTTTCAATTGTCTCTTAAGTCTTACCAATATAGATTTTATTACAATGACCGGTGATCATATACAGTTGCAAGAAAAAGTATGTGAACCCCTTGGGATTACGTGGAGTTTTGCATGAATTGGGCATAAAATGTGCTCTGAACGTCATCTAAGTCACAACAATAGAAGAACACAGTCTGCTGAACATAATACTACACAAACATTAGATGTTGCCATGGTTTAATTGCACATAACATGTAAACATTCACAGTGCAGGGAGGAAAAAGTATGTGAGGCCCTAGCTTAATGACTTCTCCCAGAGCTAATTGGAGCCAGGAGTGAGCCAACTTTGACTCCAGTCAGTGTGAGGATATTGGATGTGTTGCTGACAGCTGTCCTGCCCTTAAAAAACACACACCTGTTTTGGGTTTACTGGTTTCAAGAAGCACTGTCTGATGTGAACCATGCCTCACAGAAAAGAGCTCTCAGAAGACCTACGATCAATTGTTGACTTGCATGAAGCTGGAAAGGGTTACAAAAGTATCTCCAAAAGCCTTGATGTTCATGTGTCCACGGTAAGACAGACTTTCTACAAATGGAGAACGTTTAGCACTGTTGCTACTCTCCCTAGGCATGGTCGTCCTGTAAAAATGACTGCAAGAGCACAGCGCAGAATGCTGCATGAGGTAAAGAAGAATCCCAGAGTGTCAGCTAAAGACCTACAGAAATCTCTGGCACATGCTAACATTTTTGTTGACACATCTACAATAAGGAAAACATTAAACAAGAATGGAGTACATGGGAGGACACCACGGAGGAAGCCATTGCTGTCCAAAAAGAATATTGCAGCATGTTTGAAGTTTGCAAAAGAGCACCTGGATGTTCCACAGCACTACTGGCAAAATATACTGTGGACAGATGAAACCAAGATTGAGTTATTTGGAAGAACACACAACACTATGTTTGGAGAAAAAAAGGCACAGCACACCAACATCAAAACCTCATCCCCACTGTAAAACGTGGCGGAGGGAGCATCATGGTTTGGGGCTGCTTTGCTGCCTCAGGTCCTGGACGGATTGTTGTCATTGATGGGAAAATGAATTCCAGAGTTTATCAAGACATTTTGCAGGAAAATGTACGACCATCTGTCCGCCAACTGAAGCTCCGCAGAGGATGGGTGATGCAACAGGACGATGACCCAAAGCATACAAGTAATTCAACAAAACAATGGCTGCAACAGCACAGAATATGCCTTCTGGAGTGGCCCAGTCAGAGTCCTGACCTCAACCCGATTGAAATGCTGTGGCATGACCTTAAGAGAGCGATTCACACCAGACATCCCAAGAATATTGCTACACTGAAACAGTTTCGTGAAGAGGAGTGGTCCAAAATTACTCCAGATCATTGTGCAGGTCTGATCTGCAACTACAGGAAACGTTTGGTTGAGGTTATTGCTGCAAAAGGAGAGTCAACCAGTTATTAAGTCCAAAGGTTCACATACTTTTTCCTCCCTGCACTGTAAATGTTTACATGTTATGTGCAATTAAACCATGGCAACATTTAATGTTTGTGTAGTATTATGTTCAGCAGACTGTGTTCTTCTATTGTTGTGACTTGGATGACGTTCAGAGCACATTTTATACCCAATTCATGCAAAACTCCACGTAATCCCAAGGGGTTCACATACTTTTTCTTGCAACTGTAGATCACCCTACTGGTAAAGCAAATGATTAGATCTCTGATTTGAAAGGTATTTTCCCTTTTTGAATCCGGAAAGATGTTAGTCCAATCCACATATTGGCAAATATGACACTTCCAACATGGGTACATTCCTCTTGTCCTAGGGTGGTCAGAACACTGTGTGTTACTTTTTTGATGCTACTACAAATGATTTTGCTATTACTGAATAAATATAGTTTTTTATTTATTACAATTTGATACAAGTCTCATTTGCTGTCCAATTACCAAATGTGTCATGGAATGGGCTTTACCCATCCATGTAATATTTCTTGGTTTTTGATCTGGTTTATGGTTTAGACGGCAACACTTTTAAAGTGAGGAGTGTTGTGGACCTTTTGAATTATGTCTCAAAAACATGACTTTATCAAGACATAACATTATATGACAAGCAGATCAGTATAGCCGGATGCTAAGAGTTAATTTTGTCTTGGTTGAACCCTCGAAGGATCCTAGTTAAGAAATGGATAGAATGGGGGAAGTGAGACTTTTCCAAGACAATAAGACTGTTTGGACTGTCAACAAGTACTATTTGTATATTGAGGTTGAGAAGAATGCATACACAAAAAGTCAAACAGATAGCCAGATAGGACTTCGACTTTCAAACATTTTAACAATAATGAGATGGGAACTCAACTGGTTGGAAGTTTACCCAAACCTTGTAGAGTGTGATAAACCAACAGACCTCTGAAACTATCACAATATACTATTGTCCACTAAGGGTGAAAGCATTAACAGTTGTTTACCATGATTCCAATACAAGAGCCAGGCAAACAGAGAGTTTTTCCCTACACATAGAAAATGTTGGTTCTAAAACAAAGAAGTGAAATTCAGGACATTTAAGTCTAAAAATTAACTGTATATAATCACAAAGATATACTACAAAAACATATTATAAATGAGATGTTATAGGTTTTACACACCACTAAATATTCAGCAATGGGAACTATATATCACTAACTTGAGTATTGAGATGATGGAAAGTAAGATGTATTACAAACTAGCATTAGTTACATGTCTTATCAGGAAACAAACAGGATGGTATTTCAAGAAGGAATAACTGAATATACACCTATATTCCATGGTCCCTATTTAGAATATTATAGGTATGATCACTTATATCTGGAAAAAGACGTATATTTGATCCCTGAAATTACCTTAAGATTCCACCCAAGGTATGAGTCATCTCAAATACTCAAATTGTTCTATGATACATGACCGCCACCTGGCGGGCAGGTGAGAAATAGCTTATGTACACACATTTCTCAACTAGCCAATCAAGAAGCCTGGTGGGAAGGTATCTTAGAACAATGGATTAGTGGATATAAAAGCCCTTGTACCTTTAAGAAAAAAAAGACCTCATCAAGAAAAAACTCATCAGAAGAAAAGACCTCAGCAAAAGAAAACCGGACTGTAGAAAGACCTGATTCTGAATAACTACTCTTCAATACTTTCAAACTTCCTAAAACTTTACTAAATTTCTAAACCTCTATCCTTATAACTTCCTACATTCTCCCATACTAAATATCTATCACTTGCCCTATAATATCATTTCTAAAGGCGTTCCACTGCCAGCTAAATCCACGGGAGAGTTGCCTAGTCTGAATGCCGGGTGCGGTGAGATTGTTTATTTGATTTTATATTACCTATTTTCTCTGTTGTGTGGAATCATAAAATTACCTTAGTGTATCACAACAATATTGGGTAGTTAGATATATGTAGAGAGATCCTGTTTTACTGTTAAAAATTGTTTGTTGCCATATTATAATTTTTTTTTCATATTTCATAATTTATTGAATATTAATAATCAGAGTATAAAATATCAAGGGCTAGCTTCTTGCAATCCTATGGCCACGGCTTGTGAGAATATAACCTTTGAGATACTCGAAATTATTAATTATTAATAAATTTAATAAATAATCAGATCATTTAAAAAATTGTGATATTGATGTAATTAGTTAGAAACCTTATTATTGTATATTACATTGGTAGGGTATATTTTTGATTGTGTGTACCAATATTCATTTATCACCAGTCTTTTGCGTTTTGTGTTAATATATATATAATTTTTGTACATAAATAAATTTTTATATTTATCTATTATAAGGCAAATTTTGTGTGTATGGTACGAAATCATATTGGCTAAAAGAATTCAAGGTATAATAATAAGTGGTGATCAAATTATCAAGGTGTCCAAATTATTGGTTTACTAAATATTTGCCGTATTTTAACGGCTGGAGGCACTGTAATATTTCATCTAAGGGAAAGGGACACGCCCTTTATAAATAAAATATATCCTTACATAAACCACCACAGGAGGCAATAAGTGAATGTTCCTATTTTTCCCTCATTTTTTCTGTTAAAATATGAAAAAATTAGCTATAATCTGCTAGGATCTGCAAAAAATAAGGGAGAGGACTCCTTTCTCCAAAAGACTGCCTGGCTTGCCAAAGCCACCGACATGTGGGCTGAGGACATCTAAAATCGCCTAAGGCGTAACAATGTTCGTATCATAGGGCTACCGGAGAAGGCGGAAGGGAAAACCCCCATTGATTTTGTGAAGCGATGACGGCTTGATATTTCTGGCAAAAAGGCGTTTACATCTCTATATGTGGTGGAGCAAGCTCACTGAGTTCCTCCAAGGCCTATGCAACCTGGCCATCCACAGCGAACCATGTTTGTGCACCTGTTCAACTACTGGAAATCATCCTGTGGCTAGCCCAAGAACGTCAGAACATACAATTTATTGGGGTGAAGATCTCATTTTACCTGGATTTCTCAGCTGAAGTTCAGAGGAACTGTGCCAAATTCTCAGCTGTTAAACAAGGCCTGCAGAAGTTACTGGCCCCCTATGCCATGCTTTACCCTGCTAAGTTTTGTATCATAGCAAGGGGCAAGGCTAACTTTTTTGAGAAAGCTGAAAAGGCCTCCGCTTGGCTTGATGCAAATGAACATTTATTCTACCCAGTCCATAGACCAGAGGTGGAAGTGGATTGAGCAGACTGGTTCTTCTAGCCATCTGCCTCACCAACTATGAAGAGATTGAAGTATCAATGTTTTGCTTCTGTCTACAGGACTTCCTGGGAACACTTAATTACTGCTTTTCTTAAAGAGAGCAACAGAAAGGCTATTGGTCTGCAAGCTTGCTATTTCTACTTCATCCAGTCTTTCCTTGCAGAAAAAAATGTGATGCCAGCAGCTGGAGAGACCTGTTGTCCTCCATAATGATGTTTACTGTTGGTTCTATGGTATTCTCTGTTGGTGTGCCTTAGGCAGTGCTTGGGAGGCATGGGCCCATGTATTCACAGCTGTTCAACCAGGATTCCCAGCATTGGCCAACTATTCAAGTTAGGGAGCAGTAGAGATCCCATATTGTTTGAATATTGAATCTTTTTTCCAGAGTACCACATCCTTTGCATCTTAGTTTTTTAGAGATCTTATCTACGAAGCAGTTGCATCTACTTGGAACTCCTTAAGCTATCTTCCCCTCAGCCACCATGCTGACCTCATCAAGGTCCACTAGGATTACCCAGATTATTCCATATCTATGCCACCAAAATGGTGACAGTATCTGTTGTTTCCTGGAACGTCAGAGGACTGCATGACCCTCTTAAGCACACTATGATGTCTACCTCAGTGCGCAAACACTTACTCGACATATGTGTTTTACAAGAGACTTACCTTATACAGGACTGTGTCTCATGATTGAATTTTGCTTGGGTGGGAAAGGCGTATCACTCCACTCACACCCCATATTTCAGGGGTGTGAGTGCCTTGATACACAGTTCACTTGATTTTCAGGAGGTTGATTGCTCCATAGATGCAGAGGATAGTTATGTATTCCTGGTTTGCTGTTTATATACCTTGAAATGTATATTAGCATTTGTCTACGTTCCTCCACATACAGCAGTGTCATCTTGCGTGCCTTTTTGTCATACCAGCTGGGCTACACCCATGTTGAACAGAGGCACATCAGGGATTTCAATTGCTAACTAAACCCTGCATTAGACAAACGTCCCCCCATCCATGGGGAGCAGTGCCTGCCCAACAGCATTGTTTAAATTTTTGAAGGAGGTGGGATGGGTTGATCCCAGTGGGAAGGCATTTCTCGTGTTTTTCTAAAACCCCCTCCTCATTATCCAGGGTATGTCTGTGCTCCTTGATGGCTGAATGCTATGTTTCAGATATCACTTATAACCTTAGGGGCATTTCTGATCACTCGCCATTACTAATAGGCCTTATGGTTCAGCTTTTATCCACCCTGCCTAGGGCTCCCTGGAAGCTTAATGCATTTTGGCTCCACCATTTCCCACGATAACATCATTACTGAAATTTTTGCATTGGGGATATTCATGCTGATCACCCCAATAAAGGTATTGTTTTTAAAACTTTCAAAGCCTTCCTTCGGGAGTCTTCATTTCAGAGGTCCAGGCCATTAAACGGGGCACTGCAGCCCAAGGGGAACAGGCAGAACATATTGGATATATGAAATGAATTCTTTAAAACCTAATGGTTTAAATATAAGACATCGATTTGAACTTTATCACAAATTTTTAACGTTATATTTTGTTTTCTAGTTGAGGAACTCATAGTTAGAGTTTCATATGCTATTAACCTGTTGCCGACCAGCCACTGTATTAAAACGGTGGCAAGGTGGCACGGATGCGCAAAATCACGTTTTTAAACATGTCCCGCGCTCCCGAGGTTTTCACAGGTTATCCTGTCCTGTGTTGACAGTTACACAGGACAGGATATGATGTCATTCTTCTCTGCCTGGGCACATTCCGTTCCAGACAGAGAAGAAGACATGCAAATTGTGAGTACAAAGCACTACACTTTCAGTTAAACACACCCAGGACACATTTAACCCCCTGATCGCCCCCCCTTAACCCCTTCACTGCCCTGTCACCAGTGTCATTTATTACAGTGAACAGATTTTTACTGATCACTGTATTAGTGTCACTGGTGACTTCCGATAGTGTTAGCATCAGTTAGCGCCCCTCCCAGATAGCGTCAGATTGCCCTAGTACACAAGTAATCACATTTGACCCCTTGATTGGCAGGAACACACTCACTTGCACACTAAACCTCCATTGCTAGTATAGTGTCTGATTGGATCAATATCTTTGATCAGATCAGCGCTATACCAGCGTTCACATTACTATAGTATCCCCAAAAACGCAGCGTTAGCGTGATCAACCACTACACCTGCCAGCACCTGCGTTTAGCCCCTATGCCCCCCCCTTCTCCCCCAGCAAGTGCAGTGTCAGTAGATAACTGTCACTTGATACATTACACACAAAACCGCAGTGTTCACAGAATCAGGCCTGATCTCTGTTAGCACTTGTCGGTAAATTTTTTGTAGCGGTTCAAGCAGTCCCTGACAGCCAGGCGCTCTTTTTCCCGAGAGTAGCACTAGGTACCTAAAAATTTAGTGGCCAAAATGTCCAAGCAATGGTACACTAGTGAAGAGGCCTACAGGATTCTGAGCTTGTCAGGTGAGAGTGAAGGGGAAGACTCCCTGACAGAATCAGGCTCAGAATACGAACCTGTAGACAGCAGCGGCACCCTGACAGATAGCAAAGACGACGGAGAAGAGGTCCCTGCTAAGATCAGGCATACCCGACCCCATTTCCAGGTTGCTGAGGTGGTACAAACGCATGATGACTCTCATATGCAGCAGAGTGGCAGTACTAGTGCCGCACTACCTTATGGTGAACTGGCGAGCACCAGCGGCCTAGTACGTCCTGGTCTTATACATACCAGCACTGCAGTATCACTTGGTGACGTGGCGAGTCCCATAAGTGCAGTACAAGCTGGTGCGTGGCGAGCACAAATAGTGTCCCGTGGCCACCAAGAATTCGCAGACAGGCCCGTAGAGCCCCTAGTATCCTCCCGGATGTGTTTGCAAATCCTGATTGGCAGCCCACAAATTCTGAAGCACACTTCCCCCATTCACTGCCCAACCCGGAATTCAGGTGGAAACAGCAAATTTAAATACTCCCCTTAATTTTTTTTAGCTGTTTTTCACAGATGATCTTTATGCATTGATTGTGGATCAAAGCAATTTATATGCACGACAATTTATCGCCGCCAACCCAAATTCAAACCTTGCCAGACCATTCGCATGGAAACCCATTACGGTTTCCGAATTTAAAGTTTTTTTGGGCCTAACCCTCAACATGGGCATTAATAAAAAAATGAATTGCGGTCGTATTGGTCCACAGACCCGCTTGTTCACATGTCCATGTTCTCTGCTGCCATGGCCAGGCATAGATATGAGACGATATTGCGTTTTATGCACTTCAACGACAACACACTCAGTCGTCCTCGGTGTGACCCTGAATTTGACCGGCTCCACAAAATTCGGCCCCTCGTAAATCACTTTAACCAAACATTTGCAGATATGTATACTCCCCATAAAAAAATCTGCATCAATGAGTCCCTCATTCAATTTTCTGGCCGCCTTGCAATCAAACAGTATATCCCCAGCAAGCGTGCCAGATATGGGATCAAGATGTATAAGACCTGTGAGAGGGCAACAGGCTATACATGTAAGTTTCGGATTTACGAGGGAAGAGATAGTCATGTGGAGCCCCCCGGATGCCCAGACTACATGGGAAGCAGTGGCAAGATAGTTTGGGACTTTGTGTCATCCTTTTTCCATATGGGGTACCACTTATACGTGGACAATTTTTATTCAAGTGTGACATTATTTAGACATTTGTTCAATCTGGAATTTGTGCATGTGGCACTGTGCGACCTAATCGCCAGCGCTTCCCCCAACGGCTTGTAAATACCCGTCTTAGAAAGGGGGAAAAGGTCTGCTTGAGAAACGAAGAATTGCTTGCAGTGAAGTGGAAGGACAAACGGGATGTTTACCTCCTGTCTTCCATTCACGCAGATACGACCATACAGATTGCCACGGCAGCTGGTGCTGTTGAGAAGCCCCTCTGTGTCCATGATTATAACCTTAACATGGGAGGGGTGGACTACAACGACCAGATGATGAAGCCGTACTTAGTTTCCCGAAAAGCCAGGCGCTTGTACAAAAAAAAGTGTCTGTTTATTTATTTCAATTGGCTTTATATAACGCTTTTGTTCTCTACAAAGCAACTGGACATAATGAATCCTACCTAAAATTCCAGTTAGAGATCATCAGGGCCCTTTTGTATCCAGAAGGTGCTATGCCCCAAACCCCCAACCCAGATGCAGTTAGCCGGCTGCTTGAGAGGCATTTTCCTGATGCCATTCCTGGTACCCCAACCCAAAGAAGACCCCAAAAAAGATGTCATGTCTGTAGCAGACATGGAATTAGGCGTGACAGCCATTTTTGTTGTCCCTCCTGTCCTGACCAACCTGGCCTCTGCGTCAAGGGCTGCTTCCGCCTCTACATACACTAGTGGACTATTAGTATAGGGTACAGCACAGCACAGTTCAGGGCACATTTACACAGGGTCTCAAGAGATGTTAGGTAGTCAGGAAACTGGCTATCGCATTTGGAGAGACCCTACCATCTGTTTTTAACATGTTAAAAGTTTGAAAAAAAAAAGTTGAAAAAATAAATAAATAAAAAGTACAAATCCCCAAAAAAATTAAAAAATTTAAAAACCAAACATAGTTATAGTTTTTTTTTGTTGTTGTCATTTTTGTTATTGTTCTACTTTTACTGTTTTTTTGTTACTGTTTTATTGTTAACCTTTGCTGTTTGCAGGAATGCTTTCAGCTGCAGCACAGGAACTTGCTCTCAGAATATACATAAATCAGTGTGGGCAGCGCTGTCGGATGAGATTTTTCACCTGCAGTTAAAAAAAGAGCATATATGCCAAGGCATGGGGGGCTGGGGTGGCCAGTGGGTGGATGGCCCCTATGCTTCGGCATATATTTTTTATATTTGTTGGCACATTTCATGTGTGCCCACCATTAGAAGTGGGTGGATGAAGGGAGGTTTTCTAATGGTGGGCATACCACCACACACTTTTCCTTGAAGAGATATTACATTTATAAAGTTTTTTATTGCGTTACTATTTTATTGTTACCATTGTTGATTTCTTTGCAGGAATGTCAAACTGCAGCACTGACTTGTTTATTCTGACAGCAATAGGGTCTTGCTCTGAGAATAGACATAAGTAGGTGTGTGCAGTGCTGTTGGATGACATTTTTGATCCGCAGTTAAAAAAAAGAGCATATATGCCGAAGCATGGGGGCCTGGGGTGGCCAGTGGGTGGATGGCCCCTATGCTTCGGCATATATATTTTATATTTGTTGGCACATTTCATGTGTGCCCACCGTTAGAAGTGGGTGGATGCAGGGAGGTATTCTAATGGTGGGCATACCACACACTTTTTTCGGCAGAGATTTCTTCTCTTTTTTTCCCATTCAGCCCACAGGCTGCATAAAGAAAAAAAGAACATAGCATATATACCCAACAAGGACCAGCGACGTACTGGTACATCACTGGACTTTGAATGGTTATACCAGGGTGATGCCTGCAGCTGCAGGTATCATCTTGGTATTGTTTGTTTCAGCCGGCGATAGGCTTTCATGTAAAAGCAATTCTAGTGGCTAATTCGCTGCAGAATTGCTTTTACAAGCAGCAAGAGAAAATGCCCCCCGCCCCCGCCTTCCACGGCCTTCTCGGGCAGTCCCGTGCCATCAGGGAAACCTGAGAATGCAACCGGTGTTTCTGCCAGCTGATCATAGAGCTGATTGGAGACCGGAATGGTGCCAATCATCTCTATACCAAATTAAAAAAATAAAAAGCGCCACTTACAAAAAACACCAAAATGTCAGCAGCATATCCCACCCAAAATACATTTTGGCAACAATAATCCTAATTAAAAAGGTATGCGCTAATAACAAACTTATACAAAGGTGTATATCATCATCCAAAAAACATTAGTGTTTTAAATAAATAATTATAGTGTCCAAACATAAATTAGTGTCCAAAATATATATATATATCTTCAGTGACTTGAACCAATTGTGAAAAATCCACCACCAAAGAAGATTAAATGAACTCACCAGAGCTAATGGCTGGTCAGATTATAAACCAGCAACAGCGCTTGTGCTCTGGGAGCAATGAACCCGATGTCCAAATAGATATGGTGATGTTTCAAATACTTCCAGATAATAATAATAATCACAGACAAACAACTTTGCAGCCCAAGCTCTTGTGATGAACTTCTCCACTCTTTCTCATACCTCCATGAGAGCATGCAGTACACTCAGGGACAAAAAAGAGAACATAATGGTGCAATATGTTTTTTTCATTTATCTCTTTAATAAAAAAGGTATAAGGAAACTCACAAACAAGGTGTCCAACAGACACCAGCTTCAATCACAAAAAAGGGTTGAGATACAGTTAACGCTCACCGCGGATCTCTCCCATACAGCACAGAACAGCAAGGCTCTCTAACGTCCACATCGAGTAGGCTACGCCCAACCGGTTTCATTACACCGACGTCATCAAGGGGCGGATTGAGAAGAGGAGCTTAAGGGGGAGGTATGATCAACATGTATAAAAACATCAATGGTTCATATAGGGAACTCGGTATAGAGTTATTCACCTTGAGGTCATAACAGAGAACAAGGGGGCACTCTTTACGTCTGGAGCAAAAAGAGATTTAATCTCCAAATACGGAAAGGTTTCTTTATGGTAAGAGCTGTGATAAATGTGGAATAGACTCCCTCAAGTGTTGGTTCTGGCCAGATCTGTGGATTGCTTTAAAAAAAAAAACTGGATTCTTTCCTAGATACACATAATATCACTGGTTACTAACATTTATAAGTAAAGTTGATCCATGGAATATCCGATTGCCTCTTGAGGGATCAGGAAGGAATTGTTTTCCCCTGCAGGAGCAAATTGGATCATGGTTTGCTGGGGGGGGGTTTGCCTTCCTCTGGATCAACTGTGGGTTTAGAATTATGACCGTTTTTTTTTTTGGTTGAACTGGATGTACTTTGGTCTTTTTTCAGCTAGACTAACTATGTATCTATGATATGGCATAACACATCTCCACTATATTTTCTCAGATGGCACCCTTTTCAGGGCTCCGAAAGCTGTTTAGTCTCCATCAAACAATGCAGTTTTATTATCTACAACTTCAGCATGCTGTACAGACACAACAGGGTGTGGATATTTGGGTGCAATCACCCACCCCCATACTTAATTACATGTATGAGGTACTGTCTTGAACTCGCTCCCCATACTCCTGGAGTCTATGGGAGGCTATTCAAGCAGATAACCTTCTCTGCATACACAATAATAGACGGTTCTAAACTTGTCTGTACTTTATTGGCACGTTGCAGATAAATGGTAAAACTATAACAAGAAAGATAATATGCAATCACTATACGATAAACATAACATAGAAAAAATAACACTCGGTATAGCTATACTCCTCTACTATACAATCCTAGATACCTATAGCAGAGAAAAAGGGACATTAATTACCTCCGATGCCGTCAGATGCAAAGAGATAGTTTGGTTGCTTCTCTCATGTAGAGAATCATGGTTTCCTATGAGGTGGTTTACTTCCTGTAGTTCACTTCCTGTATTGTGGAAGAAGTAATGACCTTTACATCACATCATGGCCTAGCTAAATAACACAGCTCTACATATGCTGATGTTTAGTCAGTAGGTGGCATAAGAGAACAGTTAACTAATCTGTAAATAAAACATGACTACAAATCAAATGCAAAACAACATATAATTATTATACAGGTCAATCTTGATCTTGAAGTCCTTGGAAGGGAATATATTCTGGGGACAGGACACTCCCCGTCTGGCGTTATCCAACGCCACTGACATCGTCGTTGGGCACCAGTAATATCAGGTCTGATATTGGTCTGAGGAACAGTCTGACTTCACCCTGTTTGGAAGTCTTAACTTTGTGTCAAGGTCCTACCTTTCCTCAGAGATTGTGTTGCTCCATGTGCTGGCATCCATCTTAAGTTCCTGCAAAGCATGGTGGGAGCCTTTATGCTTTCAGGCCTCTGCGGCTCCTCCTCCAGGAGGGTGTGGCTGATCACATTTAAGCCTGCTGTCTGCAGTTGCTCTTTGCATTCGTGTCCTGTATGTTTCATTGCCGCAAGCTCTTGTTCAGCTCTCGTTGCTCTACTGGAAACCGACCCGGCTTTGACAAGACATTTCTCTGCCTTATCCCATTACCTGACCTCCCGTTGCTGAACCTGGCCCATGACCTGAGTATTCTTGTCTATCGTCTTGTACGGTTTGCTCCGTTGTTATCGACCCGGCCTGTCTGACCGCGCTATACGTTTTCCATCTGGCTCTCACCAGCTGTACGCCATTGGCGGCAGTCGTTACCACAGCTGGGGTTACTCGGGGGCCGCGACCTGGTCTCAGGCTGCGTCAAGGCCATCCCCATCATCAGGGGCCCTGGTGAAGTGCAGCCTGGGGCTTAGACTCCGCGCCCGAGGGACTCTGGTCTGTGAGCAGCGGCTGTCGTCATTCGTTGCGTGACCTTACCATTAGGCCTGCCTGCCCATTCCACCGCTCCTGCCCTGACACTTTGACCTTCCTGACATGTCCATCTTTGCTTAGGAACGTCTGGGTGATAAGTCCCAAAGGCCAGTCATTCCTGCGTGTTTGGCAGTCTTTAACAAGTACCACATCGCCTTGTTTCAAGTCAGGTTTGGAAACTTGCCACTTCTTTCTGGGTTGTAGGGTTTGAAGGTACCGTTTCTTCCACCTGTCCCAAAAGGTGTTAGCTAGGCATTGCACCTGTCTCCATTGGCGTTTGAAGAGATGTTTTGTAGTAAACTCTCCATGTGGGGCACTGACCGTGCCAGTTTTTTGAGTAAGTAGAGTAGCCAGGGTCAACAGCATTGGGTCCTCTGGATCGGTTGAAACCGGAACCAACGGTCTTGCATTTATAATGGCTGAGACTTCAGCCATAAAGGTTGTCAAGCACTCATGAGAGAGTCTGGCATTTCCCATTTGTAGGAAAATAGAGTCCAGAATCTTGCGGGCTACATCTATCATCCTTTCCCAAACACCGCCCATGTGGGAAGAATGAGGAGGGTTGAATGTCCAGGCACATCCTTGTCCATTGAGATATCTTTCCACACTGTTATTGTCTAGATTGGAAAGGATCTGGAATTCTTTGACTGCTCCAAGGAAATTAGTGCCTCTGTCGGAGTGGATGTGTTTAACAGGACCTCTGATGGCAATAAAATGTCTGAGAGCATTGATAAAGCTGGAAGTGTTCATCGATTCAATCAACTCTATGTGAACAGCTCGAATGGTCAAACAAGTAAATATAACTGCCCAGCATTTGCTGCTGGCGTGACCTCCTCTGCTTTGTCATGTAGTAACAGACCAAGGACCAAACACATCAAGGCCCACATTTGTAAAGGGAGGTAGTAAGTCTGTCAGATGGAAGGTCAGTCATCTTTTATTATTTATTTATTTATTTATTTATTTATTTATTGAGTTTATATAGCGCCAAAGGGTTTGCTCAGCGCTGTACAATAGAGGGGGGACAATACATGAAACAGTACAGTAACATCAAACAGCACACAAGGGGTAAGAGGGCCCTACTCTTTCGAGCTTACAATCTAGGAGGGAGGGGGTAGAGGTACAGGAGGAAATGGCTGTGGGGGATGGAGTGGAAGGAGGAGGGAAGGGCAGCGGCTGTTAGGTGAGGGTGGGGTAGGCTTCCCTGAAGAGGTGGGTTTTCAGGGAGCGCCTGAAGGTGAGGAGGGAAGGTGACAGTCTGATGGGTTGGGGTAGTGAGTTCCAGAGGATGGGGGAGGACCTGGAGAAGTCTTGCAGTCGTGCGTGGGAGGAGGAGACCAGGGAGCAAGATAGAAGGAGGTCCTGTGAAGAGCGAAGGGTACGGGTAGGGTGGTACCTGGGAATCAGGTCGGTGAGGTAGTTAGGGGCAGTGTTGTGAATGGCTTTATAGGTCAGAGTGAGCAGTTTGAATTTAATGCGTTGGGCAATGGGGAGCCAGTGGAGGGAGAGGCAGAGGGGGGTGGCAGAGGTGGAGCGGCTGGTGAGGTGGATGAGTCTGGCAGCTGAGTTCAGGATGGTCTGAAGCGGGGTGAGTTTGCACTGGGGTAGGCCGGTGAGGAGGGAGTTGCAGTAGTCAAGGCGTGAGATAATCAGGGAGTGAACGAGTAGTTTAGTGGTGTCTGGGGTAAGGAAGGAGCGTATCTTGGAGATGTTCCGGAGGTGGAGCCTGCATGAGTTTGTGAGAGATTTGATATGAGGTTGAAAGGAAAGGTTTGAGTCCAGAATGACGCCAAGGACCTTGGCTTGCGGGGCGGGATTGATGGTGGTGTTGTTGGTAGTGATGGAAAGGATGGGGGGGGGGGCACGGGAAGGGGGAAAGACGAGAAGCTCGGTTTTGGAGAGGTTGAGTTTGAGGAAATGGAGCGACATCCAGTCAGAGATGTCGTTTAGGAGGTGAGTGATGCGGGCGGAGAATGTGGGGGTGAGGTGAGGGGTGGATAGGTAGATTTGAGTATCATCAGCATAGAGGTGGTAGTTGAAGCCGTGGGAGTGTATGAGTTTGCCAAGGGAGGAGGTGTAGATGGAGAAGAGAAGGGGTCCAAGGACAGAGCCCTGGGGGACCCCAACAGAGAGGGGGAGGGAAGAGGAGGTGGCGCCGTTGTAGCAAACGCTGAAGGAGCGTTGGGATAGGTAGGAGGAGAACCAGGAGAGAGCGGTGTCTCTGATGCCAAGGGAGAGTAGTTTATTAAGGAGGAGGGGGTGGTCGACTGTGTCAAAGGCCGCAGAGAGGTCTAGGAGAAGGAGGACAGAGTAGTCGCCTTTGGCTTTGGCGGTTAGTAGATCGTTGGTGATTTTGAGGAGGGCAGTTTCGGTGGAGTGTAGGGGACGGAAGCCGGACTGTAGTGGGTCAAGGAGGTTGTTGTCAGTTAGGTGGGCGCTTAGGCGATCGTAGACCAAGCGCTCAAGGAGCTTGGACGTGAGTGGCAGCAGGGAAATTGGTCTGAGGTTGTTGAGGTCAGTGGGGTCCAGGGAGGGCTTTTTGAGTATGGGGGTGATGTGCGCATGTTTTAGGGGGGAGGGGAAGACGCCAGTAGCGAGGGAGAGATTGAAGATGTGGGTAAGGGAGCGGATGAGGGAAGAGGGGGGTGACCGGAGGAGTTGGGAGGGGATAGGGTCCAGGGGGCAGGTAGTGAGGCGGGCTTCTGAGAAGACTCTGGTGGCTTCCTCAGTGGTAGTAGGGCTGAAGGAGTGCAGTGATGGGGGGGTTACGGTAGGCAGGGCCTTGGGTGTGGTGGGGGGCAGTGCCGTTGCAAGGTCAGAGGAGGGGAGAGATGAGAGGATGATGGAAGGGGGGAGGCTAGATGGGGAGGTAGACTGCAAGTTGACTATGTCCTTGCGGATTGCGTCAATCTTGCTATGGAGATGAGTGGCAATCTCGTGGGCGGTAAGTGAGGTACTGAGTGGAGGAGGGGGGGGAGAGAGCAGGGAGTTGAAGGTGGAGAAGAGTCGGCGAGGGCAGTTTGAGAGGGTGTTGATCAGGTCAACGAAGTAGGCCTGCTTGGCGGCGTGGAGGGAGGAGGTGTAGGTGAGGAAGGCAGATTTGTAGAGGGAGAATGCATGAGGGGACCTGGTTTTGCGCCATAGTCTCTCCAGCGCACGACTGCGACGTTTGAGGCATTTAGTGTGGTCGTTCTGCCATGGTTGGAGCGGTCTGGGTTTGATGTTGCGTGTGGTTAGGGGTGCCAGAGAGTCTAGGGTGGCTGATAGTGAGTCGTTGTACGCGGTGGTGGCTAGGTCAGGACATGACAGTGGAAGGATGCTGTCGTGCAAGCGGTCGGCAGCCGAGTGGAGGGGGGCCGGGTGCAGGTTGCGGAGGTTGCGGCTGGTGATGGTTTGGCGCACTGGGGGGGGGGAGTTAGGGGAAGGGGAGATGGAGAACGTGAGGAGGTGGTGGTCGGAGAGAGGGAAGGGGGTGTTAGTGAAGTGGTTAAGGGTACAGAGGCGGGAGAAGACGAGGTCCAGGGTGTTCCCATTGATGTGGGTGGAGGATTGAGTGTGTTGTGTGAGCGCGAAGGAGGTGGTTAAGTGGAGGAGTCGAGAGGTAGCTGGGGTGTTGTCGTTGATGGGGATGTTGAAGTCCCCGAGGATGATGGTCGGTAGCTCAGAGGAGAGGAAGAAGGGAAGCCAGGCGGCGAAGTCATCCAGGAAGCGGGCTATGGATCCGGGGGGCCTGTAGATCACTGCGATCCTTAAGGGGGTGGGTGAGAAGAGCCGGATGCAGTGAGCCTCGAAGGAGGAGAAGGTTAGGGAGGGGGGGTTAGGGAGGACCTGGAAGGTGCTCAGCGGTGATAGGAGCATGCCGACACCACCACCTTTGTGACCGCTCAGTCTTGGTGAATGGGACCAGATGAGACCTCCATGAGAGAGTGCCGCAGGGGAGGTAGAGTCGGTGGCCTGTACCCAGGTTTCGGTGATGGCTAGGAGGTTGAGGGAGCGGGAGATAAAGAGGTCATGGATGGCAGTTAGTTTGTTGCAAACCGAGCGGGCGTTCAGAAGTGCAACCGAGAGAGGGGGGATGGATGTGGGGAGGAGGTGCACAGGTATGAGGTTGAGGGGGTTGCGGCGGCTGGCGGGAGCAGGGGGGTCCCTGGAGGGGGGGAGAGGTGGTGAGGGGCCAGGGTTCGGGGAGATGTCCCCAGCGGATAGGAGAAGGAGAAGGGTGAGGAGGGTGGCATGGGAATGGGAGGTGCAGGAGCGTGTGGGTCTGGTAGTGGTGGCACGTGGGTCGACCGAGGAGTGGAGTACCAGGAGGAGGTGGTGAGTGCCGTAGTGGGGAGAGGGCAGAAGTGAAGGGGCAATGTAGAGCCGTTTTGGGGGGGTGGGCGGGTAGAGGGAGGCGATTTTTGGGATGGAGGAGAGGAAAACGAGGAGGAGAAGTGCAGGTGGCATGCTGGGGTGAGTGCAGTGCTGTTCGGGTCAGGGGAGGTGAAGGGATACGGGTCAGGGCGAGGTGATGTGGAGAGTCTATATCACCGTGGAGGAGTCCACTAGAGTCCTTCTGTAGGGGGAGAGTGGGAGTAGAGTCCAGCAGCTGGCTGGCTGCAATCTGTGGGTGCAGTATGCTGGCGTCCGAGGGGGCATCAGTGGGTCTGGTGGATCGGCGAGTGGAGGGGACGTAGGGTGCGATGTTGGGGGGCGTTGGCAGGCAAGGCGTCTGGTGATGCTGGCGGCTCGGTGACTGGAGATTCGCTGGGTGGTCCGGGTCCGGGAGATTCGCTGGGCGACGTCTCGATTCGCTGGGCGACGTCTCGATTCGCTGGGCGACGTCTCGATTCGCTGGGTGGTCCGGGTGTTGGGTGACCAGAGGTGGTAGCTGGGTGCCCGGTAGCTGGGTGCTGGGTGTCCAGGGGTGGTAGCTGGGTACCCGGTAGCTGGGTGCTGGGTGTCCAGGGGTGTTAGCTGGGAGCTTAGACTTCGAGTTGCCAAGCAAAGGCCAAGAGATGGGAAGGACGGGAGAATCCTCATCAACAATGCATTGCAATATCTGGAACGGCGTTAAAGACCCATGGTTTTTCGGAATCCCCTCGATGCAGGTAGCGGAGGTGCGGCGTTGTCCTGGAAAGGTTCCTGGTCTGGGGCTGGCTGGTGCAGGGTGGCCCGCAGGGTGCTGGGAGGCCTGAAGCAGTTCCCATGCAGGGTGGCCGGGTGCGAGCAGCTGGGTGCCCCGAGGTGGCGGCTGGGTGCCGGGTGGTCTGGGGTGGTCCCAGAGCTAGGGAGGGCTCCAGGGAGACCGTGAGGCCATGCCGGTTCCTGGTGGTCCAGGGTGATCAGCAAGGACCCAGGGCTGATGGGGAGGGCCCTGGGCAGGCAGGCAGGTCGGCGGGACCCGGTGGGCAGAGCGGTGACGGTCCGGGTAGATGTCCGGCGATCCGGTCCGATCGCGGCTCGGCCGCGGCCAAAATCGAGGCCGCGGCTTCGGGTGCGCGGGTAGGCCGCGATTTCCGGGGCTCCGGGAAAAGGTCCAGAAGTGGTCCCTGGTGGTCAGGCTGGGCCGGGAGTGTCTTAGGGGCCCCGCTGGGTTCCGCTGCGGCCCGGATGGCAGCGGATTGGGGCTAGGAGCGCAGGAGCTCCTAAAGCGTGTCTGCTCCCGCCGCCATCTTGGGTTTGTACAAGTCCATGACGCTTGCGGCAGGCGACACAATTAAAGATACACCTGTTCACACCTCTTTTTGCTCCTACTACCCACAGTCCAGCAGCTCTCAAAGCTCCTTCCGTGAATAACTGGCCTTGGTGTTTTACTTGACTGTGGTAGTGCTGTACAAGCAGAGCAGTGACATGATGGTGAGCTGGAAAAATCAGAGGGCGTTTCTCATTGTAATCTAAACTTGCTCTCTTAAGACAACCTCCTATCCTTAACAGGCCATTGCTATCAAGAAATGGATCGAGTCTCCTTGGGACACTGTCTTTAGAGGTTGGCTTTTTGCTGTTAATATAGTCAATTTCCTTAACAAAGTCTCTTGTTGCACAATACGGATGATCAGATGTTTTGATTGCTCTAGATTGGTCACTGTGTAAGCATTTTTACAGTGGTGCCAGCCTTTGCAGTCAGTTTCTATTTCAAAGGAACGAGCTATATGTGATAAGCAAGCGATGGCTCTAATAAGTGATCTTCATGTAGAAAACCTGCTAAATCGATGAGATCTGAGCTGGCGGAGTGAAGTCACTGTGACTAATGTAGACACTTGTGGACGGACCTCTGCATCCTCGTTTGCATCTATCAAGCAGAAGGCATCAGAATCAGAAGTGCTGTGTTCTGAGTTGTACAGAAATGCAGGGCCTGTGAACCACGTTGTATCCTTAAGACGGTTGGCTAGAATGGCACTGGTTGCTAAGTCTGCACGATTGTGGTTGGTTGATACAAAGTGGCACTGTTTTGGATGTGTGGATCTCCTAATCTGCAACACCCTGTTACTGACATAGACATAGAAGCATCTGGTTTCATTGTAGATGTACACCAGGACTACTTTACTATCTGTGTAGAACTCAGTGTCTTTGATTTCTAGGCCCATCTCTCTAGTTATCATGTCAGCTAGCTCCACGGCTAACACTGCAGCACAAACTTCTTGCCTATGTATTGTGTGTTCTGGGAGTGGGGCAAGTTTCGCTTTTCCCATAACAAAACCTATATGGTAATGTCCTGTGATGTCCTTAGTCTTAAGGTAAGCTACTGCAGCAATTGCCTTGACGGAAGCATCACAAAAAACACAAAGTCTTTGGCTTTGGACCTCTGTACTCAGTACATAAGCATATGAGCGAGGAACCTGGAGGTTAGACAAGGCTGTTAAGGAATTTATTCACTCTGTCCACTGATCTCTTTTTTCAGGGGGAAGTGGGTCTTCCCAGTTCACTGTCTTTTGAGTCAAGTCTCTTAGAAGTGCCTTACCTTCAATGGTGACTGGAGCTGCAAATCCCGGAGGATCATACAAACTGCTTATGGTTGACAGAACACCTCAAAGGGTTTTTTTTCTTGACTAACATGGAAGGTTAAGGAGTCTGATTTTAAGTCCCAGAGCAGTCCAAGGCTACGTTGCATTGGGAGAGAATCAGAACTGAAGTCTAAGTCTTTGAGCTCACTGGAGTGATCTTGAGAGGGGAAGGCCTCCATCAATTTTATGCTGTTAGAAACGATCTTGTGGAGCCTCAAGTTAGAACAGGCTAGCATCTCCTGTGTTCTCTTGAGGAGACTGATAGCTGCTTCATTGGTAGGTAGAGATTTTAGGCAGTCGTCTACATAGAAGTCCTGTTCTACTAAGTGTTTCACGTCCAACCCGTAAGTTGACTCACCTTCACAAGCCGAATGTCTGAGTCCGTAGATGGCCACTGCAGAGGAAGGGCTGTTCCCAAATATGTGGACTTCCATGCGGTATTCCACAATCTCGTTGGAAGGGTCGTTGTCTCTAAACCAGAAAACAGTGGAACATCTGCTGGATGTCCGCCATGAATGCAACATAGTCTTTGCGGAAATGGAGGAGTACTCTATGAGTCTGTTCAGGTCTGGGCCTGAGAGAAGGACATCATTTAATGACACTCCTTTTTCTTTAGAGCTAGAGTCGAACACCACTCTAATCTGTCCTGGTTTCTTAGGGTGGTATACCCCGAATATGGGTAAGTAGCAACACTCCTCGTTGTCTTTAAGAGCAGAGCTAACTCTGCGTGGTTGTTTTCAAATACCTTGCCCATGAAAGTAACAAAGTGGTCCTTCATTTCTGGTTTTCTCAGAAAATTATGTTTGAGGGAGACAAAACGCTTAAAGAACTTGTTCCCTGTTTTTAGGCATACGTTGTCAATGAGGCCTAAACGGGGGAGAGGCGACCCAATTAATTGACTCTCCCTTGGCTCTCTCTTTTTCCATCATTTGCAGGAAGAGTCCGTCTTCAAGAGACATTGCTGCCTGTTGGTCTTCCTTTGTTCTGTGGAAAACTGTACATCCTAGGTGGTCTGGGTCATTATCACAGGCATGGCCATCTCTGTCTAGGTCTACAGAGGCACAGGGCATGTGAGTACTACCTGGCAGTTCCTTTATGACAAAGCTGTTGTGACACGGTTGAAAAAGGGAAGGACATCCTTTTTTAAGTATGTTAGTGAACATGCTATTGACCGTGGGGGGGCTTACACATACTTCCTAGGCAAACGTTCCCTATGATGACCCACCCAAGGTCAAGTCTCTGTGCTAAAGGAGCGTTGTCGGGACCCTCAATTTGTTCCCTTACTTTGTGGACCTGCAAGATGTCTCTCCCTAGGAGCAGTATCACCTGACCTTGTTCATCATATTTTGGCAAGAAATGGGCTATGCGCTTCAGATGAGGTTGGTGAATTGCTCTGTCTGATGTAGGAATCTCTGTTCTGTTGTCTGGAACCTGGTTGCACTCAATTAGAGTGGGTAAAGGTAGGCAAGTCTGACCATCTAAGGATTCTACAAAGAAGGCTGTAGCTCTCCTCCCCGCTGTCTCAACAGTACCTGCACAAGTCTTTAGGGAGTAGGGGAAGCCAGAACCAGTAATGCCAAAGGTGTCAAAGAATGTAGATCTGGCTAGAGATGAGTTGCTTTGATTGTCTAGGAGTGCACACATCTTAACAGCTTTGTTCTTGTGGCCCTTTGGATACACTTTAATGAGACAGACCTTTGAACAGGACCTTCTACCTGCAGGATCTTTGCATTCCTCAGTACACTGTGAGGTAACTGCTGAGGTGCTGGAACCAATTACTTTTTGCTCCCCGCCGTGCTCGTTGGTATCGCTAGCTGGCTGGACGGACCAAGGAGCAGGACTAGGATGAAATGCTGAGTTGTGGTTTTTGCTGTCACGCTCAGTGCATTATACACTAACCTTGCAGTCTCTGGTGAAGTGTGATGTGGCAAGCAGCACTTGAAGCAGATGTGGTTCTCTTTTAGGAAAGCTTTGCGATCTTCTAGAGATATCTCCCTGGAGGATCTGCATTTCGGAAGAGGATGCAACTTCCTGTGTAGAGGACACTGCTTGCTAGGATCTCTGACTTTGCCCTCTGGGCAAGTTGGGTGACTTGTTGGAAAGATCTGTAGGACAAATGTTAGTCTTGTGTACTGTCACCGGCATCCTGTGTTGTTTGAGGCTAGGAGGTGTGGCTTGTGGCAGTGTAAAGTCAAAGCTGGGGTCATTCAAGATCTTCACTTGCTCTGAAACAAAGTCTTTAAACACTTCAAATGGTGGGAATGGTAGCTGGAACATTTTCTTATGCCTGGAACCATATGTTACCAATTTCTGTTGTAAGTCATAAGGAAGCTTCAAAACTAAGGGTTTAATCCCTCTGGCTGCGTCCAAGGTGGCAAGGCCTGGCAGGTCTCCTTCAGCTTTGGCAAATAGTAGTTCCTCTAACAAGTCAGCTAGTTCTCTGAGTTTATGATAGCTCTTGCTTGGTATTCTGGGAAAGTCATCAATCCTCTTAGACAGTGC
Source organism: Staurois parvus (assembly GCF_062004578.1). Classification (NCBI taxonomy): domain Eukaryota; kingdom Metazoa; phylum Chordata; class Amphibia; order Anura; family Ranidae; genus Staurois; species Staurois parvus. The sequence continues at coordinate 128,843 of NW_028318052.1, forward strand.
ATTCTCTATTGCCTCTGTTGAGCCATAGCACTCTTTTAATCTGCTCCAGATCTTTTTGAGCCCAGTGTCTGGATTTTTTATGTTAATGCTCCTGATCCTACTAGCGTGTTCAGCAGAGTCTTTCCCAAGCCATTGGACTACGAGGTCTAGCTCCTCGGTGTGGGACACGTCTAGACCCTTTAGAGCATTTTGAAAGGATGACCTTTACAAGTCCCTTGGCGATCAGGTCACGTCTAGCAAAGAACTTAGCACAGTTCAATATAGCTTGGTTGGCATTAGAGCATGCTGGCAATTCACTGCTGCAATGAGAGTGTGGTGTGTGATCGTACCTGTCAAGGAGGTTCTGCTTTGGGTCAGCCTGTCTCATACCGTTTTGGGGTAGAAGGGTTGTTCTGACACTGGTATGGAGGTTGAGAGTCATGGCGTGCAGAGAAGTAGGCTTGATCTGTTACATACTAACGAGAGTTCTCCTGCTTGCAGCACTGAGGATTTTGGTTGTTTTTATGCTCTGTTACTTGCAGAGTCTGGCTTTGTCAGGAATGGATTCAGCACTGGTGGTGGGACTCTCCTGCCGTGTGGGCTGCAGTACCAGAGCTGACCAGCGGGTGCTCTCAGCACTGGTGGTGGGACTCTCCTGCCGTGTGGGCTGCAGTACCAGAGCTGACCAGCGGGTGCTCTCAGCACTGGTGGTGGGACTCTCCTGCCGTGTGGGCTGCAGTACCAGAGCTGACCAGCGGGTGCTCTTAGCAGCCAGAAGCTCACAATCAGCCAAACCTGGGGCTGATTACAGAAAGGTGTATATAAGGCATGACCAGGTCTGTGCTCTGGGCCTTGGTGTATGTTTCCCCATGAGCCCCTATATCCTGTTCCTAGTTCCTGTGAGAAGATACCTTGTTGCCGACCCTGTCTGATCCCTGTTGACCGTCTCCTGTTCTGACTACTGGCTCATCCCTGACCATCCTTCTGCCTGATCCTCTGTACTGCGCTGTCCGTGAGTTACTGAACCCGGCTTGTGACCTTGACCATTCTCTGCCTGCTCCTTTGATACCTTGCTGCCCGCACGTTGCTGACTTGGCCCGTCTGACCACGCTCACTACTCTGCCTTCCATCCATCCTGCATGGATCCAGCCGTACCTGCACATACCTCTGGCGGATCCCTCTATCACTAGCAGGTGTACTCAGGGGCCGCGACCTGGTTCCTGTCTGCTCCAAGTCCATCCCCACCATCAGGGGCCCTGGTGAATAGCAGACTGGGACTTAGACTCCGCGCCCTGGGGAATCCTGCCCTGAGGACCGCTAGAGGTACCACCAGGCAGTCGTTACAGAACCCTACGGCCGGCCTGACCATTCCACCTCTCCAGCCCTGACTACGCCTGTGTTCCTGCACCTCCTAAGATTAGTGGAAGGTTAGTTTGCTCACTGTGCGTTTATATATATATATATATTTCGGGTGGCTAATAATAACCTGTATTATACTATACCTGAAACCTGCGTTTCCCTGTGTCAGTCCACACCTTTCTGGTCATTCCGTGATTCCTGACAGGCTTGTTTCTCTGAGGACATTGTCTGTTTCCTGTGGTAAGGGAGTGTCGCTGGTTGGTCTGAAGTGGATTGCGAGGGATCTGGCTCTCCTTGATCAGGACCAAGAACATTGCTGCGGTCGCTGCATTCACTACTGAGCTTTATGGCTGCTTCTAGGGTTTCTGCTTCAACCATGGCAGCTGCAGCTTCCTTTTCTGCAGTGAGTTTCTCCAGTGTCACTTTTAGGTGTGCTTGTTCAAGGTTCAAAGAGATTCCTTGTGACTTGTTCTGCTTCTAGGCGTGCCTTTTCTAACTTCAACTGCATTTCTTGTGCGGTGAAGGCAGCCCATGTCTTTGCTGCTTCAGCTTTTGTGCGTGCGATGGCGGCCGCATCACTGGCTGACACCGACTTGGCGGAACCAAAAACTTGTGATCTCGTTTTGCGTGAAGATGAGTGGCTGCGTGACATGGCTGCTTAACTGTGCAGCAACTTGTGGGAGCTGTATGCGTGTAGCTGCAGTCTCTCTGTGTTGCTTGGCTGTATGGAAGTGGCTGTAAAGTCGATTGCAGGCTCTCTGCAGACTGTAGCTCTTCTGTGTAGCCAATCCTTTTCTCACTCTGCATTAGCCGGAGTTTTACTGTCTTGAACTCGCTCCCTCTATGGGAGGCTATTCAAGCAGATAACCTTCTCTGCATACACAATAATAGACGGTTCTAAACTTGTCTGTACTTTATTGGCACGTTGCAGATAAATGGTAAAACTATAACAAGAAAGATAATATGCAATCACTATACGATAAACATAACATAGATAAAATAACACTCAGCATAGCTATACTCCTCTACTATACAATCCTAGCTACCTATAGCAGAGAAAAAGGAACATTAATTACCTCCAATGCCGTCAGATGGAAAGAGATAGTTTGGTTGCTTCTCTATTGTAGAGAATCATGGTTTCCTATGAGGTGGTTCACTTCCTGTATTGTGGAAGAAGTGATGACCTTTACATCACATCCTGGCTAGCTAAATAACACAGCTCTACATATACTGATGTTTAGCCAGTAGGTGGCATAAGAGAACAGTTAACTAATCTGTAAATAAAACATGACTACAAATCAAATGCAAGACAACATATAATTTTTATACAGGTCAATCTTGATCTTGAAGTCCTTAGAAGGGAATGTATTCTGGGGACAGGACAGGTACACTAATATAAAGGATTTATATCACAATGTTACTCCATGCTACTGAATATTTTTCTTAACTATTATCCTCTTAGAGTTGCTTCCAGTTGGGAAAAAGATGTGGGGGCTTTTAAGGAGGAACAGTGGGATGAGGCTCTTTTAGCAGTCCAGCAATGCTCCTTAAATGTGGCTCAATGGCTTACACAATTATATTTGCTTTTGAGAGTGCACTATACACCTGCAAAATTATTTTGCATGGAAATGAAGGACAGTGTCAGGGCAGGAACGATGGAATGGGCAGGCAGGCCTATGGTAAGGTCACGCAGCGACTGACAACAGCCACTACCCGCAGACCAGAGTCCCTCAGGGTGCGGAGTCTAAGCCCCAGGCTACCCTTCACCAGAGCCCCTGATGGTGGGGATGGACTTGATACAGCCTGAGACCAGGCCGCGGCCCCCCGAGTAACCCCAGCTGCGATAATGACTGCCGCCAATGGCGTACAGCTGGTGGGAGCTAGATGGGAACACGTGTAGCATAGTCAGACAGGCTGGGTCAATAACAACGGAGCAGACAGTATTAGACGGTAGGCAAAGAATACTCAGGTCACGGGCCAGGTTCAGCAACGGGAGGTCAGGTAAAGGGTTAAAGCAGCGAATAGTCTTGTCCAAACCGAGTCAGTAACCAGGAGAGCAACGAGAACAGAACAAGAGCTTTCGACAAGGGAACATACAGAACACGAATGCAGAGAGCACTTGCAGACAGCAGGCTTAAATGTGATCAACCACACCTTTCTGAGGAGGAGCCGCAGAAGCCTGAAGGCATAAAGGTTCCCCCCATGCTTTGCAGAAACCTAAGATGGATGCCAGCACATGGAGATGCACAAGCTCTGAGGAAAGGTAGGACCTTGACAGTACCTCCTCCTCAGGGGTCCCTCCCCCTCCCCCTCCGTGACTCAACAAAAGGTTTCTGAGGAAATCGGGCATGAAAAGCGCGGAGGAGGGCAGGAGCATGAACATCCATGGAAGGAACCCAGGAACGTTCCTCGGGACCATAACCACACCAATGAACCAGGAACTGCACCCGACCGCGGACCAGCCGAGAATCAAAGATGCGGCTCACCTCATATTCCTCATGACCATCAACCCGGATAGGACGAGGCCGAAGCGGAGAGGCAGTAAAAGCGATTACAGACCAGAGGTTTCAACAGGGATACGTGGAAGACATTGGAGATACGCATCCCAGGAGGAAGAGCAAGGGCATAGGCAACCGGGTTCACCCTCTCGAGAATGCGGAAAGAACCAACAAAATGAGGGGCCAGTTTCAGTGCGGGCACCCGAAGATTGAGATTGCGAGTGGACAACCACACCCGATCAGTGACCTGGTATGAAGGAGCGGGCAACCGTCTATGATCAGCCTGGAGCTTCTGGTGCTGTGCTGAGTCCTTCAAGGACCTCTGGATCTGACCCCACGAGGAGCGCAGGGCAGCCAGGTGGTTATCCACAACCGGAATGTCCTGTGGCGAGAACAACTCAGGCAATACAGCGGGTTGGAACCCATAGTTGGCCATGAAGGGGGACATCCCGGAGGAGGAGTTGACAGCCGAGTTCCTCGCAAACTCTGCCCATGGCAGGAGATCGACCCAATTGCCCTGATGATCCGATATGTAGCAACAAAGGAATTGTTCCAGGACCTGGTTGGAACGCTAAGTAGCCCCATTGGACTGCGGGTGGTAGGCCGAAGAGAAGGAAAGCGCGATACCCAACTGGGAGCAGAAGGCGCGCCAGCACCTGGACACAAACTGGCTCCCATGTTCCGAGACAATCACCTTGGGCAACCCATGTAAGCGGAAGATCTCCCTGGCGAAAACCGTAGCCAGTTCTTGCTCAGTCGGCAGTTTTTTGAACGGGACACAATGGCACATTTTGGAGAAACGATCAATGACCATAAAAATGACCGTATGGCCTTGAGACGCAGGAAGGTCCACAATAAAATCCATGCCCAGGTGTGACCAGGGACGCTCCCCATTGGGAATGGGTTACAGAAGACCCAATGGAAGATGCCGAGGAGATTTATTCTGGGCACAGACAGAACATGCCGCTACATATGAGGCGATGTCAGAACGGAGAGATGGCCACCAGAATAACCGAGAAACGACTCAGGACAACTGGTTCCTACCAGGATGACCGGCAGTCTTGGAATTATGGTAGGTACGCAGCAAGCGGGTACGCAATCCCTCAGGTACGAAACATCTTCCAGCCGGTCTCTCAGGGGGAGCGTTAGTTTGAGCCGCCAAAATCTGCTCCCCAATGGGTGAAGTCAGGTTGGTACGAATGGCAGCCAGGATCTGGTTTGGAGGAATAACCGAGGTCGGCTCAGTGTCCTCCCTGGACAGCTCAGAGTATTGCCGCGACAAGGCATCAGCCCTGACATTCTTGGAGCCAGGCAAATAGGAGACCACATAGTTAAAACGTGACAAGAACAGAGCCCATCTGGCCTGACGGAGCGTCAACCTCTTAGCCTCAGAGAGATACGTCAAGTTCTTGTGGTCAGTGAGAATGAGAACCGGAACCACAGAACCCTCAAGCAGGTGCCTCCATTCCTTGAGAGCCAGAATAATGGCCAACAACTTCCTGTCTCCAATCTGGTAGTTGCAAGCTTCCTGGAGTAGAACCCACAAGGAAGTAGGGGTCCCTTGGGTGACCGACGCTGAGACAAGAGGACATCTACTCCTGTCTCAGATGCATCAACCTCGAGGACAAAAGGCAACCCAGGATTGGGATGAGACAGAATCGGGGCCGAAGCGAAGGCGGATTTCAGAGCCTCGAAAGCTGAGATGGCCTCGGGTGGCCACTTGTGAGGATTACTGCCCTTCTTGGTCAGATCTGAGAGAGGCTTGGCTAGCGTGGAGAAGTTCCTGATAAACTTCCGATAATAGTTGGCGAATCCCAAAAAGCGCTGAATGGACCGAAGACCACTGGGACGAGGCCACTGCAGAACCGCCGAAACCTTCTCAGGGTCCATGGAAAAACCCACCGCGGAAATGATGTAGCCCAAAAAGGCAACCTGGGATCGGTGAAATTCACACTTCTCGAGCTTACAGAAGAGCTCGTTCTCACGCAACCGTTGCAGCACCCGCTTGACATCCTGGATGTGAGACTCCATAGACGCAGAGTAAACCAGGATGTCGTCCAAGTAAACCACCACGCACTGCTGCAACAAGTCACGAAAGACATCATTAATAAACTCCTGAAAGACCGTGGGTGCGTTACACAACCCAAAGGGCATAACCAGGTATTCATAGTGGCCGGTTCTGGTGTTGAACGCGGTCTTCCACTCGTCGCCCTCCTTGATCCGTACGAGGTTGTAGGCAGCCCTAAGGTTGAGTTTAGTAAAGACCGTTGCTCCCTTTTGGCGGTCAAACAACTCGGTAATCAACGGAATAGGATAAGTATTTTTAATCGTGATTCGATTGAGGCCCCTAAAATCAATGCAAGGTCTCAAATCACCGCCCTTCTTTTTTACGACAAAAAAACCCAGCTCCTGCTGGAAAAGTAGACTTGCGAATGTGCCCCCGGGAAAGCGCATCTGCAACGTACTCCTCCATGGCCTGATTCTCTGCCACCGAAAGAGGATACACCCTGCCATGCGGAGGAGTGGCACCGGGTTGTAAGGTTATGGCGCAATCGTATGGACGATGAGGAGGCAGAGCACCGGCGTGCACCTTGTCAAACACGTCCAGGTACTCCCCATATTCAGTGGGCAACACAGAGTCCGAGGAGGTGCACAACACCTTAACCGGACCACGGATGCAACCGGCCCCACACTGTGGTGACCATGAGAGAATCTCGGCCGATCGCCAATCAAAGGTCGGATTGTGCTTCTGAAGCCAGGGATAGCCCAAAACCACGGAGTAGTGTGGAGAAGCAATTACCTGGAAACAGGCCAACTCCCTGTGTTTTTTTTTTTAAATTTAAATATTTATTAAATTTTTCATATTAATACAAAAACCCAAAAAGGGAAATAATTCTCATACAAGTAGACACTTGTATAACATTTCTACCTTTCCCTTACTAAGAACTCTTTTCCTTCCCGTCCCACTACCCCCCCCCCTCCCGCCCCTCCTCCCCCTCTGCAGACTCTAACCCTTTCTAATCTCTTGAGGCTTATTAATTTTTTTGCTAACATCCTAGTTCATATCTTCCTATATTTCTCTTTCAATCCTGCTCTTTCCCACTTTTCCCATCTCCTGGAATAAACTCCCATCCTATCTTCTTGCATATGGTATGATCTTTCCATTCTACCTATCTGGTTTACTCTATTAATCCAGTCTACCTCCTTCGGTACCTCAGCTTTCCGCCAAAACTTGGGTATCAACCCTTTCGCCGCATTCAAGAAGTACCAAATACCTGAATCTTTATATTTATTTACAGATGTCTCCACATTGTGTAGGAGGCACGTCGTTGGGTCTAACCCTATGTCAATTTCAGTTATTTCTTCAATTAATTTAACTATTATCTTCCAAAAAGCCTGGATTTTCGGACATTCCCACCATATGTGAAACACCGTGCCTATCTCTCCACATCCTCTCCAACACATATTTGAGTTTTCCCCATTCATCTTGTGCTCTACCCTCGGTGTAATGTGCCATCGTGTCACACACTTATAATTAACCTCAACCTCTCTCATACTAACATTATCGTGTATCAATCTAAACATCTTTCTCTGTCTATCTTCATCAAACCCAACTCCCATATCCCTTTCCCATTTTGCCATAAAAATTAACTTTGTGTTTGTGTCTAATTCAGTGAGTATTCTATACACTTTTGAGATACTGTGCTTCCCATCCCTTCGTGTCTCTAACAACCTTTCAAACATATTCCACTCCTGTTTTATTCTCAGGGGTTTCGGTAGATTTCCAATAAAACTTTTCAATTGATATTTCCACTCATCTATTCTAATAAAAATATCTCCCTTCTTCTCTATTAACTCTTTAAGTGATCTCAATTCTCCCTCCACCAAAACATCTCTCAATTGGGTATCCTCCTTTCTAAACCATCTCCCTGATATCTTATTCTTTCCCGGGGGGAAGTACTCAGTATTTGTGAGAGGCATTAATATAGAATTAAATTCCCATTTCATGTTTTTGTGTAAATTGTCCCATACCCTAAAGACATTTAAAGTATAGATACTTGTGCTTTCTTTAATTCCCCTGAACTGTGGTGGAACCCATATCATCTGACTCAATCTATTGCCGCTAAGATCATTTTCAATTGTTACCCAACTTTTCCCCTTATGGTTAAATGTCCAGTCATATATTCTTGCTAAAACCACTGCTTTATAGTATCTCTTGACATCTGGTAGGCCCAATCCCCCTTTCTCTTTAGTCCTACTCAATGTTTCATATGCTATTCTAGGTTTTTTATTCTTCCAAATATATCTTGTTAACATTTTTTTCATTATCTTAAAGAAGGCTGCTGGAATTTTAATTGGTACCATTTGAAATCTATACAGTATTTTAGGCATAATTACCATTTTGACTAGGTTTATACGTCCTATCCAGGATGGATTTCCTCCTTCTAGTCTTTTTAAATCTTCCCTGATCTCATTTATCAAAGAGATATAGTTTAATCTATACAAATGCTTAGATGAGGCAGTGAGTTTTATTCCTAGGTATTTTATCTCTTTTTCTCTCCATATAAAGGGGAATTCTTTTTGTAGTTTTTCTTTTTCATTCTTTGGTATATTAATATTCAGGATCTCTGTTTTCGTTGGATTAATTTTTAAATTTGATAGTTCACCATACTCCTTCAGAATCTTCATTATATTTGGGAGAGTTATTCGGGGATTCCCCACATAGAACAATAAGTCGTCCGCAAAGGCCGCTACTCTATGTTCTATGAATTCCCTTTACCGATCCACTATTTCTTATTATTGACAACAGAGGTTCGAGTGACAATACATATAGCAGAGGGGACAGTGGACAGCCCTGTCTTGTACCATTAGACATTCCGATGGGTTCTGATCTCTCCCCATTTACCGTGATAATTGCAGTAGGCTCCCTATATAATTTACTTATCCACTCTCGCATTCTATCACCTATCCCCAGCACTTTTAAGTTGTCCATCATAAAGCCCCAGTCCACTCTATCAAATGCCTTTTCTGCATCAATTGACAAGAGCACCACCGGGGCTTTCCCTTTTTCTACTTTTCTGAATAAGCATCAGGGTTCTCAAGCCGTTATCTCTACCTTCTCTCCCCGGTACAAAGCCCACCTGGTCTCCATGGATCCATTCAGGCATCAGATCCCTCAACCTGTTTGCTAACACCTTTGCATACAGTTTAGTGTCTGCGTTCAATAATGAGATAGGTCTATAGCTGGAGCACTGAGATGGATCTTTTCCCTCCTTGTGAATAAGTACTACATGGGCCTGTAGGGATTCTCTCCTCACTTCCATCCCACCTCCCAGAGCATTCATATATTTCTCCAACTTGGGTAGCAGTACTTCACTAAATTTCTTATAGTACTTAACTGTATATCCATCCGGGCCTGGGCTTTTTCCCCCCCCCCTGTGCTTCTTAATGCTATTTTAATTTCTTCCTGGGAGATTTCTGCATCTAGGGAGTTCAACTGTGCTTCACTTAGTTTTGGTAATCCCGCATTTTTTAAGTATGTCATCTTTTTTTCATTAATTCCCTCTTGGGCTTCTTTTAGGGGGCCTTGGGGGCTAATATTATATAACTTTTTGTAATACTCCGTAAACACTTTAATAATCTCTTTATTTGAGTGGACCAACTCCCCCTTTGAACTTTTTATCTTTTCTATATAGTTCCTATTTTTCTTTTTATTCAAAGCTCTCATTAAATATCTTCCTGGTCTGTCTCCCCATCTATATCTCTCGTTCAAAACCCTGTTGTATACTCTTCTCTTCATCCATCAACCTCTCTAGCTCATCTTTTTTATCCGATAACCTCTGTCTCGTATCTTTTGTTATTTTCTTCTTATGGATCTGCTCCAAGTCCAATATTTCTTTTAAGAGCCCACTGACCCTCTCTCTTTCCTTTTTCTTCCTTGCTCCTGCCGCAATCAAGATTCCTCTTATGAATACCTTATGGCTTTCCCAGACTGTAGCTATCGATACTTCCTCTGTTTCGTTCTCCTTAAAGTATACCTTAATCTCTTTCTCGATTTTCTGAACTACATCCTCATCCAGAAGAAGACCCTCATTTAACCTCCACCCTAATCCTCCCGTCCACCTTCTTCCCCATCCCATTTTCATTACAACCGGGGCATGGTCCAAGAACGTCCTTGTCTCTATGTCAATTTTAAACAGATGATCTAAAGGTTGATGGTCTATTAAGATGTAATCTAATCTCGAGTATATCTCATGTGCATTAGAGAAGAAGGTATAGTCTCTGTCTTTCATATGCTTTATTCTCCAAGTGTCCACTAGTTGATATTCATGCATCACTTTTTTCAGAGCTCTCAGAGACCTACTCCCCTCTCTTTGCACAGAAGAGGTATTATCCTTTTGTGGGTCCATACAGAAATTTAGGTCTCCAGCTACTATCAGGCGCCCTGTTTTAAATTCCATTAATTTTTTGAGCAGACCCTTCATATACATCTCCGGGTTTTTATTAGGGCAGTATATATTGGTTAAAGTACACTCAATCCCCTGGAGTCTACCTTTTAAGAATAAAAACCTCCCCTCAGGGTCGGTTCTTCTATCCTCCAGCTCAAATCTCATATTCTTTGCAAAACCTATTGCAACCCCTTTTGCTCTTTTAATTGGAGGATCTGCATAGTACCATGTTGGGTAGTGTTTGGATTTCAATTTCACGTTTTACCTCTATCTCAAAATGCGTCTCCTGTAAAAATACCACTGACGTAGCCCTATGATGTAACTCATTAAACAACCTAAATCTCTTCCCTGGACAACTCAACCCGTTCACATTATAGGTTATAAACTGTATTTCTTCCATCATTCCCAATTAACTCCATCTCTCTTCCAGATTGCCTCTTCCTCTTTATCCCTTCTGTCATGCAGAGTATTGACCCAATACCTCCTCCCCTCCCTCCCACCCAACTCTCGTCCCCTCCCTCCCCCCTTTCCCCCCACCCCTTTTTAGGCTTGTAAAGTGCCTACTAATCATTTGTGGGATCATTCCCACCCTTGATTTAAGACTTTGGGGTTGACCTCCGCCCATGGGCGGCTCACCTCTCCTCCATCCTCCCCAGTTTACCTCTCTCTAAAAATTTGAAAAAAAAAAGATGAAATCAGTCCAGAAGAAATACCCTATTTTCAGAAGGGGGTGGGTGGGAAATGAGGAGAGTGGAAGGGAGAGAAAAAAAAAAAAAAAATTTGAGTCTCTATTTCTCCCCTCCCTCTCTCCCCCGCCCCAAACCGCCCCCTCTTCCTCCCCTAACCCGCAGCCAGTCCTCTTTTCTTATATCTTCTAATTCTCCTTTTTTCTTCTTCCCATCCTTCTATTTCCATTCTTTGCAAGTCCAATCTCTCACAAAAGACTCTCCGTTCCTCTGGAAATCTCAGATAGGCTGTGACTCCGTTTCTCCATCCAATTAGGCATTCTGGGGTTCCCCATCTATACTGCACCTTCTGCTTTCTCATTTGTTCCAATAAAGGTCTCAAGGATCTTCTTCTCCATAGGGTCTCTGATGTTAAGTCCGCATAGATTTGGATATCTAAATCTCTATATTTAATTATTGATCTTCCTTTAATCTTCCTCCAAATCTTATCTTTGTCCCCAGATTTTTGAAATTGAACAACTGTATCCCTCGGTCTCTCCTTCCCCATGATCTGTTTGAACTTTCCTGTTCTGAACACTCCATCCAGATTAATCACTTCTGATTCCGCTCTACCCATTATGGAGTTTAGAATTTTACTAACTAGTTCATACAGTGATTCCCCTTTTACAGACTCTGGGATTCCTCGTACCCTAAGATTACTCCTTCTTTCTTTATTCTCTTGAACCTCCATCCTATAAAGAAGTTTTTTCTGAATAAAGTCCATATTTATTATCTTCCTTTCTAGTTTAACAATGGTTTGGGCCTGATTTTTAACTTTCTCCTCTGTTTCCTCCACTCTCAGCAACAGGTGCCCCAAATCATTCCGAATAGATGTTATTTCTTGCTTTATCATTTTCTCCAGACTTTGAAACATTTCTGTCATCTCTTTTTTATTTGGTACATGTAGTTCACCCTCAGGTTTGTTTTTCTCCAGCCTTTCCACCGTTTGTTGACTACAGCTGCTATTCATGTCCAGTGATAATCTAGGGTTACTTCCCAGACTGATTTCCATTTCACCTTTTTCACTAGTATCTTGGGGCCTTTCTGGAGTACTATTTCTGTCAGGGATCCCCTCGATCCCCGCCGCGTTGGTCCCGGCGCAGGCGCAGTATGCCGCCCGGCGCAGGGACTCGAGCACTGGTTCCGGGCCGGCCGCGGCGTTCGAGTTCGCGCATGCGCAGTAGAAGCCGCGGCCGCCCGCTGGGCACCAATGGCAGCGCAGGGCGGGATATTTAAACGACCCTGAGCTGTCATTCAGTGCCTTCTGGTCTTTCCTGCATCCTGAATCCTGTGAACCTGTACCCTGTAAGTTATTGACCCGGATTGTACCTGACCTTGCTGTTTTCTCCTATTCTGACCCTTGCTTTGCCTGACCTCTCTCCTGAATGCCCCCTATTGGATTTGACCTGCTGTTGCTGACCTGGCGTGTGACCCGACCATTCTATGCCCGCTGCCTTGTACCTTGCCGCCCTCTCTGTTACCGACCCGGCCCGTCTGACCTTGCTCATCCATCCATCCCGTGCAGCGGGGTCTTCTGACCTCCTCACATCAGACTCTTCCCCGTGGGAGCCCCTTGCGCATACTACTACCACTGACGGGCGCACCCAGTAGCCACGACCTGGTCTCAGGAAGCTCCAAGTCCATCCCCACCATCAGGGGCTCTGGTGAACAAGCACCCTGGGACTTAGACTCCGTGCGCTGGGGACGCCTATTCAGTGGAGTGCTAGTAGTACCGCCGGGCGGTCCCTTACAGTACCAGAAGGCCATGACTGAGTCTAGAGGAGGTCCCTCTCCGCTGGAGGAGATCTGCAGGCACCTGTCCAATTTGACACAGACCGTATCGGCCCTGCAGGATAGATGTCAGCGGATTGAAACTCAATTCCAGGCCTGCACTATATCCGCTCCCGCCCCACAGGCCGCGGTCACCACATCTCCAGCTGTAGCAGCCCCTGTGCTGGTGTCTGGGGCATCCGCACCACTCCCGGCGGCCGACCCCAGAGTACCCTTACCGGAACGTTTCCACGGGGACCACACACGTTTTAGATCATTCCGCGAGTCCTGCCTCCTCTATTTTGAGCTACAACCCCGAACCTTCGTGACTGAATCCGTGAAGGTGGGGTTCGTCATCTCCCTCCTGCAGGGTGAACCCCAAGACTGGGCCCATCGATTACGGGGAAAAAACGACCCTCACCTCAGTTCGGTTGACAGTTTTTTTTGATGCTATGGCCATCCTTTATGATGACCCACAGCGGGCAGCTTCTGCTGAAGCTACTCTGTACACGCTCCGGCAAGGCCACCGAGCGGCGGAGGAGTACGCAGCTGATTTTAGGCGATGGATGGGGGATACTCGCTGGAACGAGTTCGCACTCCTGCATCAGTTCCGTATTGGCCTATCAGATGGCCTGAAAGACGAGCTCGCCCGGGTGGAGGTACCTGAGACTTTAGAGGACTTAATAGCACTGACCATCAAAATTGACCGTAGACTGCGGGAACGCAGGTTTGAGAGGTCCGGCCAGGGTCATGGAAATCCCTGGGGATCATTTCAGGGTCCCAGTCAAACATCTAGGCCAGTCGTCCAAAACCGGCCACCTGGAGACAACCCCGAACCCATGCAGCTCGGCCTGGCACGGCCTAAACTATCCCCAGAGGAACATCTGCGCAGACGATCCCAGAACCTGTGCCTCTATTGTGGCGAAGCTGGTCATATGGCGCGTTCCTGCCCGCAGAAGCTGAGTAAGTGCACCTCTTCTTCCTTATCCATTGGCAATGTTGGCCCATCCCAATACTTAGTGGTACCCCTTTCCTTTCAGCTTCCAGAAAGGACCGTGGAAGTATCGGCCATAATTGACTCTGGGGCATGCAGCTGCTTCGTGGATATTAATTTTGCTCACCAGCAGGGTATTCCCCTTCAATTGAAACAGAAGGGGTTCAATATTTATTTGGCCGACGGTTCCCGACTAAAATCGGGAGTAGTGAACCAGGAATCCCCTCCATCACCACTGTCATTGCCGGCCAGCACCAGGAATTCCTCCGCCTGGATGCTATAGCTTCACCCCTCTTCCCAGTCATTCTGGGGCTCCCATGGTTACGGGCCCATAACCCCCAGATTGACTGGGAGACCGGAGTAATCACGTTCCCTTCCCCATACTGTCGGATATACTGCCGCACTTCGGGCCCGGGGGCCCCCCAAATCCTCCTGTGCTCTGAGGGGGAAGCGGAACTAAAACAAGTAATCCCTGCGGTCTACCATGGGTTTTTAGACGTATTCAGCAAACGGGGAGCTGATACTCTACCCCCCCACCGCCCTTATGACTGCCCAATTGACCTGTTACCCGGCTCAGAAATTCCTTTTGGGTGAATCTTCCCCCTTTCAGAGCCCGAATTGGGGGCCCTAAAGGAATATATCGAGGACAGCCTCCAGAAGGGGTTCATCCGTCACTCCACCTCACCGGCGGGGGTGAGAATCTTCTTTGTTGAAAAGAAGGACAAAACCTTAAGGCCATGTATCGATTACAGGGAATTGAACAGGGTCACGATAAAAAACCGTTACCCACTACCATTAGTACCTGAGCTGTTCCAAAGTTTAAAGTCAGCAGTGGTTTTTACCAAGCTGGATCTGAGGGGGGCGTACAACTTGATTCGCATAAGGGAGGGGGACGAGTGGAAGACTGCCTTCCGCACCCGCTTCGGTCATTTTGAATATCTGGTCATGCCGTTCGGGTTGTGCAATGCTCCGGCCACTTTTCAACACTTTGTAAATGATATTTTTAGGGACTTTCTGGATGTCTTCGTGATCGTTTATTTAGACGACATTCTGATTTTCTCCCCGTCTTTGGGGGAACACAGAATACATGTAGCAAAAGTATTGGGGCGGTTGCGGCAGCATGGGTTGTACGCCAAGGCAGAAAAATGTTGTTTTGAACAATCCAGCATTGCCTTCTTGGGCCTGATTATCTCCACCGCGGGGGTCGCGATGGATCCCCAGAAGGTCGCTGCAATACTGGATTGGCCTGAACCCACAGATAGGAAAGGCGTCCAACGATTCATCGGCTTTGCAAATTTTTACCGGAAGTTCATCAAGAACTTCTCGGGTCTGGTCTCCCCCATTACTCAGCTAACCAAGCTGGGAACCCGATTCAGATGGACACCAGAAGCGCAGGGAGCTTTCGAAGTCTTAAAGAAGCTGTTCACTTCGGCACCCATTTTGGGTCACCCAGACGCCGCTCTGCCCTATATCGTGGAGGTAGATGCATCGGAGAATGAGGTAGGCTCCATCCTCTCCCAACGAAAAGGCACCAAGGAACTGCTCCACCCTGTAGCGTTCTTCTCACGGAAGCTGACCCCAGCGGAGAAGAACTATGATATCGGTGATCGAGAGCTACTAGCGATCAAAACGGCGTTAGAGGAATGGAGGTACCTGCTGGAAGGTGCGGTGCACCCCATCTTAATATTTACTGACCACAAGAACCTAGAGTATCTGAGAACCGCCAAGCGTCTACGCCCGCGACAGGCGAGATGGGCACTATTCTTTTCGAGATTCAACTTCCATATTACGTACCGGCCGGGATCAAAGAACACTAAGCCGGATGCGTTATCACGGATGTACGAAGACGCCAAGGAGACCCCAGTACCTGACACCATCCTGTCCTCGGGTAACTTCTTGGTCCTTCAGTCGGATCTTCGTTCCAGGCTAATGGAGGCATCCACAAACTTCTCTACCCCAGGCGGAGGGCCGCTCCGGAACAAGGGGGGACTCCTATGGAGGGATGACCGAATTGTGGTGCCGGAAGAAACCCGAACCCTGGTCTTGGGGCATTGCCACGACCACCCAATGGCGGGGCACTTTGGCCCAGAAAAGACCCTGGAACTTCTCCGACGCTCATTCTGGTGGCCAGACATGGCTAAGGATTGTAAGGGCTATGTCAGGTCCTGTGTCACCTGCCAGAAGAACAAGCCAGCAAGAAACAAGGTTTGGGGTCTGCTGCGACCCTTACCTATTCCTGAACGGCCTTGGCAAAAGATCTCACTAGACTTTATAGTCGAGCTTCCGCCATCCCGAGACCACACGGCAATCCTGGTAGTCGTGGACCGCTTGTCCAAGATGGCCCACTTCATCCCGTTGAAGAAAACCCCCTCGGCGGCCGAGACCGCGCAAGTCTTCATTCGTGAGATAGTCAGGTTGCATGGGGTCCCTGAAGACATTGTCTCGGACCGAGGGGTCCAGTTCACGTCCAGATTCTGGAGGGCACTGTGCAAAGCCCTGGACATCAAGTTATCTCTCTCCTCTGCGTTCCACCCTCAAACTAACGGTCAAACCAAAAGGACCAATCAGACCTTGGAGCAATACTTAAGATGCTATACCTCGTTTACTCAAGATGACTGGCTGCCACTTCTTCCTTTAGCGGAATTTGCGTATAACAACGCCCGCCACTCAGCAACAGGGCAGTCCCCGTTCTTTGCCAACTATGGCTTTCACCCAGTCTTCCTCCCGGATTTGGTGTCGGAATGCCCAGTACCTGCAACACAAGATGTGGTAACGTTCTTCGCTGCGAACAATAAGAAGCTTCAAGTGGCCATCAGTCGGGCCCAGGAAGACTACAGGAAAGCATTCAACAGGAAACGGAGAGGAGATCTGGTATTGCGGCCTGGGGAGAAGGTTTGGCTGGCGACGTCCAATCTAAAGATGCTTTGCCCGTCAAAGAAATTGGGACCCAAATTTATAGGCCCCTTCTGCATTAAACGGATGGTTAACGAAGTAGCCTACGAACTCGCCCTCCCTGACACGCTCAAGATCCACCCGGTCTTTCATGTGTCCCTTCTGAAGCCTGTGGTCCCAGATGCCTTCCCTGACCGGGAATCTAGACCCCCGGAAGCGGTAACGATCGAAGGAGAAGAAGAGTTCGAGGTTGAAACAATCCTGAAGTGTCGAAGGAGGGGAGGCCAGACCCAATTCCTTATCAAATGGAAGGGCTATGGTCCTGAGGACAATTCTTGGGAACCAGCCCATAATGTCCATGCACCCAGACTTGTCCGGAGGTTCTTTCGCGATCACCCGTGGTGGAGAGATCGGGTGGGCATCCGGAGGTTGCCCGTAGGGGGGGGGCAATGTCAGGGATCCCCTCGATCCCCGCCGCGTTGGTCCCGGCGCAGTATGCCGCCCGGCGCAGGGACTCGAGCACTGGTTCCGGGCCGGCCGCGGCGTTCGAGTTCGCGCATGCGCAGTAGAAGCCGCGGCCGCCCGCTGGGCACCAATGGCAGCGCAGGGCGGGATATTTAAACGACCCTGAGCTGTCATTCAGTGCCTTCTGGTCTTTCCTGCATCCTGAATCCTGTGAACCTGTACCCTGTAAGTTATTGACCCGGATTGTACCTGACCTTGCTGTTTTCTCCTATTCTGACCCTTGCTTTGCCTGACCTCTCTCCTGAATGCCCCCTATTGGATTTGACCTGCTGTTGCTGACCTGGCGTGTGACCCGACCATTCTATGCCCGCTGCCTTGTACCTTGCCGCCCTCTCTGTTACCGACCCGGCCCGTCTGACCTTGCTCATCCATCCCGTGCAGCGGGGTCTTCTGACCTCCTCACATCAGACTCTTCCCCGTGGGAACCCCTTGCGCATACTACTACCACTGACGGGCGCACCCAGTAGCCACGACCTGGTCTCAGGAAGCTCCAAGTCCATCCCCACCATCAGGGGCTCTGGTGAACAAGCACCCTGGGACTTAGACTCCGTGCGCTGGGGACGCCTATTCAGTGGAGTGCTAGTAGTACCGCCGGGCGGTCCCTTACAATTTCCTTGAGTAGTATATTTCTTGATCGTTCCCATTTGGGACCCTTTGAGCCCTGCTCCTTTAATTCCTTTATTCTTCATGTCCTCTATGGGTCTTGTTTTCTTCTATGATCCCTTATACAAATGTAAGTCATATGTCTATGGCTTGTTAACCCAGCCTTGCCTTGCTATTTTTCCTTTTATTTTACTTTTCTGTATCTCCTTATTCCTCTTCTCTTCTCCACCTCTTCTTGATCCTTGGGAATCCCCCCTCCTCTCTTTCACCTTTTTCCTCCCCTCTGCCACAGGAGATTATAGTACACACACAATATTCCAGTATGTAAAAAGCCCCAGCCGCTCTCACTCACCCGTCTCTTTACTTGTAAGAGGCTCTGGTCGTCGGGTAGAGGGCTTTTCTCAGTCCTAGGGGGATTCCTCCGGGTCTCCTTTGGCTTTTCGGTCACTTGGAGGTCATCACAAGGCTACAGGCTGCTTCTCCTAATTTTCCAGGGTCCAGGGCCAGTCTGCGCGCCGGGGAACAAGGCCAGGAGTGAGCCGGCACTTCCCTCTCTGCTCGGGATGCCGGCCGGTCACACCTCCTCCCAGAGATCCTCCGCGGCTTGTCACATGGTCCCGCCGCGTCTCCTCGTCTCCCGGCTAACCCGGCTCCTGCCTCTCTTCACGGGCCACTCACCTCCCCTGCTCTCCGGCCTCTCCTGCTCGGCCCACCTAACTCCGGTGAGTCTGCCCCTTCATTTTTTTGTTTCCGAGGGTCCCTGGGAAGGATGGAAAGCGGAGCCTAGCAGAGTGCTAGTGCCTCACGCTCTCCTCGGCCGCCATGTTCGGGCTCCTCCCCCGAGGCCAACTCCCTGTGAAGAGCCCCAATAGCTACTTCCACCGGCAGGGTCTCGTGGGTAACCTGCGGCGGTTGCAAGGGCCTGCCATCTATCACCTCGAGGACCAGTGGAGTAACTCGAGCCTGCAGAGGAATGGAGTACTGGGCAACAAACGAACTGTCCATAGACAACCCGCCAGCCCCAGCTCTCTCTGAGCCTGGTGTCTGTCAGGAATGGACTTGCCAGTAATGGTGGGACTCACCTACCTTTGGGCTGCAGTACCGGGGCTGGCCAGCGGGTGCTCCCAGCAATCAGAGACTCAACCCTGCAGCCAGCCAAACACCTGAACCTGATTATGCAGGTGTATTTAAGGGATGGCCAGACCTGCAGTCTGGGCCTTGGTGTGTGTTTTTCCTGGGCCCCTGTATCTGATCCGGACCTCTGCTGACTTCTTCTGTTTTATCCCTGGCTTGTGACCCCGACCATTCTCTGCCTGACCCCCTGTACCTACCTGCCCGATAGTTGCTGTACCCGGCTCGTAACCTGACTACTCTCTGCCTGCTCCTCCTGTTCGATTGTTATTGACCCGGCCTGCCTGACGACGCTTGCATTGTATGTATTGTTATCTGTGGGTGGTTTGGTTCGTTTGCACTGTGTTATGTTTTAATATTGCACTGCGTTTATGTATTCTTAGTGTTAATAAATTATATTGTTTATAACATATCTGAAGCCTGCGTTTCCCTGCATCAGTTCACATACCTCTGGTCATACCCTGGAGCCCTAACAGTGTCAATCAAGATTAGGAAGGAGATGAGTGCCTCTAGCTCCACAGGCAGTTCTTTGGCTGCAATCTCGTCCTTCAACGCTTCTGAGAGACCATGAGAGAAAGCAGCCACCAGAGCCTCATTGTTCCAACCCATCTCTGCCGCCAGGGTACGAAATTCGATGGCGTACTCGGCAACGGTTCGTGAACCCTGATGCATGGACATGAGCAGCTTGGCAGCAGAAGTGGAGCGAGCAGGCACGTCGAATACCGTACGGAAGGAGGCAACGAAACGGGCAAACTCGTGAATCACCGGGTGCAGATGCATGAAGGTAAAAAAAAACCTTCTTGAGGTGAGGAGGGAGTATGGACGTGGCTGAGTAATGCTCTATGTGTCAGTGGTCACGCAGAGGGCAACTCGGGAGCAAGCTGGGGGAAGGAGCCAGGAGAACTGGTGGGAGACAAAACCATTGCACAGAAGTGGTAAGTAGGACATGTTTGTTACCTAAACAAAAACTACCACGTTCTAAAGTTTGCCCACTGCTCATCCATAGCGAGTAAATACCAGGAATTGGGGCACAAGATTCTTGTTGGCGAGCAGTGCTGGGACTAGGGGTGTGTAGGCGGGGGAGGAAGTAATCTCCAGTATGGCTATCAATAAAGCAGCTTCCTTCCTTTCACCCACCCCTCCCTTCCTTCCTTTCTCCCTCCCTTTCTTCCTCCCTCCCTTCCTTCCACCCATCCCTATCTTCCTTCCTCCAAACCATCCCTTCCTCCCTTCATTCCTCCTTTCCAGCCACCCCTCCCTTCCTTCCTTCCACCCACCCCTCCCTTTCTTCCACCAACCCCTTCCTTCCTTCCACTCCTCCCTCAGTTCCCTTCACCCACCACTTCCTTCCTTCATTCCTTCCTTCCATCCATCCGTCCACCCACCCCTCTCTTCCATTCATCCATCCCTTCCTTCATTTCTTCCATCCACCCTCCCTTCGTTCCATGCACCCTTGTTTCCTTCCACGCACACCTTCCTCTCTTCTTGCCAACCACCCCTCCTTTCCTTCATTCCAAATACCACTGCCTTCCTTCCTTCCACCCAGCCCTTCCTTCTTTTCTTCCATCCAATACTTCATTCCACCACTCCCTTCCTTCATTCCACCCACCCAACCACCCCTTCCTTCATTCCACCCACCAGTTCCTTCCACACTTCCATCCCTTCCTTCCACCCACCCACCCTTCCCTTCCTTATTTCCACCCACCTCTCCCTTCCTCCCTTCCGTCCACCCAAGCCTTCCTTCCGCCCTTGCATCTACCACTCCCTTCCTCTCTTCCTTCCTTACCACCCACCCCTCCTCCTTCCTTCCTCCCACCCCTCCCTTCCACCCACCCTTTGCTTCCTTCCTCCCACCCCTCATTCCTCCCTCTCTTCCACCCACCCCTCCCTTCCTTCTTTCCACCCACTCCCTTCCTTCCTTCCTCCCTTCCCTTCCTTCTCCCACCTCTCCTTCCCTCCCTTCCACCCATACCTCCCTTCGTCCTCCCACCCCTCCCTTCCTTCCTTCCACCCACCCTTCCTTCCACCCTTCCCTTCCTTTCCTCCTTTCCATCCACCCCTTCCTTTCCACCCACCCTGCCTTCCTTCCACCCACTCCTTCCTTCCTTCCAACCACTCCTTCCTTCCAACCACTCCATCCTTCCCTTCTCCCTTCCTTCCACCCCTTCCTTCCTTCCATCCACCAACCCTTCCTTCCTTCCATCCACCAACCCTTCCTTCCTTCCAACAACCCCTTCCATCCTTCCTTCCTTCCACCCACCCTTCATTCCAATTACCCCTCCCTTCCTTCCTTCCACCTACCCCTCCCTTCCATACTTCCACCCACCCTCCCTTCCTGCCTTCCATCCACCCCTCCCTTTTATCCACCCACCCACCGTTCCTTCCTTCCTTCTTTCTTTCCAACCACCCCGTCCTTCCTTCCTTCCTTCCACCCACCTCTCCCTCCCTTACTGCTACTCGATCCTCCCTTCCTATCTTCCTGCATTCCACCCACCCCTTCCTTCATTCCACCAACCCCTGCCTTCCTTCCTTACACCCACTCCTCCCTTCCTTCCCTCCACTCATCCCTCCCTCCCTTCCTTCCACCCACCCACCCCTCCCTTCCTTCCACCCCTCCCTCCCTTCCACTCACCCCTTCCTTCCACCCACTCCTCCCTTCCTTCCTTCCACCTACCCCTCCGTGCATCCTACCACTCTTCTTTCCACCAACCCTTCCTTACACTTACCCCTCCTTTCCTTTCTTCCACCCACCCCTCCCTTCCTTCCATCTACCCCGTCCTCTCTTCCCTCCACCCTTTCCTTCCTTAATTACTTCCAACTCTTCCTTCCACCCCTCCCTTCCTTCTTTCCTTCCTTCAACCCATCCTTCCTTCTTTCCAACCATCCCTCCCTTGCCACCTTCCACCCACCTTTCCTTCCATTTACCTATCCCTTACTTCCATCCATCCCTTCCTTCCTTCCACTCACCCTTCCTTCCACCCCCCTCCCTTCCTTACACTCAGACCCTCCCTTCCTTCCACGCATCAACCCCTTCCTTCTTTCCCTCTACCCACCCCTCCCTCCTTTCTTCCACCCACCACTCCCTTCCTTCCATTCACTCCTTCCTTTCTTCCTCTCACCCTTCCTTCCACACACCCATCCCTCCCTCCCTTCCTTCCTTCCACCCACCCATCTCTCCCTTACTTTCTCCCACACTGTCCTTCCTTCCAACCACCCTTCCATCCACTTACCCTTCCCTTCCTTCCATCCACCCCTTCCTTCCACAAACCCATCCCTTCCTTTCATCCATCCATCCACCCTTCCCTCTCTTCCTCACACCCACCACTCCCTTTCTTCCACCCACCCACCCCTTCCTTCCATCCACCCCTTCCTTCCTTCACTCCTGCTTTCCTTCCATCAAGCCACCCCTCCCTTCCTTCCACCCACCCCTACCTTCCTCCCTTACTTCCACACACCCCTCCCTCCATTTTGTCCACCCACCCTCCTTTCCTTCCACTCACCCCTCCCTCCCTTCTTTCCACCCACCCCTCCCTCCCTCCCTTCCTTCTACCCACCCACCTTTCCCTTCCTTCCACCCACTACTCCATTCCTCCCTTCCACCGACCCACTCCTCCTTCCCTTACTTCCTTCCTTCCACCCACCCCTCTCTTCCTTCCACCCACCTCTTCCTTCCTTCCTTCCTTCCACCCTTCCTTCCCTTCCTTCCACCCACCCACCCCTCCCTTTCTCCCTTCCTTCCTTCCTTCCTTCCACCCATCACTTCCTTCCTCCCTTTAAACCTTCCACCCACCCTTCCCTTCCTTCCACCCACACCTCCCTTCCTTCTTTCCTCCCAGTCCTCCCTTCCTTCGTTCCTTCCACCCACCTCTCCCTTCCTTCTTCCCATCTCTTCCTTCCTCCCTCCCTTCCAACCATCCCTCCCTTTGTCCTCTCACCCCTCCCTCCCTATCTTCCACCAACCCCTTTCTTCCTTTCATTCTTCCACCCTTCCTTCCACCCACCCCTCCCATCCTCCCTTCCTTCCACCCAACCTTCCTTCCTCCCTTTCTTCAACCCACCCCTCCCTTCCTCCCTCCCTCCCTTCCTTCCACCCACCACTCCCTTCCTTCCTCCCACCCCTCCCTTCGTCCCGTCCACCCACCCCTTGTTCCCTTACTGCTACCCAATCCTCCCTATCTTCCTTCCACCCACCCCTTCCTTCCACCCACCCCTTCCTTCCACCCACCCCTTCCTTCCTTCAACCCACCTCTCCCTTCCACCCACGCCTGCCTTACTTCCACCCACCCCTGCCATCCTGACTTACACCCACCCCTCCAATTCCTTCCCTCCACTCATCCCTCCCTCCCTTTCCTTCCACTCACCCCTCCCTTCCTTCCTTCCACCCCTCCCTTCCACCCACCCCTTGCTTCCATCCACCGACCCCCTCCCTTCCGTCCTTCCTTACACCCACCCCTCCATTCATCCTTCCATCCACCCACACTTCCTTCAAACCACACCTTCCTTCCATTCTTCCTTCCACCAACCCATCCTTCCACTTACCCCTCCCTTCCATCCACCCCTTCCTTTCTTTCATCCACCCCTTCCTTCCATCCATCCACCCATTCCTTCCTTCCTTCCACCCCTCCCTTCCTTGCAGTCACCCCTCCCTTCCTTCCATCCATCCACTCCTTCCTTTCTTCCCTCCACCCCTTTCTTCCTTAATTCCTTCCAGCCCTTCCTTCCACCCGCCCACCCCTCCTATTCTGCCTTCCACCCACCCCTCCCTTCTTTCTTCCCACCCCTCCCTGCCTCTCTTCCTTCTTCCAACCCCTCCCTTCTTTCCTTCCACCCACCAATCCCATTCTTCCACCCACTTCTCCCATCCCTTCTTCCACCCACCCCTCCCTTTCTTCCACACCCACCTCTCCATTCCTTCCACCTCTCCCTTCCTTCCTTCCAGCTACCCCTTCCTTCTTTCCACCCACCCCTCCCTTCCTGCCACCCACCTTTCTCTTCCTTCATTCCACCCCTCCCTTCCTCCCTTCCACACACCCTTCCCTTCCTTCCTTCCTCCCTTCCTTCCTCCCTTTTTTATTTCCACCCACCCCTCCCTTCCTCCCTCCGTTCCTTCCACCAACCCCTCCCTTCCTTCCTCTTCCCTCCTTCCCTTCCTTCAACCCACCCCTCCCTTCCACCCACCTCTCCCTTCCTTACTTCGACCCACCCCTTCCTTCATTCCAACCCTTCCATCCTCCCTTTCTCCTTTCACCCACCCCTCTCTTCCTTTCTTGCTTCCACATATTCTCCCCCTTTCTCCCTTCCACCCACCCCTCCATACTTTCCTTCCACACACCCCACCCTTCCTTACAACCCTCCCTTCCTTCCACCCACCCCTCCTTTTCTTCCTTCCTTCCACCCACCCCTCCTTTTCTTCCTTCCTTCCACCCACCCCTCCTTTTCTTCCTTCCTTCCACCCATCCCTCCTTTTCTTCCTTCCTTCCACCCATCCCTCCTTTTCTTCCTTCCTTCCACCCACCCCTCCTTTTCTTCCTTCCTTCCACCCACGCTCCCTTCCTTCCACCCACCCCTTCCTTTCTTCCTTCTACCCCTCCCTTCCTTCCTGCAACCCACTCCTTCTTTCCTTTCAACCACCCCTCCCTTTTCTTCCACCCACCCCTCCAATCCTTCCTTCCGTCCACCCACCCCTCCCTTCCTTCCGTCCACCCACCCCTCCCTTCCTTCCTTCCACCCACCCTTCCGTCCCTTCCTTCCACCCACCCCTCCCTTCCTTCCTTCCATCCACCCACCCCTCATTTACATTTCTCCTCCCACCCCTCCATGCCTCCCTTCCTTTCTCCCACCCCTCTGTTCTTTCCTTCCACCCACCCCTCCCTTCCTTCCACTCCTCCCTCCCTTCCTTCCACCTACCTCTTCTTCCTTCCTTTTACCCACCCCTTTCTTCTTTCCACCCACCCCCTCCCTTCCTTCCTTTCATCCACCCCTCCCTTCCTTCCATCCACCCTTCCCTTCCTCTTTCTTAATTCCTTCCACCCCTCCCTCTCTTCCTTCCTCTCACCCTGTCAGGGATCACGGCGCCGGAATCCTGCATCACGGCGCCGTCCCCCCGCGCATGCGCACTGGCGGCGAGCCGCGGCTGACAGGACGCCGCGCATGCGCAGTAGAGAGTCGGGGGCGCGCCTCAGGCGTCCAATGACAGCCGGGGGCGCGTCCCAGCCAGCCAATGACAGTGCAGGGCGCACTATTTAAAGATGCCCTGCACTGTCACCCATGGCCGCAAGGTCTTATGTGATCCTGGATACCTGCTCCTGTTCTGTGACCCTGTTTTCAACCCTGACTACGCTGCCTGCCCCTGTGTTTGACCCGGCTTGTCCTGACTACTCTGCCTGCTCCTGCGTTTTGACTTGGATATCCTGACTATTCTACGGACTGATTTACCTGGCTGACCCTGCATGTGACCTGACTACTCCTTGCCCGCTGATTTGGTACCCCGCTTACCCCCCACGGAACCACTATCCGTGCCCCCTGCTGGGGCCGTCATCCGCCTCATATCTGGCTCTCCCGGTACCTACACGCATCCCCGGAGGCCTTCCCAGCCGCTGGTGGGCCCGCCCAGAGGTCGTGACCTGGCCCGGGACTGTTTCAAGTCCATCCCCACCATCAGGGGCCCTGGTGAAGGCACAGCCCGGGCTTAGACCCCACGCTCTGGGTTGGTCTATCAGTTGGCAGCCGGAAGGCTCCGCCTGGTGGATCATAACACACCCCTTCCTTCCTTCCACCCACCCTTCCATCCACCCCTCTCTTCCTTCCTCTCACCCCTCTCTTCCTTCCTCTCACCCCTCTCTTCCTTCCTTCCATCCACCCCTCCCTTCCACCCACCCCTCTCTTCCTCCCTTCCACCCACCCCTCCCTTCCTCCCTTTCTTCTTTCCACCCACCCCTCTTCCTTCCTTCCTTCCACCAGCCCCTGCCTTCCTTCCACCCATCCCACCCTTTCTTCCATCCACCCACCCTTCCCTTATTTCCTTCCACCCACCCTTTTTTCCTTCCACCCACCCCTCCCTTTCTTCCTTCCTTCCACCCTCCCCCTTCCTTCCACCCACCCCTCTCTTCCTCCCTTACACATACCCGTCCCTTCCTTCCTTACACCCACCCCTCCCTTCCTCTTTTTCTTCCTTCCACCAACCTCTCTCTTCCTTCCTTACACCCACCCCTCCCTTCCTTCCACTCACTCACCCCTCCCTTCCTTACACCCCTCCCTCCCTTCCTTCCACTCAACCCTTCCTTCCACCCACTCCTTCTTTCCTTCCACCACTTCCTTCCTTGCTCCCACCCCTCCCTTCCTTCCACCCACCCTTCCTTCCTCCCACCCCTCCCCTCCCTTCCTTCCACCTACCCCTTTCTTCCTTCCACCCACCCCTCCCTCCCTTACTTCCTATCACCTACCGCTTCCTCCCTTCCACCCACCCCTCTCTTCATTCCTTCCACCCACCCTTCCTTCAATTCCTTCCACTCCTCCCCCTCTTCCTTCTGTCCACCCACCCCTCCTTCCTTCCTTCCACCCACCCTTCTCTCCCTTCCGTCCTCCCACCCCTCCCTTCCTTCCATCCACCCACCCCTCATTTACATTTCTCCTCCCACCCCTCCATGACTCCCTTCCTTTCTCTCACCCCTCTGTTCTTTCCTTCCACCCACCCCTCCCTTTCTTCCACCCACCCATCCCTTCCTTCCACCCCTCCCTCCCTTCCTTCCACCTACCTCTTCTTCCTTCCTTCTTTCCTTCTTTCCTGAAAATAGCAGAAATTTAGATGTGATTTCCTTTTGGAAATATCTTACCAAAAAAATCTGAATTATATCTTAGTGCAAGAATTCTCCATCCACATCGATCAATGTGCATGAAGAAATCTCTGCCAGAGAAATGTGAAAATAAATTTATGCAGAGCATAGGAGCCATTGGCATATACCATGCTCCTAATGCTGGGCATGCAAGTTCCTTTTTTTTTTTACTGCAAATGGAGAAATCACCCCCTGCAGTGCTGCAGACACTGAAGTATATATACTGAGAGCACAACCCTGATGCTGTCAGAATACACAGATCAGTGCTGCAGCTGCTTGACATTACTGCAAAGCAAACAACAACAGTTAACAACAGTTGGCGAAGCTAGGCATTCTTTCACCTAGGGCAAAGACAAAGTTTGGCATCCCCACCCAAGATAGTAGTTCTCCATCCACACACTCTCAGCCCCCTGCTCAAAAGGGTTACTAACCCCCCCACAGATTTATTTTACTGACAAAACAGGGGAAATATACTAACACAGAGTATTTATTGGTGACGTTCTAAAATATGTTTGAAACTCCTATTGAAAATTAACCAATCAATGTTTAAACAATATAAATACATTGTAAATATTAACAATAGCCATAACAAGTTATCTTCCTAGCTTAACATTTAAAAAGTCAAACAGTGTAAAAATGTGAGCATGGCTAGGAGTATAAAAACCTGGGGCACCTCACATGGAACATAAAGACCAGGGAACAGTGGGTCTGACAAGAGGGGAAAAATAGAGAACGTGAGAGGGGGGGATGAGAAAGTAGAGGGGAAGGGAGGTAGGAATAAAGTTAATGGGGGGAGAGAGTGAGATACGGGGGGGGGGGGGATAGAGAAAGGAGTGAGGGGGGAGAAGATAAGAGGGAAAGCGAGGAGACAGAGGGAGAGAGGAGAGCGAGAAACAGAGAAGAGTGAGACAGAAGCAAAGACAGATTAACGCAGCAAAAGTGACAGAGAGAGAGAGGCAGAGAAAAAGGCAGACAGAGAAAGTGGCAGAGAAAGAGAACCTAACAGATTCCTCCATCCACATTGATCATTGTGTATGAAAAAATCTCTGACAGAGAAAAGTGAGAAAAATATATGCCAAGCATAGAAGCTACCGGCATATACCATGATCCTAATGCTGGACTTACACATTCTTTGTTTAACTACAGATAGAGAAATGTCCCCCTGCAGTGCTGCAGGCACTGACATATATGTATACTGAGAGCAGCACCCTGATGCTGTTAGAATACACTGATCAGTGCTGCAGCTGATTGGTGTTCCTGCAAAGCAAACAACAGTTGAAAAAGCTAGGCGTTCTTTCACCCAGGGTAAAGACTCAGTTTGGCACTCCCCCCCCACCCAAGAGAGAAGATCTTCATCCACACAAGCCCAGCCAGAGACGGAGAGAAGCAAAAAGGGATTAAGGAAGAGAAAGACACAGAGGGAGAGGGGCAGAAAAAAAGAGAGAGGGGGCAGAGAAAAAGACAGACACAGACAGAGAGGCAAAGAAAGAGACAGAGGGGGGGAGAGAGAGAGAGGAGCAGAAAGAGGCAGAGAAAGAGAGAGATAGGCAGAGGAAGAGAGGCAGAAAACAAAAAGAGACAGAGAGAGAGAGGCAGAGAAAGAGACAGAGAAGCAGAGAAAGAGAGAGAGGGACAGAGAAAGAGACAGCGAGAGAGAGACACACAGAGAGAAAGGAAGAGAAAAAGACACAGAGAGAGTAGCAAAGAAAGAGACACCGAGAGATAAAGGCAGAGAAAGAGACAGAGAGATGGGGCAGAGAAAGATAAAGAAAGAGGCAGAGAAAGAGAGCGAGATCCTTACATTAAATATCTCTTCCCTGTTCTTGAAATTACTAGCTAAATCAATGAATCTCACTCTCCTCCCAACTCAGCTCCTTCCCTCCCTCCCCCAGGCAGCTCAGCATCTTCTCCAGCCCATCTCTGAAATTCTCTTCTTGATCAAACCTGGCGGGCTTGGCAAGGGGGCAGGTTACACCAGTGCCCACTGGCTCAAGAGGCAGCAGGAGGGAGATCAGCTGTAGTTAACCCCTCGGTTTCTCCCTCCTAGTAATGCTGTCTGGCTGCTGCTGTTCCTATACAATTTTGGGCTGATTCCTTCCTGCCACTTCTACTGTTGGAGCGATTTACTGACAGTTTACTTTTCTTATGCAGGGACAGTTGTAAAATTTTCTGATTTTTACAAGCTGTTAGTGAATTTATGGACAGCAAAAGGAAGGGGAATAGGAGAGGCAGCATGTGGGAGCAGCATTTACTAGAACCCATCGACAGTGTTTTCCTCCTGCTGCAACTAAATGCCAGTGGGAGGGAGAGGAAGTGAAGCTGACTGTCAACTGCTGCAAGAGGAAAACACTGCTGATGGGTTCTAGTAAATGCCGCCTCGACCACTGCTGCCCCTCCTGTCCATATGTGACAGAGATGGTGGTGCCCCTCTCATTTCAAGCACATGTCCAACTCCCTCCCAGTTTCTGCCCTGCTTAACAATAACAAACTGTAACAATAGAACATTAACTCAATAACACAACTTTTTTCTTTTACTTTTTTTCAACTTCTTTTGTAATTTAATTCTTTAGAACCAAACCCTTTCCAGCCTTTTATTTTAGGGTCTCTTAAATTGTAATAGGCAGTTTTCTGACTAACTAATATCTTTAAAGACCCTTTGTATGCAAAATTGTGTGAACCTCCATAATGTGCCGTGCTGTAACCTAGACTAATGGTTCACTATGGTGTGGTAGCGACAGAAGCAGTCCTTGATGTAGAGGCCAGGTTGGTCAGGACAGGAGGGACAAAAAAAACTTGTGTCACACCTTATTCCATGTTTACCACAGACATAACATTTTTTTAGGATGACCTTTGTGTTGGGGTAGATTGGAGGACATCTGGAAAATGCCTCTCATGCAACCAGCTAAATGCATCTGGATTTGGGTTGTGGGCCACATCACTTTCTGGAGACAAAACAGCTGAGATGATCAATGCCTGATATTTTAGGAAGCATCCATTTCTTCCAGTAGCTTGGTAAACAACAAACGAAGTTGACAAGTATTATTGAAAAAAATATTTGAAATAAATATATAGACAATTTTTTGTATTAGTGTCTAGATATGCAGGAGGTTAAATACGGCTTCATTATTTGGTCTTTGAAGTCGACCATATTTAGATTATAATGGTGGATGCAGAGAGGCTTTTTCAACGACACCAAACAACATGAGACATCGTGTCTGGGTGAATCTAAGAGAGGATGAATCCATCACGTCGGTCCTTCCATTTTACTGCTAGTAGTTTTTCATTCCACAAGCAGGCTTTCTCCCCCTTTCCAAGTGGGGTGTTAACAAACTGTTGGGGAAAGCAGGGGTGCCACAGCATCCAATTTCTTTATTGAACAAACGTCATGCTTGCATAAAAGTTGTCCATGTACACATGGTACCCCATATGGAACAAAGATGACAGCAAGTCCTGCATCTTACAACTGCTCCTCATGTAGTCTGGGTATCCCAGGCTCCACTAAACTGTCTTTTCCCTCATAAATTCTAAAGCGGTATGCATAGTCTGTGGCCCTCTCCCAGAGCTTATATATTTTTAACCCCATATCTGGTACGCTTGCTGAAGGAGATATTGCTTTATTACAAGCCTGCCAGTAAAGGACTTGTCTATGCAGATGTTTTGTTGGGGCATATACATGTCTGTAAATTTCTGGGACAGGTAATTTTATGTGGAGCAAATAGTCAGGGTCACATCGGCAGTGACAGGGGTTTTTGTCACGGAAATACATAAAATGCATTATTATCTCGTATCTTTTCCTGGCCTTTGCATCAGAGAACATGGGCATATGATGAATCGGGTCTGTGGACCAATATGACCACAATTACCATTTTATCATTTTTTTTTAATAAAAAAAATAGGTGTACAGCAATTATGGAGAATTTTTTGCTGCTGCTGGAAAACAAAATAAATACAAAAATTCAGAAAGCAAAACAGAAAAAAAAGGGAAAGACTGCTGACGCAGAAGGAGGAACACTTTCGATAAAGAAGGGGGAACAGCAATTATAGCCAAACTATTTTTGCTGCTGCTCTGGCAAAAAAGATAAAATAACCTACAATTGAAAAAAAGAAGACAAAAGAAAAAACAAAACAAACCCACTGCTGACTCAGAAGGAGGAACAGCAGTTATGCCCTAAATATTTTAAGTACTGCTGCGGAAAAAAAATTCAATTCAATTTAAAAAAAACAGCAAACAAATAAAGGAAACCACTGCTGATGCAGAAGGAGGAACACCTGCAGCACAGAAGGGGGAGCACTAAAGATGCAGCAACAAAATCTGATGCTACAAAGAACACCCCCAAAAAACTGAGAAAAAAAATGGGAACAGCGGTGACTCAGAAGAGCCATAAAAAAACACTGACGCTTCACTGCTCTTCACAACACCGCACTACACTGACTACACTACATTGTCTCCTAACACACCACTAATTACACTAAACGCCACCAACACACTATACAAGGCTGCTGATATGAGACTTTAGCCTATCATGGCTCTCACAGTGAATTTAGCTGTGACTGGCCAAAGCATTGCACCTGACCTGTGGTCAGGTGCATTGCTTTGGCCAATCACAATGCGCAGTGCATTGCTGGGCGTGTTGGGAGAACAGCCCGCTGAATGCCCCTTACTATTCATGTGTTCACCGCACACACAAACACCTGATGTTCAAATCAAACTTATGTTCGACTTGAACATCAAGAACACCACTACTGAATGTTGATGTACACCACTAACAACCTTAGACCGTTCAGAGTATGAATCATTAACCACTACTCTCGAATAATGGTCTTTTAGCCAGTTTTCTATCCATTTACATACTGAATTTTCAAAGAATTTACAAATAGCCATGTGTGAGCAAACGCTTTGACTAAATCCAAGTATATACTGTATACTATGTCCACAAGCACACATTTGTCTACAGAGTTCAGCTCTTTAGGGACTCTGAGTGCAACTATATTCCTATACTTTTACAGTCTTCT
The DNA here is from genome assembly GCF_062004578.1 of Staurois parvus. Taxonomy (NCBI): domain Eukaryota; kingdom Metazoa; phylum Chordata; class Amphibia; order Anura; family Ranidae; genus Staurois; species Staurois parvus. Next base: position 160,613 of record NW_028318052.1, read on the forward strand.
AGATATATGTAATCTTTTTTAATATGTATCATCATATTGTATTTGTAATAAACTTATTCTGGTTTTATATATAAATGTCTCATGGTGTGTCTATAAAGTCCATATATATTTGGAAGCGGTTGGAGAGTAGTTGTCTCCCTCGGGTCCTCTTTTCCTTTGTTGTTCTCTGAAAATGTAAATGAACCCTTACTGTTCTGAGCCCCCTATAGAGCTGCTTTCTCACTGATGTGCTACAGTTTACCTGTGCATCTGCGACTTTCCTGGGTTAGCTGCGCTTTGCCATAGACTTCTATTACATCCTGCAGGTGTGGTGCACTTTCTGAAAACGCACCAAAACTCCTGCATTCAAAAGTTTTGGTGCACTTTCACAGAGTGCACCAAAGCCACAGGATATAATAGAAGTATATGGCTGTAAATATAATAGAAGTCTATGGCTAAGCGCAGCAAACCCGCAGGAAACTATATCAATGCCGACATTAAAGATTATTGCAGACATCAGAAAAATGGAATATCTAACCGCTTTACATGCCGATTCTATAATCGTATTTGAAGCAGTATGGAACCCATGGGACACTTACATCTGTGCTCAACCTGCTCAAAATGTACGGGTTTGATTATCCTTCCACTGTTGTTTTATTGACATTGTATGTTTTTTTTTTCTCATGTTATCATCATCGATGAGCCTTTCTTTTTTTTCTCCTTTCCTTAAATTTCATGTATGTATGTACATGTGAAAACGTAATAAAAATGTTAATTACAAAAAAACCCGCAGGAAAGCTGCACTGCACCCGCGGTGTGGATAAACTGCAGCACATCAGTGTGAAAGCAGCTCTATACTATTATGCCCAGTGTATTGCTTCACACTGACCTGAAGATCTCTTCTTTCCTGCTGCTGGCACTACTCTGGAGACCACTAGCAGGGATAAGAGGTGGAGTGCAATTGGTATCACTCCGCATGGGACAGGAGCCAGCACTACAGAGGAGACTTCGGCTTATGTGACTCGCTCCCTACTACAGCTCCAACTTTACAAGTAGTTCCTCTACACTGCACTCTGTTTGATGCTCTGGGTAGAAGGGGTCAGCAAGCCTAGACCATGATCTACCAGATTGCGATCTACAGGTCGCTGACACCCATTTAAGCCTACTTAATGCCCATGGGAATACCTTTTGCAGACATTCCCATTTCTGTTATGTGCTCTTTAATGACAACATTCCCTCCCAGTCTAAATCTTGGAGAGCTGCTGTCAGAGATATGTGGCCTGACACAGGGAATATCAGGCTTTAGGAGTGATGTAGATAATATAATTTATTGTGAGATACACCAATATACAAAACGCACCGTGCAAACAAAAACCAAATAACCAAAACCTTCACCCAATATATATATATATATATATGTACAGAAATACAAGCGTAGTAAGGACTAGCCGGGGTGATACATTGGAGAGGTAGAATAGTCAGGCTGGCCGTGTCAGAAGAGTAGGCAAGCAGATAGTCAAAGGGAAAGCTGGGTCGGTGCAGGCGAAGTTCAATTGTTGTCAGAGTCAACAGAGTGCCCGCCCTACCCGTCCCGCCGATCTCGGCAGCGGGTGTCCTTCACCAGGTCACGACCAGTCATTACCCGCCGGGTCCCGACGATTACCGGCAATCACTGACAGAAAGCACAACTGCAGTGTTTACACTGCAGCTCTGCTATCTGTCAGTTCCAAGCACACGCTGATCGTGAGAGAAGAGTTTATCTTGGGATCAGCGTGTTCCCGTGAAGCGCACACCCCCACCCCCTAGTAAAACACTCCCCGTACACAGTTAACCCTTTCATTACCAAAACAATTTTAACCCCTTCCTGCCCAGTGCCATTAGTACAGTGTCAGTGTTTTTTTTTTTTGCACTGATCACTGTATTGGTGTCACTGAGAATGTCAGTGACCCCAAGTCAGTTCCCCCTCAGTGTCAAAATGTCCACCGCAGTCCCGCCATATGTCGCTGATCACTGTCATAAATCGCTGATCACCGCCATAAGTCGCTGATCGCCGCCATTATTAGTATAATAAAAAAAAAAATACCAGTATCTTTCCTGCCATTTGTAGACACTATAACTTTCACGTAAACCAATTAATTTACACATATTGGGATTTTTTTTTAAAATAAAAAATGCACAGGCGATTAAATACTATCGAAAGAAAGCTCAATTTGTGGGAAAAAAATGATGTAAATTTAATTTGGGTGCAGTGTTGCATGACCGCGCAATTGTCAGTTAAAGTAACGCAGCGAGGTAACAGAAACCGCTTCTGTAACCGCTTCCTGACCGCCCTATAGCAGAAATACTGCAACAGGGCGGTACGGGTGTGCAAAATCGTATATATATATATATATATATATATACACGTGATTCACGCTCCTCCCAGATAGCGTCAGATTGCCCATCAGTACACCAGTCATCACATTTAACCCCTTGATTGCCAGGAGCACGCTCATGCACAATGAACCTCCATTTCTAGTATAGTGTCTGAACGGGTCAATATCTTTGATCAGATCAGCACTATACCAGCGTTCACATTAGTATAGCGTCCCCAAAATGCATAGTTAGCGGGATCAGCCCCGGCACCTGCCAGCACTTGCGTTTAGCCCCTATGCTTACCCCCCCTTCTCCCCCAGCAAGTGCAGTGTCAGTAGGTCACTGTCACTTGATACATTGCACACAAAACCGCAGTGTTCACAGAATCAGGCCTGATCTCTGTTAGCACTTGCCGGTAAATTTTGATGACTCTCATATGAAGCAGAGTGCCAGTACTAGTGCCGCTCTACCTTTTGGTGAACTGGCGAGTACCAGCGGTCTAGTTCATCCTGGTCTTTCACATACCTCCTTGATTTTTGGAGCTGTTTTTCACGGAATATCTGTATGCGTTGATTGTGGATCAAAGCAATTTACATGCACAACAATTTAACCCAAATTCAGACCTTGCCAGACCATTCGCATAGAAACTCATTACGGTTTTCGAATTTACATTTTTTTGGGCCTAACCCTCAACATGGGCATTACTAAAAGAAATTAATTGCGGTTGTATTGGTCCACAGACCCGATTCATCATATCCCATGTTCTCTGCTGCCATGGCCAGGCATAGATATGAGAGTGTTTTAGTCAAGGACTGAAATCGTCCGCTGCTTATCTGTTCCTGTCCTAATTTATGACGCTAGCTTTGGAATGTGCGCACATTGGAAGAGACTCACGCTGACACACAAGTTCAGTCTATGAACACTTCTAGTTTATTATAATGAGAAAGTGAGCTTATATATGCAAAATGATGCAAGAGTCATGTGAGAACAGCATAAGCATTATATTAGTCTTTGATTGGTCATTTCCACATGAAAACAATCTCCGTCATGGTATAGGTGTGATCTTCCAGGCCTTATCTCATAGGAAAACAACATTCCTTTGTTACAAGTTGGCACGGTGGGAGGGGGGCAGTGTGTGTGAGCAGACATTTCTTAAGCAAAGATTTCTTATAGTACCACAAAGCCCAGCAGGCAGAAAATATTCACACAACATATGTATTAAAGTATAAAAGTAAATATTTATAAAACTTATAGAAATAGCGTATATATATCTATATTCAATAGGAAACGAAACAGGCATTTTACCAAATCCATCACAGTCCCCCCTTAAAATGACTATTTTTACTCTGTCCCTATAAGACCTCGCTCATCTGTCCTTATGTACCTTGGAACTCTTTTATGCTGTACGTTAGACAGGTGATGACTATTTCATCACCTCCCTTGCCACAGACTTTGTACATAAGGAAGTCAGATGCTATCCCTCCAAAATTGTGAGATTACTATTGGCGGAGAGGGACTGTAATGGGGTATAAGGTTTTTCTTCATCTACCATATGGAGATCCTCTTGCTCCTGGTTCAGGAAGGTAGGTGTTCTGTTGTCTACAGCTTTGCTCATCAATTTCCTCACACATGGTATAACACAGCATACAACCAGGGCCAGGAGAATCAGAATTATTAATACAGTTACCCCTATTTGGGCAAGTATCTTTTGCCACCCACTCATCCAACTGAAATATTGATTCCACAAGTCTGTGATCCCTGAATTCTTTTTCAACTCAACTGACAGGTCTTCTAATTTCTTTATAGCCAGAGTAACCTTACCATTCGGGCCAGTATTGTCAGGAATATATGTACAACATGTTCCGGTTCCTTCTATCATTTTACAGACACCTCCTTTTTCTGCTAAAATCATGTCCAGAGCCATTCTATTCTGGAATGTCATGTAGGATGTAGGGGCTAGCTGGTCAACGATTCCTTGAAGGGCATCCCTGGTGTAATTCACAAACCTCTGTTGGTTGTAGTACATGTAATTTATCTAATCTACATTTTTATTAACAGTTATCATGGGAATCAGGGATTCAAAGCCTGCTTTACTTGGTCTCTGGCTTTAAATTTATTAGGCACCCCCCTTGGGACTCCAATGGCATCTATATACACGTCGGTCAAAACTGCCACTAGGAGCTTTTCGCTTCCTCCTACCACCAGGCATTGGGTCATGAGTATTTTCTGCTAGGATGTGGAGAGGCATAATGGCCTTTGCAAGAGCATACTCACCAGTCCAAATCCCTTCCAATCTGATTCTTTTGGTCCCCAGTAATCATCCATGACACATATGTATACCTGGTCACTACTACTGGAACATGCTCGTTGTGTCAAGATCATATGGATTATGGTCATAGCACCACATGGGATCTATACTACAGAAATCAAAGGTGAAAATAGCTACATGAGTGTTGGATGAGTTGTACCACAATATAGTGGTGTCACCTATTCAGTGATATCCACCTGTTGAGCCTCTGTCAGACTTATAAGAAAAAGGATATACAACATAGTTGTCATGGTGTAGATGACGCCTTTCCCTCAGGGTTTGGGACTTTCTTGCATTGGGAGGCGTGTATCCAAGTGTTATTCCCGGCCACCTTGTCAGAAGTGGCTGTGGTCAGCAGAACTTGGAATGGACCATCATATCTTGGCTCAAGGGAATGTTTCCTCATAAATGTCTTTACTAATACCCAATCTCCAGGTAATAGGCTGTGAGTTCCTGTATCTGACTCAGGATCTGGAATGGAGAAAACACTTGGACATAGATACGGGTTAATTCACGTGATAATACAGTCACATAATCAGTTAACACATTAGACTGTAATTACAACTGTTGTGGAAAATAACAACCAAGTCTGGGGGCTGAGCTAAACAAAATCTCATAAGGGGATAGGGAGTGTTCTCCCCTTGGTGTGTATCTGACACTAAATAGGGCAATAAACAGACTGTGTGGCCAACTCATGCCAGTCTTTTGGGCCATTTTTAGCATTCTGGCTTTCAGAGTGTCATTCATTCTTTCTACTTTTCCACTACTTTGGGGGTATGGAACGCCAGAGTGACTCCTAATGCCGCCTATATTCCTTTGGTTACTGAAGCTGTGAAGGCGGGGCCCTGGTCACTCTCTATCACCTCTGGAAGCCCATATCTGCATACAACCTCAGTGAGGAGTTTCTTCGCAGTTGTTTTAGCAGTCATGTTAATTACAGCAAAGGCCTCTGGCCAACTGGAAAACATGTCCAACACCACTAGAGTGTACTCAACCGCCCACTCTTTGGCATATGGATATGATCAATTTGTATCCTTTGAAAAGGGTATAGGGGTTTGGCCAAGTGTTTCTGTGGTGTCTTCTCTGTGCATCCCGGATTGCATTCTGCACAGATGGCACATGTTCTGCAAAAATTGTTCGTCAATGTGGCGATTCCAGGCGCTATATAGTACTTGTTGATGAGAGAGTTCATGAGGCTCTTTGACAGATGGGCTGCTCCTTGTGCCCACTGGACTACAGCTGGAAACATATTCTTGGGTAAACAAAACCTCTTGTTGCACTCAAACAGACCGTCTTTGAGAATAGCTCCTCTCCGTCTCCAGCTCTCTTTTTCTTCTGGACTTGCTGCTTCTTGGAGTTCCTTGAGGTAGTTTCTGTCCACAGGTAAGGTCTGTAAGGTGAATATTGGTTCCCACTCTCCGGTCACCTCTCCTTCCATTTCTGGTGGTCCCATGGGCGCTCGTTTTGCCGCCAAATCTGCCAGATTATTGCCTTTGGCTTCTGAGGAGTTTATTTTCCCATGAGCTTTTACCTTCAGCATGGCCACTTGAATGGGTAGAAGGAGTGCTTCCAGCAGTCGTCCAATGGCTGCTCCATGTCTTATGGACGTACCTGCCGCAGTCATAAATCCTCTTGCCTTCCATATGGGTCCAAAGTCATGGGCCACCCCAAAGGCATATCTGGAGTCTGTGTAGATATTGGCCCTTTTTCCTTCCATCATCTGGCATGCTGTTGTGAGTGCTTGAAGTTCAGCTCCCTGTGCAGATATTGCTGGCGATAGGGCTCTTGCCTGTAGGACTGTGTCTGCAGTAGTGACTGCAAATCCTGTATAATATTTGCCTCCATCGTCTGCATATCTGGAACCATCAACAAACAAGGTGAAGTCTGGGTCCTGCAGAGGTGTTTCACTCACTGTGGGAAGATGGAAGGTTTCCATTTTCATCACTTCAAGACAATTATGAGGCTCAGTGGCTCCATTATCATCTCCACTTTCTTCATTACCTTCATTACCCCCCTCAGCAATTGGGAGGAGAGTGGCCGGATTCAGGGTTTGGCAACGTAGGAGAGTGACGTTATCAGGAAGTTGGAGGGAACACTGTAGTCTAAGATGCCTCGCTGTGGACAAATGTTTAGGTTGGACTTGGTTTAAAATGGCAGCAATGTCATGCGGCGCCAGAAGAACAAGTTCATGTCCCAGTACGATATCAGAGGTCTTATCCAGCAGAGCTTGAGCAGCGAAAACTGCACGCAGACATGACGGTGCTCCTCTAGCCACTGGGTCTAAACGGCATGAGTAGTAGCCTATGGGTCGTAGGTGGTCGCCATGGGACTGGGCCAATACTCCTGTGGCATGGCCTTGGCGTTCAGACACGAACAGTTTGAAAGGTTTCTCGTAGTCTGGTAGACCTAGGGCTGGGGCTGAAGAAAGTAAGCATTTTAGAGCCAAAAAGTTGGAGGCGGCCTCTTCGGACAGATGGAAGGGCTCAGCCTTGAGAGCATCGTAGAGTGGTTGCATAAACCAAGATGCATCAGGAATCCATGACCTACAGTAGGATATGAGGCCAAGAAAGGCATGGAGTGGCTTCTGGCCTAGCGGCAGTGGCAGATTTTGGATGGCCTTAACTCTTTCCTCCGTAAGATGTCTTGTTCCATGTGAGAGGCAGTGGCCCAAGAATACGACTGTTGTAGAGCACCAATGCAACTTCGGTTTAGAAGCCTTACAGCCTTGGTGTGCCAAATAACATAGTAAACTCTCCGAGGCTTCTTTAGCCGTGGGCAGGTCATCAGCACAGAGGAGAAGGTCATCCACATATTGAAGAAGGACCACTGCTGAATGTTCCTTTTGCCACGTGTCCAGTATGGTGGTCATGGCCTTGGCAAACTGGCTCGGAGAATTTTGCGCCCCTTGTGGCATAACTGCCCAGGTGTATTGCTTCCCCTCATGGGTAAAAGCGAAGAGGTATCTGCAGGAAGGATGCAAGGGAACGCTGAAGAATGCATTTGCCAGGTCCACCATGGTGAAATACTTTGCTGTTGGAGGTACCCCTGTGAGTAAAGTGTGGGGATTTGGAACGATAGGTGTCTCTAGGACAGTGGCTTCATTCACTGCTCGGAGGTCTCGTACCATCCTGTACTTCTCTGGTTCTCCTTTGGGTGTCTTCTTTTTTATCCAGAACAAAAGTGTATTACATGGAGAGGTACAAGGTATGAGTGCACCATTTGCCACAAGGGACTTGACCTGCTTCGAAATGGCCTTGGATTGCGCTGGTTTCAGTGAGTACCGTGGTTTCCTGGGTAGGGGAGCTCCAGGCTTCAGTTCCACCATAATTGGGGGTACCTTTTAAACATCCAATATCTTCAGGTCCTGTGGACCATAGACAACTTGGGATTCTGCTCAGCACATCCGGTGTTACGTAGAATGTACCACTGACTTGTAAGACCGGACACACTGGGTAGAGGCGGCTCACTCGAGGCGTTGGCCTTCCAGTTGTCTAATTTGGTGTACCAATATGGCCGCCTCCGGGAAGTGTACTGGGCTGGGCAGGAAGGGACAAAGAAGGTGCAGCAAGATGGCTGCCATCAGGAAGTGTACTGGGCTGGGCAGGAAGGGACAAAGAAGGTGCAGCAAGCTGGCTGCCATCAGGAAGTGTACTGGGCTGGGCAGGAAGGGACAAAGCAGGTACAGCAAGATGGCTGCCATCAGGAAGTGTACTGGGCTGGGCAGGACTGTTCCTGGCCTCCTTTGTTCTGGATTCTATCATCATAGGGTGGTGGTTTTAGCACACTTCCATTTTCAATTTTATGATACACATACATTATACAATCGCCATTTTATTGAATTTCTTCCAACCATCCTTCTTTATGCAACACTTTTGCAGTTTTTTTTTTTTTTTTTTATACCTCCTTATCTTTAATTCCACATACTTTTCCTCTTCTCTCTCTGCAACCAGGTCACGTGCTAACATTCCTTTCTAGGGGTCTTATCAGCGTCTGACCCATCTCCTCCCCCCTGCTCTGTCCTTCCTAACAGAAATCTAAGACACTTCACAGGCTGCTGTCCAAACTTTCCTTAACCCTTAACAAACCCCAACCTTCTGTTATAAATGGCAAACATTAACTTACAGACACACATTTAGGACATAACATAGCAGTCTATCTTGGTGGGCTATGAGTACAGATCACTGAGTAAATCTTCGTAACCCACACAAACACGGTTACGGCACCCGCTGTCACACTACCGTGACGCGTACCTGACACCTCCTCTCTTGTGGTCAACACACAAGGTTACCACACACCCAAGAAAAATTATGTGTCAAAACCCTCAGTAGGTCCACTCCTCTTCCACCTCAAGACTGATACATAAAAACACACAACAGAGACCCAGGTAATAGATAAGCACATGCAGGTATATTTAAATAAACTCCGGGCAAGCAAGGTTACCTGCCTTTAGTGACTTTTAGCAGCCGTACTAGGCACAGGTATGAATCAACAACAAAGACAGGATAAGCAATGGTAAGATAGCAAAATATATCTTAGCATGCTCCAGAGGTGATCAATCTCCATCCCGTCCAGTTTGACTGACACTTAATGCCCTTTCAGGTCGGCTGGCTGCAGGTTCATTACTCAGAGTTCCCGGGTTTCTTGGCACCAGTTGTTTTAGTCAAGGACTGAAATCGTCCGCTGCTTATCTGTTCCTGTCCTAATTTATGACGCTAGCTTTGGAATGTGCGCACATTGGAAGAGACTCACGCTGACACACAAGTTCAGTCTATGAACACTTCTAGTTTATTATAATGAGAAAGTGAGCTTATATATGCAAAATGATGCAAGAGTCATGTGAGAACAGCATAAGCATTATATTAGTCTTTGATTGGTCATTTCCACACGAAAACAATCTCCGTCATGGTATAGGTGTGATCTTCTTCCAGGCCTTATCTCATAGGAAAACAACATTCCTTTGTTACAAGTTGGCACGGTGGGAGGGGGGCAGTGTGTGTGAGCAGACATTTCTTAAGCAAAGATTTCTTATAGTACCACAAAGCCCAGCAGGCAGAAAATATTCACACAACATATGTATTAAAGTATAAAAGTAAATATTTATAAAACTTATAGAAATAGCGTATATATATATATATATATATATATTCAATAGGAAACGAAATAGGCATTTTACCAAATCCATCACAAGAGTATAATGTGTTTTACGCATTTCAATGACAATACACTTTGTCATCCTCGGGGTAACCCTGCATTTGACCGGCTCGACAAAATTCAGTCCCTCACAAATCACCTTAACCAAAAATTTGCAGATGTCTATACTCCCCAGCAAAACATCTGCGTTGATGAGTCCCTCATTAATTTTTCTGGCCGCCTTGCATTCAAACAATTTCTCCCCTGCAAGCGTGCCAGATATGGGGTTAAGATGTAGAAGACCTGTGAGAGGACAACAGGCTATACTTATAAGTTTCGGATTTACGAGGGAAAAGATAGTCACATGGAGCCCCCTGGATGCCCAGACTACATGGGGAGCAGTGGCAAGATAGTTTGGGACTCGGTGTCATCCTTTTTCCATATGGGGTACCACTTATACGTGGACAATTTTTATTCAAGCGTGCCACTATTTAGACATTTGTTCAATCTTGGAACTGGCGTTTGTGGCAAAGTGTGTCCTAATGTGTGCATACCACACACTTTTTCTGGCAGAGATTTCTTCTAATTTTTTCATTCAGTCCACAGGCTGCATACAAAAAAAAAAAAAGAACATAGCATATATAACCAACAAGGACCAGCGATGTACTGGTACATCATTGGACTTGAATGGTTATACCAGGATGATGCCTACAGCTGCAGGCATCATCCTAGTATCGTTTTTTTCAGGCAGCGAACGGCTTTCATGTAAAAGCAATCCTAGTGGCTAATTAGCTGCAGAATTGCTTTTACAAGCAGCGGGAGATGATGCCCCCCCTCCCCCGCTGCTTTCCACTGCCTTCTTGGGCAGTCTCGTGCCATCGGGGGAACCTGAGAATGCAGCCGGTGTTTCTGCCAGCTGACCATAGAGCTGTTTGGAGACCATAGTGGTGCCAAGCATCTCTATAGTCTAAGAAGTCGGAAGCTACAAGCATTTCATCACTTCAGTTTCGCAGGATATAAACAGCGCCATTTGTAAATTGGGAAAGCATCTGATCATACCGATTTTGGTTTGATTAGATAATGTAAGGACAGAGGAGATATCTAGAGTCTGATAGACCTCATATTTCTCAAAAAACAATATATGACAATGCCCAATGAAGGTATAGGGGATATAGGGGACATTTGCATTCCCTGTTATAGCATTAAAAGTGCTCAAAAAAAAAAATGAAAGGTACAATGTAAAAATAATTTTAAAAAATCAACATAACTAAAAAAAATCGTCCCTCCCATGCATGCACACCTGTGTGCACAAGCCTTGACCCTGTGCCGGTATGTAAACAGTGGTTTCACCATGCATGTGAGGTATTGCCATGAACGTCAGATCAAGGGCAGTAATTCTAACACTAGACCTCCTCTGTAAATCTAAAATTGTAGCTAAAATGGTAGCTTTTAAAGGCTTTTAAAGCGTTGCCTATGGATATTAAAAATGTTTGCAGTTTGTTGCCATTGCACGGGGCATGCACAGTTTTAAAGCATGTCAAGTTTGGTATCTATCTACTCGGCATACCATTATCTTTTATATGTTACCCAATAATTGGCCAATATATCGTGTTTTTGTGCATTAAAAGTAAAAAAAGTGTATTTTTTTCAAAAAATTTGCATTTGAAAAATCGCTGCACGAGTACTATGTGCCATAAAAAATTGTAGTACCCACCATTTTATTCACTAGGGTGTCTGCTTTAAAAAAATATATAATGTTTGGGGGTTTAAATTTTTTTTCATGTGAACAAAAAGTGTCAGAAAAGGCTTGGTCTTCAAGTGGTTAGAAGAGTGAGTGATGTGTGGCATAAACTTCTAATGCTGAGCATAGAATGCCCCCACCTCCCAAAATGACCCCTTTTTGGAAAGTAGACATCCCAAACTATTTGCTAAGAGGCATGTTGAATCAATAGAAGAATTTATTTTTTTACCACAAGTTTTTGGAAAATGACTAAAAAAAAATTTTTTTTTTTTACACAAAATGATTTACTGCTTACACATGCCATGGGTATATGTGGAATTACTCCCCAAAATACATTCTGCTACTTCTCCCGAGTATGGGGGTACCACATGTGAGAGATGTTTTGGCAGTCTAGCCAAGTACAGGACCCCAAAATCCAATAAGCACCTTCAGGCTTTATTTCCTCATTACACTTCCTGACTACCTATCACAGTTTCGGAGGCCCTGAAATGCCAGGAAAGCACCAAACCTCTCCAAATGACCCCTTTTTGGAAAGTAGACACCCCAAGGAATTTGATAAGAAGCACAGTAAGTATTTTGAAGATCTCATTTGTTGCCACAAGTTTTTGGAAAATGAAGAAAAAATACAAAAACATATTTTTTCTATTCTTATTTTATATTTCAAAACCTTGTGAGAAAAAATGAGATCTGCAAAATACTCATCATGCCTCTTTTTAAATTCCTTGGGGTGTCTATTTTCCAGAAAGGGGTCATTTGGGGGGGTTTGGTGCTATCCTGGCATGTCAGGGCCTTCGAAACTATGATAGGTAGTGAGGAAGTGTAATGAGGAAGTTACGTACGTTCAGGCTTTCAAAGTGGTCATTGGATTTCAGGCTCCTGTATGTGGCTAGGCTCCCAAAAAGTCTCACACACGTGGTATCCCCATACTTGGCAGAAGCAGCAGAATGTATTTTGGGGTGTAATTCCACATATACCCATGGCTTGTGCAGGAAAAAAAATCATTTAAATGACAACTTTGTGTAAAAAAAAAAAAAAGTTTTTGTCATTTTCCAGAAAATTTTTGAAAAAAAATAAATCTTCCATGGACTCAATATGCCTTTCAGCAGATAGCTTAGGGTCTCTACTTTCCGAAAAGGGGTCATTTGAGGGTGTTTGTACTATCCTGGTATTTTAGCACCTCAAGAAATGTGATGGGCAGTCAGAAAGTGTCAGGGCCGGAGCGGGGCAATGGACAGGCAGGCCTTATGGTAAAGTCACGCACCGACTGACGACAGCCACCACCCACAGTCCCTCAGGGCGTGGAGTCTAAGCCCCAGGCTGCTTTTCACCAGGGCCCCCGATGGTGGGGATGGACTTGAGACCAGGTCGCGACTCCCGAGTAACCCCAGCTGCGGTAACGGCTGCCGCCAATGGCGTATAGCTAGTGAGAGCCAGATGGGAAGACGTATAGCGTGGTCGGACAGGCCGGGTCGATAACAGCGGAACAGACAGTACAAGATAGTAGGCAAGAATACTCAGGTCATGGGCCAGGTTCAGCAACAGGAGGTCAGGTAATGGGACAAGGCAGAGAAATGTCTTGTCAAAGCCGGGTCGGTTTCCAGTAGAGCAACGAGAGCTGAACAAGAGCTTGCGGCAATGAAACATACAGGACACGAATGCAAAGAGCAGCTGCAGACAGCAGGCTTAAATGTGATCAGCCACACCCTCCTGGAGGAGGAGCTGCAGAGGACTGAAAGCATAAAGGCTCCCACCTTGCTTTGCAGAAACCTAAGATGGATGCCAGCACATTGAGCAGCAAGCTCTGAGGAAAGGTAGGACCTTGAAAGAAAGTAAAAGCTGTGTAAATTCCATTATCTATACCATAGTTTGTAGACGCTATAACTTTCACACAAAGCAATAAATATACACTTACTGGGATTTTTTTAACCAAAAACATGTAGCAGAATACATTTTGGCCTAAATTTATTACGAAATTTTAGGTTTTTTGGGATATTTTTTATGACCAAAATGAGAAAATAGTTTTTTTTCAAAAAACATTTTTTCTTCAAAACTTTTTCTCGTTATAGCGCCAAAAATAAAAAGTGCACAGGTGATCAAATACCACCAAAAGAAAGCTCTATTTGTGTGAAAAAAAGGACATAAATTTCATTTATATACCGTATTGCATGACTGCGCAATTGTCCGTTAAACTAGCACAGCGCTGTATAGCAAAAGAAAAGTGTCGTAAATTGCAGTATCTATACCAGCAATGGGCAAACTACGGCCCGCGGGCCGTATACGGCCCGGCGGACCTTTTAATCCGGCCCGCGGAGCATTATACTGTCAGGATGGCTGTCAGGATGTGTGTAGGCGGGGCAGCGTGACGAACGCGAGGGGAGCTAGGCTCCTCTCACAGTCCGCCCTGAAGACCGTTGTAGCATGAAAATCTGTCTCCTATGAGGATCTGTCCCCCTCGACGTATCTGCGCATGTGCCGGAGATCGCCGATCGGCTGCTAATGCCTGAAACTGGCACATGCGCAGATACGTCGAGGGGGACAGATCCTCATAGGAGACAGATTTTCATGCTACACTGGAACGGCGCGGGAACACGGCGAGAGGAACGCGCGGAGCAAAGGTAAGTGAATTGACACAGGGGGGACTTAATATGGGGGATGAATTACTATATGGGGGATGAATTACTATGGGGGATGAATTACTATATGGGGGATGAATTACTATATGGGGGATGAATTACTATGGGGGATGAATTACTACATGGGGGATGAATTACTATGGGGGATGAATTACTATATGGCGGATGAATTACTACATGGGGGATGAATTACTATGGGGGATGAATTACTATATGGGGGATGAATTACTATATGGGGGATGAATTACTATGGGGGATGAATTACTATATGGGGGATGAATTACTATATGGGGGATGAATTACTATGGGAGATGAATTACTATATGGGGGATTAATTACTATATGGGGGATGAATTACTATGGGGGATATGAATTACTATATGGGGGATATGAATTACTATAGGGGGGATGAATTACTATATGGGGGATGAATTACTATGGGGGATAAATTACTATGGGGGATGAATTGCTATATGGGGGATGAATTATTATGGGGGATGAATTACTATGGGGGATGAATTACTATATGGGGGATGAATTACTATATGGGGGATGAATTACTATGGGGGATTAATTACTATATGGGGGATGAATTACTATGGGGGATGAATTACTATATGGGGGATGAATTACTATAGGGGGGATGAATTACTATGGGGGATGAATTACTATGGGGGATGAATTACTATATGGGGGATGAATTACTATGGGGGATGAATTACTATATGGGGGATGAATTACTATGGGGGATGAATTACTACATGGGGGATGAATTACTATGGGGGATGAATTACTATATGGGGGATGAATTACTATGGGGGATGAATTACTATATGGGGGATGAATTACTATGGGGGATGAATTACTATGGGGGATGAATTACTATATGGGGGATGAATTACTATGGGGGATATGAATTACTATATGGGGGATGAATTACTATAGGGGGGATGAATTACTATATGGGGGATGAATTACTATGGGGGATGAATTACTATATGGGGGATGAATTACTATATGGGGGATGAATTACTATGGGGGATGAAATACTATATGGGGGATTAATTACTATATGGGGGATGAATTACTATGGGGATGAATTACTATATGGGGGATGAATTACTATAGGGGGAATTAATTACTATGGGGGATGAATTACTATGGGGGATGAATTACTATATGGGGGATGAATTACTATGGGGGATGAATTACTATATGGGGGATGAATTACTATGGGAGATGAATTACTATATGGGGGATGAATTACTATATGGGGGATGAATTACTATGGGGGATGAATTACTATATGGGGGATGAATTACTATGGGGGATGAATTACTATATGGGGGATGAATTACTATATGGGGGATGAATTACTATGGGGGATGAATTACTATATGGGGGATGAATTACTATGGGGGATGAATTACTATATGGGGGATGAATTACTATGGGGGATGAATTACTATATGGGGGATGAATTACTATGGGGGATGAATTACTATATGGGGGATGAATTACTATATGGGGGAGTAATTACTATGCTTACTATGGGGGAATATTACTATACTTACTATGGATGACACATACACATCATTCATCTACTCTTGGTCCGGCCCCCGGGTCCAATATATGAACCCATTGCGGCCCTCAAGTCAAAAAGTTTGCCCACCCCTGATCTATACCATAGTTTGTAGACGCTATAACTTTCACACAAAGCAATCAAAATATACTTTTTGGGATTTCTTTTTACCAAAAACGTAGCAGAATACATTTTGGCCTAAATTTATAACTAACTTTGAGTTTACTATATATTTTTTATAGCTGAAAGTAAAAAATATTGTTTTTCTTAAAAATTTTGTGGTCTTTTTTTGTTTATAGCGTGAAAAATAAAAAGCGCACAGGTGATCAAATACCACTGAAAGAAAGCTCTATTTTTGTGAAAAAAGGATGTAAATTTCGTTTGGGTACAGCATTGCATGACCAGTAGCAAAAAGAGGCCTGGTCAGGAAGGGTGGTAAATCCTCAGGAGGGCAAGTAGTTAAGTACACCTCTTGCAATCAGCCTCAGGTGATAGCTTGATTGCAGGAGGGGAGATCCTGGCTGCTGAAAGGCACCTGCTGGTAAGTCCCGGTACTGCAGCCCATAGAGCAGATGAGCCACAGCACCATCAGCAGTGAGCCCTTTCCTGACAGCTGCCCTCAGCCTTGGAAAAGTGTTTTTATCTTTCCAGTATGTGTTTGTTGTTTACAGCTTGTATTAAATTAGATCATGTTATAGTCACTGGTACCCAGATGTTCCCTTATATAAACATTAGTAATAAGCTCTTCATTGTTTGAGATTAATACAGCCAGCAGACCATCATCTAGTCATTGCCAGTACTCCAGTCAATTTCAAGGAAGGTAAAAATGCTCATTATTATCACTGTCCAAGCTCTTGCAGCCTTTTCTATCTGTGCAAGGAACTTAAAGCGGCGTTCCACTCACGCTGTCAAAAAATAAAAGTCAGCAACTACAAAAACTGTAGCTGCTGACTTTTAAAAAACACACACTCACTTGTCCCTCAATCCCGCGGTGTTTCCCCTGCAGCCCGTTTTACCAGCTGTCTTCTCTCCCTGGGCGACGTCATCTTCAGTGTGGGTACCCAGCTGTGACAGCTTGCGGCTTCACAGCATGTGCGAGTAGCGCTGCGCTTCACAGCCGGGTACCCCCTGCGCATGTGCGAGTAGCGCTGCGCTTCCTGAAGTCTTCTGGGACCTGTCACGTGTCCCAAAAGTAACTACAGGGAGAGAGGAAGGGAGGACACCTTCCACTTCTGATCGCCTAGGCGATAGGAGCGGAAGTCGGAGCGTGTACCTGTCAAATTCAGGTACCCGCTCCCCCCCCCCCCCGCCCCCCAAAGGTGCCAATTCTTAATGGGGAGCTGGGGACCAGTCTTTAAAGCAGAACTTCCCCTTTTGGGTGGAGCTCCACTTTAATTGTCACCTCCTCACTAACACTGGGTGGCCTGTAGCAAACTGCAATAATAACTGAAGTACGCACATCCAGATGCAGTTCCACCCATAATGCTTCAGCATCATCACATTCTCCATCAACAAGGTCCCCATGCAGTTGGTATGTAGTTGCGAAGTGATTACTGTAGGGACAGAATCCTAGATAGGGACAGTATACTTTGTTTTAGGGAGAGGTTCTTGATAAGGAGAGACAGACTAGGGACATCGCTGCAAACTCTTGAAATCCCAGGAGTCCTGTACTGAGACTTAGAACGCAACTGTCAGGGAAAGCACATATTTATGAGCAGGTGCAGGATGCCTGTTAGGTCTGCTCTTGGCCATTTAGCGGGGTCGCATTGGCGCCAGGCAGGCTAGTTAAACTGCCCTAGTTCCTTGTGTGAGTGCCGTTTGGTCTAATACGATCCCTAGCATATGTGCATCTGTTCCTGTGTTGCTCTTCTGTTGCCAGCCTGAGCTGCACCTGACTCCACCTAAACGCTGCCCGCACTGACCCCTGGCTTGACTCCTGACTACTCTTCTGCCTGCCGCTTATGTCTGATCTGCCTGCTAGTTGCCAACCCGGACAGTCTGACCTTGCCTTTATCCCGCTCCCTGTACCTTAACCAGCTGAGCCCTGCCTGTCTCCAGCTTCTGCTCTTCTGCCTTTGTTCTTGTGTATGGTGTAGTTGATACCACATTTCTTTGAACTGTTAAGCCAAGTACCTTGTCACTGATACTTCTTTTGTTGTCTATTTACTTACAGTGTAAACAAATAATATTTGTGCCATTTATCTTGGTCTCTTTGTGCCATGCTTCTACATTTGGTACCAATCCATTGGTCCATGCCAACATATTAATAGCCCAATCATGTGAAGAATGAAGCCAAGATTCAGCAATACCAATTAAATCATAATTCTCTTCGTGCACCAAATCTTACATCTCTCCTATTTTGCTTGGCAGATTTCTGGCAATGTTGAACAAACAATTTAATTCATTGTCACATTTTGCACATTTGTTTTACTTATCTTTTTTAGTATTACAAATAGTATTATATTTGCCATTGGTTGTATGAAAAATGGGAAATGCCTTATCATCTGTCATAACCCTCTTCCTCCATTCCACCCTTCATTAATGTCTGACCCCTGACTGACTTGCCTGCCCTATTATGTTCTAATTCACCCTCTCACCGCAATCCTAGTTTAAATACTCATCTAGCCTTCCCATAAACCTCTCCTCCAGCACAGCAGACCTCCTTCCATTTAGGTTCAAATCATCTTTAGCATATACACCCTAATTATGGGAGTAACATGTGAACGTATACTTTAAGACTTTTAGGGTTTTGTCGTGGAAGTAGCGTGTGGGAGAAATTTGATGAGTTTCAGAACAAGCCAGATAGCCCCTGCAGGGAAATAGGAGTGAATAGCTGGGAATTTAGAAGGAATAAAAAAAATAAGCAAGGACTAAGGGATAACAAAAAGTGATATATTTCTGCAGTCACATATGATTGTAATGCACAAGGGCATCAAATAAAATAGAGGGGGCAGAGGGAACTGGTGATGAACAGGAGTAAGGTGAGTATAAATATGTGTTTCTGGTTAGGGAATGGTTAAAAAAAACAACAAAAAAAACTAAATAAAAAAGTATCAACAGAACAATATCTGTAAACTTTTTTTTTTTTATTTGTAATATTTTTGGGGATTAGATGACGTAGGCCTCAGGGTGTTAAAGCAGCAACGGAGTGTAACTCATGGTATTTCAGGTTTCAATGTAGATAACCAAGGATGGATGAGCTATATGTCAAGGTCCTACCTTTTCCCAGAGGTTTTGTTACTCCATGTGCTAGCATCCATCTTGGATTTCTGCTGAGCATGATGGGAATCTTTTATGCCTTCAGGTCTCTGAGGTCCATCCCCCAGAGGGGTGTGGCTGAGTACATATAAGCCTGGGATCTGCACATGCTCTTTGCACTTGTGTCTTGTGTCTTGGTCTTGCTACAGCTCTGTGTATACGCTCGTGACTCTTCTGGTATTCTGACTCGGCTTGTACTAAGACCATTCTCTGTGTTTCCCTTTGATCTGACCTTCCGTTGCTGAACCCGGTCCGTGACCTGTGATTCTCTGTCTACTGTTCTGTACTGTTTTGTCCCGTTGTTATTGACCCGGCTTGTCTGACTACGCTATTGTCATTCTCACCAGCTACACGCCATTGGCGGCGGCCATTACCGCAGCTGGGGTGTCTCGGGGGCCGCGACCTGGTCCCTGGTTGCGTCAAGTCCATCCCCACCATCAGGGGCCCTGGTGAAGGGCAGCCTGGGACTTAGACTCCGCGCCCTGAGGGACTTCAGTCTGTTGGTGGTGGTTGTCGTCAGCCAGTGCGTTACCCTGCCACTAGGCCTACCTGTCCGTTCCACAGCCCTGCCCTGACACTATATAAGAACAGGAACATGAAAGAGTATAAAACCTTTCAAGGACATTCAGATAGTTTGTTATTCAATATTATTCTATGCTGCTCATTTTTTGGGGATTTTATTTTTTAGTTGTTTATATTCTATTCCTGAACAGTTGAATTTCTGCCAAATACTTACTTTTCTCTATGCTTTTTGCTCTCATATCCACCTGACCTTTTCCCCTCCATTGCAGACTCTCGAGAGTATGAGCCTCTCAACCTACTCCACAAATACCTAGGCTCTCTATACGCCACTACTTGTTAACTGCCTGTGAATGTAAACTCCCTTCTTATGACATAGATAATGTCAGAAATTATGTTACTATATTACTTACCGTTAACCAAAGTATTCTCAGAAGGCATGCTATAAGATTAGGGTTGCCACCTGTCCAGATTTTACCCGTACAGTCCTGGATTTGAATGATGTGTACGGGTATCCATCTGCCTGAGATCCGGACACATTATTCTGAATGGATTGTGCCGCAAACGTCGGCAGGGTCATACTAACCTGGGACAAGTCTGCTCTGCATTTCACAGTGTCCCGCTTGTCCATCTCATGAATGTCTCCCCTCCCCGCTGTCAGCCCATCTCACTTCCAGCAGAAGAGAACGAAGCGGCCTTCTCTTTGGCTCTGTTTACACACAAAGGAGGAGGGACAAGCGCTGATCTGAGGTCTATAGAAAGATTATTATACTCTGTAGATCGACAGGGGAGGAAGACAGAGTGGCTGGGAAGGGGAACAAGTTAAAAAAGATGTAGTTTTCGTGGAGTGATTGGAGGGTGGGGGGCTAAGTGTATATGTGCTGATGGGGTGCTTTGGCAGGGAAGAGGACTTATGCTAGAAGTGTGGGTTTGAATCTGCCCCCCCCTTCTAGCACAAGCCCTCTCCCCTCCCAAAGCACCCCTTCCAGCACATATCTGAACCCAGGGGGGGACTGACAACTCATGGGGCCCCTGGGCAAAAGGGGATCATGGGGCCCCTGTGTCCTTGCCAAAACTCAAAAAAGCCTATAAAAAAGGTACCAGGGGCATCTCATGGGGCCCCCTACTGACCCGAGTTTCCAAATGGTCAGTCCACCCCTGACTGAACCCCCCCGCTAGCACTCTTCCTTCCAAAGCTCCCCCCAGCACACATCCAATTCCCCCTGCTAGCAGTAGCCCTCTCCCCTCCTAAAGTGCCCCCCAGTACATATTCCACCCCCCCATCCCCCATGCTAGCACTAGTCCTGTTTCCACACAAAGCACCCACCCATCACATATCAAACCCCCACCACTAGCACTCTCCCCTGTGAAAGCACCCCCTAGCACATATCTTCCCCACCTCCCCCAAATCAAAGAGATGCCCGCTGCCACAGAGGAGATGATCATGGCATCTGGAACCCAGGCACCCGAAGAGAGGCAGGGCATTTGCCCCAGCTGCCCTCGCTAGCGCCCTCTTGCTGGGCAAGTTAGAGGAGCCAAGTACCAAAACTTGTTCCAGGTCTCATCCAGCCTGGATTCATGGGACGCTGGGATTTTGTTCAAATCTCAGGAAAGGCCCATGAAAATCAGGATGGTTGGTAGAAACCAATTTGCATTAGAAGGGGGAGAGGATTTGTGTTTGGAGGGAAGAGTTTGTATTGGGAGGGGGGATTTGGGATGGAAGTGGGGTACCCAGAGGGAATACGTGTCTGTTTGATGCATAAATTACTATTCCTGGATCTGTCAGTGAGAGTGTCAGCCTGGAGTTTTGAATACATAAGCTAGTATGATCTCTATAGCTAGAGATCAGTTTGGTCCAATAAGAGGCTTGCCAATTTTTAAGGAGCACTTTTTGAAGACTGAAGCACTTTATTGGAAGTATTCCTTAGCATTGAGCACTTTTCTTCACATTGGATGTGGGGACTTTCATTTATATATCTGAATAGGGCAGCACAGTTTTAAATGGTTAGCACTTCTACCTTGCAGTACTAGGGTCGTTGGTTCAAATCCCATCCATGGCACCACCTGCCTGGAGTTTGCATGTTCTCCCTGTGTCTGCATGGGTTTCCTCCACGTTTTCTGCTTTCTTTCCACACTCCAAAGACATGCTGGTAGGTTAATTGGATCCTGTCTACATTGGCCCTAGTATGTGTATGTATGAATATAAGTAGAGATGAGCGAAGAAATGAAAAATTCGATTCGACTGATTCGGCGAATTCGTGGACAATATTCGATTCGAGTCGAATAAATTCGCTGTGAATTTAACTTAAAAAAGGGTGTTTCTAGGCTTCAGAGAGACTTAATATTAGTGCAGAACACTGTACCTTTAATTTAAATGCCCTTGGAGTCTGCTGGGGAAGAGAAATAATACTGTCTGTCAGTATGACATGCAGATGAGTGCCGTCGATCTTAGAATCACTGCACACTTCACTCCTTTGGCCAGTCACGGGGCCAAAACCAGTGTTTGGAGCCACAGTGTGGCGGTGGAGGCAGCAGCAATGGGAGGCCATACAGCAACCTATGACAAAATGGAAACCAGCAGGAGCGTGAGGAGACCTGAAAGTGGCACATGGCAGAGTGGGAGCAATGGGAGGCGGTACAGGGACCCAGGTCACACTGTGGGCCCAGCAGCAGCGTGACCAGGCGGTACGGGGGCCCATGGCCGATATGGGGCTTGGTGGCACCTATGGAAGGCCTGTAATCTGCCAGCAACCTATGACAAAATGGACAACCGCAGGAGTGTGAGGAGATTTCAAAGTGGCACATGGCAGAGTGGAAGCAATGGGAGGCCGTACAGGGACCCAGGTCACACTGTGGGCTCAGCAGCAGCGTGACCAGGAGGTACGGGGGCCCATGGTCGATATGGGGCCTGGCGGCACCTATGGAAGGCCGCTAATCTGCCAGCAACCTATGACAAAATGGACAACCGCAGGAGTGTGAGGAGATTTCAAAGAGGTACATGGCAGAGTGGAAGCAATGGGAGGCCGTACAGGGACCCAGGTCACACTGTGGGACCAGCATCAGCGTGAACAGGCGGTACGGGGGCCCATGGCCGATTTGACCTCATTCATCCCATAGTCCTGCCGACTCACGAATAGCGTGGCCTCCTCAAAGGGCCTGAGCAAGCGCAGGTGTCACACATGAGCTGACAATGGCTGACATCTAAGTTACACAGGGAGTACCTTTATCCGCTTTTAACATCAGGAAATCTGTGATGGCCTTTAGCTGTTCGTAAAGGCGGTCTAACATATGTAGGGTTGAATTACACCTTGTTGCAACGTCACAGCATGAGGAGTCGGTACGGGGGCCCATGGCAGATTACATGTCTGGCAGCAGCAATGGGAGGCCCGTAATCTGCCAGCACCCTATGTCAAAAAATTAAACACACCAGCAGTGTGAAGAGACCTGAAAGTGGCACATGGCAGCAGAGTGTGGCGATGGAGACAGCAGCAATGGGAGGCCGTACAGGGACCCATGAGAGACTCTGGACTTGGCAGCAGCATGAGGAGGCGGTATATAGGGGCCCATGGCAGATTAGGGGCCTGGCAGCAGCTATGTGAGGCCCGTAATCTGCCTGCACCCTATGTCAAAAAATTAAACACACCAGCAGTGTGAAGAGACCTGAAAGTGGCACATGGCAGCAGAGTGTGGCGATGGAGACAGCAGCAATGGGAGGCCGTACAGGGACCCATGAGAGACTCTAGACTTGGCAGCAGCATGAGGAGGCGGTATATAGGGGCCCATGGCAGATTAGGGGCCTGGCAGCAGCTATGTGAGGCCCGTAATCTGCCTGCACCCTATGTCAAAAAATTAAACACACCAGCAGTGTGAAGAGACCTGAAAGTGGCACATGGCAGCAGAGTGTGGCGATGGAGACAGCAGCAATGGGAGGCCGTACAGGGACCCATGAGAGACTCTGGACTTGGCAGCAGCATGAGGAGGCGGTATATAGGGGCCCATGGCAGATTAGGGGCCTGGCAGCAGCTATGTGAGGCCCGTAATCTGCCTGCACCCTATGTCAAAAAATTAAACACACCAGCAGTGTGAAGAGACCTGAAAGTGGCACATGGCAGCAGAGTGTGGCGATGGAGACAGCAGCAATGGGAGGCCGTACAGGGACCCATGAGAGACTCTAGACTTGGCAGCAGCATGAGGAGGCGGTATATAGGGGCCCATGGCAGATTAGGGGCCTGGCAGCAGCTATGTGAGGCCCGTAATCTGCCTGCACCCTATGTCAAAAAATTAAACACACCAGCAGTGTGAAGAGACCTGAAAGTGGCACATGGCAGCAGAGTGTGGCGATGGAGACAGCAGCAATGGGAGGCCGTACAGGGACCCATGAGAGACTCTGGACTTGGCAGCAGCATGAGGAGGCGGTATATAGGGGCCCATGGCAGATTAGGGGCCTGGCAGCAGCTATGTGAGGCCCGTAATCTGCCTGCACCCTATGTCAAAAAATTAAACACACCAGCAGTGTGAAGAGACCTGAAAGTGGCACATGGCAGCAGAGTGTGGCGATGGAGACAGCAGCAATGGGAGGCCGTACAGGGACCCATGAGAGACTCTGGACTTGGCAGCAGCATGAGGAGGCGGTATATAGGGGCCCATGGCAGATTAGGGGCCTGGCAGCAGCTATGTGAGGCCCGTAATCTGCCTGCACCCTATGTCAAAAAATTAAACACACCAGCAGTGTGAAGAGACCTGAAAGTGGCACATGGCAGCAGAGTGTGGCGATGGAGACAGCAGCAATGGGAGGCCATACAGGGACCCATGAGAGACTCTAGACTTGGCAGCAGCATGAGGAGGCGGTATATAGGGGCCCATGGCAGATTAGGGGCCTGGCAGCAGCTATGTGAGGCCCGTAATCTGCCTGCACCCTATGTCAAAAAATTAAACACACCAGCAGTGTGAAGAGACCTGAAAGTGGCACATGGCAGCAGAGTGTGGCGATGGAGACAGCAGCAATGGGAGGCCGTACAGGGACCCATGAGAGACTCTGGACTTGGCAGCAGCATGAGGAGGCGGTATATAGGGGCCCATGGCAGATTAGGGGCCTGGCAGCAGCTATGTGAGGCCCGTAATCTGCCTGCACCCTATGTCAAAAAATTAAACACACCAGCAGTGTGAAGAGACCTGAAAGTGGCACATGGCAGCAGAGTGTGGCGATGGAGACAGCAGCAATGGGAGGCCGTACAGGGACCCATGAGAGACTCTAGACTTGGCAGCAGCATGAGGAGGCGGTATATAGGGGCCCATGGCAGATTAGGGGCCTGGCAGCAGCTATGTGAGGCCCGTAATCTGCCTGCACCCTATGTCAAAAAATTAAACACACCAGCAGTGTGAAGAGACCTGAAAGTGGCACATGGCAGCAGAGTGTGGCGATGGAGACAGCAGCAATGGGAGGCCGTACAGGGACCCATGAGAGACTCTAGACTTGGCAGCAGCATGAGGAGGCGGTATATAGGGGCCCATGGCAGATTAGGGGCCTGGCAGCAGCTATGTGAGGCCCGTAATCTGCCTGCACCCTATGTCAAAAAATTAAACACACCAGCAGTGTGAAGAGACCTGAAAGTGGCACATGGCAGCAGAGTGTGGCGATGGAGACAGCAGCAATGGGAGGCCGTACAGGGACCCATGAGAGACTCTAGACTTGGCAGCAGCATGAGGAGGCGGTATATAGGGGCCCATGGCAGATTAGGGGCCTGGCAGCAGCTATGTGAGGCCCGTAATCTGCCTGCACCCTATGTCAAAAAATTAAACACACCAGCAGTGTGAAGAGACCTGAAAGTGGCACATGGCAGCAGAGTGTGGCGATGGAGACAGCAGCAATGGGAGGCCGTACAGGGACCCATGAGAGACTCTGGACCTAGCAGCAGCATGAGGAGGCGGTATATAGGGGCCTATGGCAGATTAGGGGCCTGGCAGCAGCTATAGGAGGCCCGTAATCTGCCAGCACCCTATGTCAAAAAATTAAACACACCAGCAGTGTGAGGAGACCTGAAAGTGGCACATGTTTGAGGCATGATTCATGGCGGATTTAGTCAGTTGTGTCAGGAACTGGTGGTTTGAAATCCAGACTAATCCACGCCTGATTCATTTTCACAAACGTGAGTCTCTCCACACTTTGGGTGGACAGTCGTGTCCTCCGCGGAGTTACAATACCTCCTGCCGCACTAAACACGCGCTCCGATGCCACGCTACTGGCCGGGCATGACAGCCTTTCAAGGGCAAATTCAGCTAGTTGGGGCCAAAGGTCAAGTTTCGTTGCCCAGTAGTCAAGGGGATTGTCTACCTCGGTTGGCAGGGTGCTGTCCAAGTAGGCCCAAGCCTGTTGTTTGAGCTCCTGCTCCAGGTCCACCTGATGCTGCTGCTGCTGCTGCGGCTGGTTAGTAGTTTCCTCACTGCGCTGGTGAAGAAAGCTACTCATCATCGACTGCAGACTGAGGCAGCCGCTGCTGGTGGAGCTGCCACTGCTCCTACCACCCCACCCCTCCCCTGCTGCCATGCCAGCGGAACGCGAGCGCACAGGGCCCACAGTGTCTGAGGATGGACGTTGGCGCACAAAGGCAGAGACCAACTGACTACATAGGTGGTTTTTATAGTACGTAATTTTGGCCTCCCTCTCAGCAGGTGTGAAAAAGGCCACCATTTTGGACCGGTAGCGAGGGTCCAACAAGGTGGACAGCCAAAAGTCATCCCTCTGTCTGATGGTTATTATTCGGCTGTCGCTACGCAAGCAACCGAGCATGCTATGGGCCATTTGTGCCAAGGAATGCGAGGGACTCCCTGCCTCCATCTCCACAGCATACTGCCACGGTGCGTCTGGGTCCTCTGTCTCCTCCTCCTCCTCCTCTACCAGATGCTCCTGCTCCTCCACTCCTGTCCGCTGAGTGGAAAAACCACCCATTTCACTCAATAATTCCTGAGCACAAATGTCCTCCTCTACCTCCTCCTCTTCTTCCTGTCCTGCCCCCACAGGGGTCATGTGGCGTTGAGATCTGTGCGCCACGTCTACCGCACCCTGACCAGCCATTGTTAACAGCATTTGTTCCAGGACGTGCAACAGAGGAATGACGTCGTTCATCCCATAGTCCTGCCGACTCACGAATAGCGTGGCCTCCTCAAAGGGCCTGAGCAAGCGGCAGGTGTCACGCATGAGCTGCCAATGGCTGACATCTAAGTTACACAGGGGAGTACCTTTATCCGCTTGTAACATCAGGAAATCGGTGATGGCCTTTCGCTGCTCGTAAAGGCGGTCTAACATGTGTAGGGTTGAATTCCACCTTGTTGCAACGTCGCAGATCAGGCGATGCTGTGGAATTCCGTTCTGCCGCTGCAGCTCAATGAGGGTGTTCTTTGCGGTGTAGGAATGGCTGAAATGCATGCACAGTTTACGTGACATTTTAAGGATGTCTTGCAGTGGGATGGTGGATTTTAGGAACCGCTTGACAACCAGATTGAACACGTGAGCCATGCATGGCGCATGGCACAACCTTCCTTGACGCAGAGCAGACACCATGTTCTTTCCGTTGTCAGTCAACATGGTTCCGATTTTTAGTTTGCGCGGAGACAGCCATCTGTCGATTTCTCTGTTCATTACACTCAGCAGTTCCTCCCCTGTGTGACTACGTTCGCCAAGGCATACCAGGTGCAGCACAGCGTGACACCGTTGCGCCCTGCACATGTGATATGCCGGTCGGGTAATGGGACTTGGCACGGGGGTGGCGGCTGAGGACACGGCGGAAAAAGAGGTGGTAGAGGCGGACATGCTTGCTGGACCAAGGACGTGCAAACGTGGAGGCAAAAGCGTCGTGACCTGTCCAAGTTGCTGGTGCGGCTGTGCCGGCACCACGTTCACCCAGTGGGCCGTAAATGACATGTACTGTCCCTGACCGTAGTTACAGCTCCACACGTCGGCGCTGCCGTGCACTTTGGCAGAGACCGACATGCTCAAAGACTGGCCCACCATCTCTTCTACATGTGAATGCAGGGCTGGCACTGCCTTTTGGGCAAAGAAATGACGGCTTGGCACTCTCCACCGCGGCGCGGCACAAGCCATCATTTCTCGGAAAGGTGCTGAGTCCACCAGTTGGAAAGGGAGGGACTGCAGCACCAGCAACTTGGACAGGAGGACGTTCAGCTTTTGCACCGTCGGGTGCGTGCTCGCAAACTGTTGTCTCTTGGATACGGATTCCAAGAAAGACTGTTGACGGAATCCGAGAAGAGGAGTAGCAGGAGAAGGAGCATCTGAACGAGCGGAAGATGCCAACGAGCGACAACTCCCCTCAGCAGAGGTGTTGGAGCCTTGACTGGCTGATAGAGGGCGATTGACGACGTCGGGTGACGGAGCAAGTAACGGAGCGGGTGATGGAGCGGGGGCTGGGGCAGGCAGAACCGCCGTATGTTTATCACGGTTTTCCCAGGCCACCGAATGGTGACGCTGCATATGCTGACGCAACGCTGTAGTCCCAACATGGGCCCCCTGGCCACGCTTGCATTTCTGGCCACATAGTCGACATACGGCTACGTTTACTTCCTCGGGCGGCTTGAGGAAAAATTGCCACACCACCGAGTAGGAAACTTTGCCCCCGCTACTCTTCACTGGCTGACTGCTACTTCCTCCGTGCGCACCGGCACCACTACTGGCCGTGGTGGTAGGCTGCAGTGGAGCTGGTGCTCTACTCCGTGGACGTTTGGCTCCACTGACACTGATGCGACCCTGCTGCTGTCTCCTGGGCAACCCACCGACTGTTTTGCTCGCTGCCAAGCTGCCACCCTCTTCTCCTGATGATGCGGAAGAAATTGCCTGATGACGACGAGGCTGCCAAGTGCGATCAACCTCCTCATCATCAAGTAGGGTCTCCGCCTCACTACTAGCCCCCTCGGCTGCGTCTGGGTCAGGAGACAGACCTGTCTCTAGACCGGCTACCGAGCCACTCTCCTCACCAGTACTTGTTCGCTTGGCTGCTGAAAAGGCCGATGTCTCCCCCCGTTCCTGACCGCCCTCTGTTAGCTCTTCCTCACTGTACAGTGGGGCTGAGCCCACAGCATGCGATACTTCGCTTGGTGAGGGAACAGCAAAGGACAGGGGCAGGTAGAGGACACGTGATTTCAGTGGGCTTGCTCCCGGGCCATGCCAACTAACGGTTGTGTCTGACGTACCCACCGACCGTTGGCTGTAGGTGTCAGAGGTGACCTGGGAAGAGGAAGACGACCGAGCCAACCAATCAATGACGGCAGGGTTGTCGGTGGAGACACGACCGCTGGATGACACCGGGAGCACTGGCCTCTGGCTGCGAATACTGCTGCCTCGACCCCTTCCTCTGCTGCCACGTCTGCTCGCTCCTAAAACATTGCCTCCTCTGCCACTCCTCTGCATGTTGTCTGACATACTATTTAATTCAACGATTAGGTGTCCCTGAGTAACAATTCTCTGGCACTCAGTAACAATTCTGTCTGTCCCTGAGTATGAATTCTGTGGCCCTGAGTAACAATTCTGTGTCTGTGCGAGTAACAATTCTGTGTCTGTGCAAGTAACAATTTTGTGTCTGTGCGAGTAACAATTCTCTGGCACTCAGTAACAATTCTGTCTGTCCCTGAGTAAAAATTCTCTGGCACTCAGTAACAATTCTGTCTGTCCCTGAGTAACAATTCTCTGGCACTCAGTAACAATTCTGTCTGTCCCTGAGTATGAATTCTGTGGCCCTGAGTAACAATTCTGTGTCTGTGCGAGTAACAATTCTGTGTCTGTGCAAGTAACAATTTTGTGTCTGTGCGAGTAACAATTCTCTGGCACTCAGTAACAATTCTGTCTGTCCCTGAGTAACAATTCTCTGGCACTCAGTAACAATTCTGTCTGTCCCTAAGTAACAATTCTCTGGCACTCAGTAACAATTCTGTCTGTCCCTGAGTATGAATTCTGTGGCCCTGAGTAACAATTCTGTGTCTGTGCGAGTAACAATTCTGTGTCTGTGCAAGTAACAATTTTGTGTCTGTGCGAGTAACAATTCTCTGGCACTCAGTAACAATTCTGTCTGTCCCTGAGTAACAATTCTCTGGCACTCAGTAACAATTCTGTCTGTCCCTGAGTAACAATTCTCTGGCACTCAGTAACAATTCTGTCTGTCCCTGAGTATGAATTCTGTGGCCCTGAGTAACAATTCTGTGTCTGTGCGAGTAACAATTCTGTGTCTGTGCAAGTAACAATTTTGTGTCTGTGCGAGTAACAATTCTCTGGCACTCAGTAACAATTCTGTCTGTCCCTGAGTAACAATTCTCTGGCACTCAGTAACAATTCTGTCTGTCCCTGAGTAACAATTCTCTGGCACTCAGTAACAATTCTGTCTGTCCCTGAGTAACAATTCTCTGGCACTCAGTAACAATTCTGTGTCTGTGCGAGTAACAATTCTGTGTCTGTGCAAGTAACAATTTTGTGTCTGTGCGAGTAACAATTCTCTGGCACTCAGTAACAATTCTGTCTGTCCCTGAGTAACAATTCTCTGGCACTCAGTAACAATTCTGTCTGTCCCTGAGTAACAATTCTCTGGCACTCAGTAACAATTCTGTCTGTCCCTGAGTATGAATTCTGTGGCCCTGAGTAACAATTCTGTGTCTGTGCGAGTAACAATTCTGTGTCTGTGCAAGTAACAATTTTGTGTCTGTGCGAGTAACAATTCTCTGGCACTCAGTAACAATTCTGTCTGTCCCTGAGTAACAATTCTCTGGCACTCAGTAACAATTCTGTCTGTCCCTGAGTAACAATTCTCTGGCACTCAGTAACAATTCTGTCTGTCCCTGAGTATGAATTCTGTGGCCCTGAGTAACAATTCTGTGTCTGTGCGAGTAACAATTCTGTGTCTGTGCAAGTAACAATTTTGTGTCTGTGCGAGTAACAATTCTCTGGCACTCAGTAACAATTCTGTCTGTCCCTGAGTAACAATTCTCTGGCACTCAGTAACAATTCTGTCTGTCCCTGAGTAACAATTCTCTGGCACTCAGTAACAATTCTGTCTGTCCCTGAGTAACAATTCTCTGGCACTCAGTAACAATTCTGTCTGTCCCTGAGTATGAATTCTGTGGCCCTGAGTAACAATTCTGTCTGTGCGAGTAACAATTCTGTGTCTGTGCAAGTAACAATTTTGTGTCTGTGCGAGTAACAATTCTCTGGCACTCAGTAACAATTCTGTCTGTCCCTGAGTAACAATTCTCTGGCACTCAGTAACAATTCTGTCTGTCCCTGAGTAACAATTCTCTGGCACTCAGTAACAATTCTGTCTGTCCCTGAGTAACAATTCTCTGGCACTCAGTAACAATTCTGTCTGTCCCTGAGTAACAATTCTGTCTGTCCCTGAGTATGAATTCTGTGGCCCTGAGTAAGAATTCTCTGGCACTCAGTAACAATTCTGTCTGTCCCTGAGTAACAATTCTCTGGCACTCAGTAACAATTCTGTCTGTCCCTGAGTAAAAATTCTGTGGCCCTAATAACGTTTCTGTGGCCCTAAGTAACAATTCTCTGGCACTGAGTGAAAATTCTGTCTGTCCCTGAGTATGAATTCTGTGGCCCTAACTAGCGTTTCTTTGTCCCTAAATAACGATTCTGTGGCCCTCATTAACAAGTCTGTGTCCCTGAGTAATGGTTCTCTGTCCCTAAGTAACTTCTCTCTGTCCCCAATTCTCGTTTCTGTGGCCCTAACTCTGTCCCTGTCCCTAGTACAGAGCGGTCTGCCTCTGTTCAATGACTGCAGGCAAATGAAGATTTCCAAAATGGCCGCTATATATACCTCGACCATTACACAGTGCTGGCTGGCTGGCTGCTGATTGGCTGATGCGATCACATGTCGTTGAGGAATGCATTATGGGGCAGCGCGCCTTGTCTGCGCGCCTTCCCCGACATCCCCGCTCCGTCGCCGCACATGTCAGCCGCCATTTTCGGAAAAATTTCGATTCGCGCGTCCGAATTAGGCTGTTTTTCGGATTCGGCACGAATCGAAATTTTTCCGATATTCGACTCGAATTCCACTTCGGATACTTCGATTCGCTCATCTCTAAATATAAGTTATGGACCTTAGATTGTACCCTCCTTGAGGGTTAGGGACTGATGTGAATGTACAATATATACTGTATATGTAAAGCGCTGTGTAAATTTGACAGCACTATATAAGTACCTATAAGAAATAAATATTTTGTATTGATTTGAATGAAGTTTGATGCTACACATATTTGTAAATGTATATGAATTGCGGATTATTTGCTTTTGTACAGACGATTTACAGTATGTATGGATATTTAAAGTGAACAGCACACTGTTTTATTTTGCGGGAGAAATTATTTTTGCTGGGGGGGGAGGTTGAACATAAAAATGAGTGCTGGATTTTTTCTTTTTGTGAGAGGAGTGGGGATTTTTGATGAAAGGGTAAAGTAGGGGAAAGTATTGCTCAAGGAGGGAATTTTGCACTCTTCCTACCCCTACACTGTGCTTTATACATCCCTGACTCCTGCATTCTGTACAATAATTATTCCTGACCTCTGCATTCCATGCATAATTTGGCCACACTGTTCGGAACAGTGCACTAAGCTACATTACTAGTCTCCTTGGTTCACCCAAAAGTGTCCTAGGTCTTTTACAATCTTATAGTGTATACTCCAAAAAAAAAATGCTCTGCGCTGCTAAAATGTTCAGGTTTGGCTTGAAAAAAAGTTGCCAACCCTATATAAGAGTTGATCATAAGTATTGGAGCCAGTCAAGGATGGCACCTTTCCTCAGTTAATTTTGCATCGGTTGTGGGGCCTTTCCATGAACACATTAGATTCTTCCCACACATCAAAGACATAGAGCTACATGGCTACACCCAGGGGCGGACTGACAACTCATGGGGCCCCCGGGCAATAGGGGATCATGGGGCCCCTGTGTCCTGGCTACACCCCAAAAATTAGCATGTTCACTGACAATGTAATCCTTATAATATCTGACCCCTCCAACTCCCCACCAGAGATACAAAGTTCAAACTGTTTTTACAAAACCTGCTGCATTGAGTGAAAACTTTTACATTTTTTATGTTTAGCTATGTTTATAGCCATGCTTAGTTATGATAGTCCCAATGGCAGTTCTTGTCCTCTGAGAAGCAGAGGCGGACATTGCACTTGCTGAAAAGTGTGTTGGTATATCCTTTACCACAGTGTCTGCAGCATCCTCTACTTGTTTTTATAGGGAAATGTCCATACATGTTTTTGCAAATGTCTTTTGGTGGATGTACAGTTGACCTTTTGTCTGGGGTGCCATTTTAAGGACTCCCTTTCTCTGTGGATGGTCTCTTCCTGTTATCTAAGGGGCTCCCTATCTGCAGAATTGAGCTCCCATGGATTAAACATGGTCGCCCTCTCTTTGGTTTTATGACAGTTGTGCTGACTAGGATAAGAGAGGATGCTAACTCACTTCTCTGCCTTTTGGCTAAGATCAAGTGTAGTATCTGTTCTTATCAGTGTCCAGTAGGGGTGCTCCACCATCATTCCTGCTTGCAGGGATGATTGGTTGTATAGTACTCCTGCTGGAAGGATGGGGGTCCTGATGGTTGGTACAGGCTGGAACAGAAACCAAGGCCCCCACATGCAGTTGGGGCCCGGGAGTAATTCTCCCTGGAAAACCTGGTTTGAACGGATCTACCTTGTCTGGCTAGGGGATGGGGGGGCAGAGAGTCCGCAGAACAGTGCCCCCTGAGAGTGGTCGCCTCAGGGGTGCTCTTAGTAACACATGGGGGTGGGATCCCAAGTGTGAAACGTGCACATGGTCACTGTTCTAAACACTTTTTCTGCACTGCACCTTTTAGGGCTAGGCCTTTTGGCTAAGTCCAGGGCAATTTTTATGCTACGGGCCTCAGAGCCTAGCCAGTGCACAATTGCACGGCCACTTTTTTATTTTTACTTATGTATTTAATTTATTTTTTCTCCCATGTTTTGTCACTTTTCACATGTGTGTTTTTTTCCTCACGGATTGTAGGGTGTGGGTCCTCGGGCCTAAACCTGAAGTCTAGGGGGAGGATGTGTGGCCTTTTGGTTCCTTCCTCTCCTGTCCTAGGGTGGCTTCTCTTCGGGAGAGCCCCCTGACTAAGTACTTGGTGGCTGGTTTAGGCTAGCCACAAGGAAAGGGGTCCGCCAGGCCTTTTGGCTAGTTGGACCACATGGGAACCTTAGTCACTGTCAGAAGCTTCGTGCCCCGGGGGATCAGGGTAGAGGTCCTACCCCTTCGGGGGGTGGACAAAGCACACCCCTAAGTGCACTTTTTTGTGTTGGTTTTGCACTAGAACGTTTTTTGTTCACTTATGGGTTTTCGTTTTTCACACTTCCGCGGACTTGAAAAAAAAAAAAAAAAGAGGATGCTAACTAGGCTGGAAACATTCAGTGCTTTGCAGTCCCGTTTGTACAGCAGCCATGCATTGATCATAGCTAGGATGATGGTGTGCCAGAAGATGTAAATGTACCAGCAGGCGTTCAAAGGAAACATATTTTGCTGCAAATGAGTCCAACATATCCACACCCCCCATGAATTTGTTCTAGACACCCACAATGTAAGGCCTCTGAACTTCAACATATCTTTTGGTGGCTTTGTTCCATCGTTGAATCTTTTCCACAGGTTCTTGCCCAGCAAAAGGATGATGCAACTGTAACCTCCCTGTTGTCATACCATTTCACTGCACAGATGTTGTGGCTCACCCCCACTCTGACATCAAATCTTCCTCTGCCCTTTTTCTTTAGGCTTTTCTCACCATCAAGGTTACAGTTGGGAAGGAGTACCTGTGTGGCTGTTCCAGTGCAATTAATTCCCTGGTCAAGCAGCTTAGCAATCAGTGGGATGCTGGTGAAATAGTTGTCTGCATAGATTTTGTAGTTGTGACCTTGTGGAAATGTGGAGGCCAGGTTCATCACAACATCTCCTGACAATCCAAGTTCAGATATAGCACATATTCCATTCACACTGCCTTGGTACACATCACAGCCACACAGTATGCCAGAGATGCCTGTCCTTACCTACACCTTGAACCCCCATGGATGTGTCTTGCCACACATGTATTGCTTGATGCTGCTAAATTTCCTCCTAAAAGGAATCATCATTTCATCCACAGAGTTGTGTTCTTCTGATCCCAACTGCAGGCATTTCTCCCTGAATGCAAGAATCTCAGACACTGCCAAATTGTTTACAAAATGTAATGATTGCAAGAGAGACTGGAATCTGTTCTGTGATATCACATCTGAAACTGGTGTAGTTCGTGTCTGTTTCCTCATAAATATGGACTTCAGCTATTTGAACTAGTCCCATCTTCAGATACATGCCAATCATTTGTTCTATTTCCTTTGTGTTGGTATTTATTGATGCTCCTTTTCTAAGAACGGAGGGGCAGTCATTTGTTTTTTTATGTTCCTTTTCCATTTCACAGGCAATTTCACATTCTTCTTCATCACTTATATCACTGTGCTCTGAGTCCAACTCAAAGGCACTGTCCCCATTTTGGATGGCATCAATAACATTAAAAACATTGTAGACATTTCCCTTTGCTGGTGGCATTCTAAGATGGAAATAAACACTAATAGATTTCCAGGCTAAACAATCTCAATGTAAATTAATGCAATTCACACCTATACTACCTCCACAGGCAAATTCTGCTACTCCTTTAACCCAACCTTGTAAAATTGCAACACAGACATAACAAGCTCTAAATCTAATATTATCAATGCATTCAACAGTACCTTAATATATGCATGATCTAGACATGTTATTAATCACAGAAAAAATATTTCAGGCAGTTTACTTACTTTAATTATCCTTTCAAGTCCAGTTGTGCACTTCAAGAAAGGTTCACAGGTTGCCTGACTTCATGTCCAGGTAAACAGGCCTATTTACATATTTTACCATCCATTTGCAGTGCTAGGCTGGACAATAGGACCTACTAATTATGTAAATTTGGCCTTTAGGTGAAAAAAATGTGGGTTAATTTTAGATGAATAAAATTTATGTTGTAATATTACCACATAGGGCCTTACTGGGTTAAGCACATACAGTTGCAAGAAAAAGTATGTGAACCCCTTGGGATTACGTGGAGTTTTGTATGAATTGGGAATAAAATGTGCTCTGAACGTCATCTAAGTCACAACAATAGAAGAACACAGTCTGCTGAACATAATACTACACAAACATTAGATGTTACCATGGTTTAATTGCACATAACATGTAAACATTCACAGTGCAGGGAGGAAAAAGTATGTGAACCTTTGGACTTAATAACTGGTTGACCCTCCTTTGGCAGCAATAATCTCAACCAAACGTTTCCTGTAGTTGCAGATCAGACCTGCACAATAATCTGGAGTAATTTTGGACCACTCCTCTTCACAAAACTGTTTCAGTGTAGCAATATTCTTGGGATGTCTGGTGTGAATCGCTCTCTTAAGGTCATGCCACAGCATTTCAATCGGGTTGAGGTCAGGACTCTGACTGGGCCACTCCAGAAGGCATATTCTGTGCTGTTGCAGCCATTGTTTTGTTGAATTACTTGTATGCTTTGGGTCATTGTCCTGTTGCATCACCCATCCTCTGCGGAGCTTCAGTTGGCGGACAGATGGTTGTACGTTTTCCTGCAAAATGTCTTGATAAACTCTGGAATTCATTTTCCCATCAATGACAACAATCCGTCCAGGCCCTGAGGCAGCAAAGCAGCCCCAAACCATGATGCTCCCTCCGCCATGTTTTACAGTGGGGATGAGGTTTTGATGTTGGTGTGCTGTGCCTTTTTTCTCCACACATAGTGTTGTGTGTTCTTCCCAAATAATTCAATCTTGGTTTCATCTGTCCACAGTATATTTTGCCAGTAGTGCTGTGGAACATCCAGGTGCTCTTTTGCAAACTTCAAACGTGCTGCAATATTCTTTTTGGACAGCAATGGCTTCCTCCGTGGTGTCCTCCCATGTACTCCATTCTTGTTTAATGTTTTCCTTATTGTAGAGGTGTCAACAAAAATGTTAGCATGTGCCAGAGATTTCTGTAGGTCTTTAGCTGACACTCTGGGATTCTTCTTTACCTCATGCAGCATTCTGCGCTGTGCTCTTGCAGTCATTTTTACAGGATGACCACGCCTAGGGAGAGTAGCAACAGTGCTAAACGTTCTCCATTTGTAGACAGTCTGTCTTACCGTGGACACATGAACATCAAGGCTTTTGGAGATACTTTTGTAACCCTTTCCAGCTTCATGCAAGTCAACAATTCTTGATCGTAGGTCTTCTGAGAGCTCTTTTCTGCGAGGCATGGTTCACATCAGACAGTGCTTCTTGAAACCAGTAAACCCAAAACAGGTGTGTGTTTTTTAAGGGCAGGACAGTGGTCAGAAACACATCCAATATCATCACACTGATTGGAGTCAAGGTTGGCTCACTCCTGGCTCCAATGAGCTCTGGGAGAAGTCATTAAGCTAGGGCCTCACATACTTTTTCCTCCCTGCACTGTGAATGTTTACATGTTATGTGCAATTAAACCATGACAACATCTAATGTTTGTGTAGTATTATGTTCAGCAGACTGTGTTCTTCTATTGTTGTGACTTAGATGACGTTCAGAGCACATTTTATGCCCAATTCATGTAAAACTCCACGTAATCCCAAGGGGTTCACATACTTTTTCTTGCAACTGTACTCACATCAACTTTCTGGGTATACAAATCAAGATCTCAAATGAAACATAAAACGTATACCTCCAATAGAGATCGTAGGCCATTTTATCCCCAAACTTAGCTTATAGTCATGGAAAATTCTTGGGAGCACCTCTTTCTAAAACCTTTTTACCCTACTTTTATTAAAAATGTTAATACTTTCCAAAGTGTCTTCAGAGTACCTACACTGAATTTTACCAATACTTACAACTTCAAACACTGCATTCTAACAAAATCCTACCAGTTCTGATAGTAGCCAATTCCATGGTCTCGTTTTTAAAAAATAATAAATGCACATTTTTGCAGGAAAAAATATGAATATTATTTTTTTCACAGGAGCTCTTAAAGCATTGCACTTATGATCAGTGAATCATGGGTATAATGTCAGACTTCTGCAAACTCTTCCTCCAGCATTCAGACTTTCAGTTGCAGATCTAGAGGAAGTGTCAATGGTCTACGAGTGTGTCGATTACCACACTCGCATTCCACTGAGAACTACAAGTCTGTCTGTGATCATTTATTCACAGATCTCTGTGAATGAATGATATGGCTGTGTGGACAGAGCTGTCAAATTGACAGCTGCTGTGGAGGAGAAGGTAAAGGTGGAGTTCGCCTTTAATAATTTTAATCATCCTTTACATTACACAGGTACTTTCCTTTTTTACAGATTGCTAAGCAATAATTTATTCAGAAGCTCCATGATTCCAAATGGAAGGTGCTACTGGCGAACCAATTCACAGACACTGCATGGAAGAACATTATTAGTAAAAAATATGTAGTGTCTCACTGTACAAACCACTGGGAACTCAAACAAAGTGTGATCCATGCATGGAACATGGCATTCTTTGCCAGTTGCCGCCTGGCCTATAGCCAGATGGTGGCCGGGTGAACAGCTTGTCCCTCCATATGTCAGTTCAGGAAGGCGCATTGCATATGCCCGCAGAGCCGCACTGCAGCGAGATCTGTCACCGGCCGTGTACCTCGGACACGGCCGATGACAGATCTGTGTTCCGGCCCTGTTGCCAGTACCATGTGACCTGCTGTGACCAATCACAGCAGGTCACATGACAGTTGTATACAATGAATGGCTTCCTTTCATGCCATCCATTGTATACAAGTGTATCTAGCTATGAATGGTCACAGCTAGAGATGAGCGAATCGAACTAGGCGAAGTGGAATTCGTTTCGAATATTAGGAAAATTTCGATTCGCGCCGAATCCGAAAATTAGCAGACTTCGGATGCGCGAATCGAAATTTTTCCTAAAATGGCGGCGACATGTGCGGCGACGGAGCAGGGATGTCTGGGAAGGTGCACAGACAAGGCGCGCTGACCCATAATGCATTCATTCATGACATGTGATCGCATTAGCCAATCAGCAGCCAGCCAGCACTGTGTAATGGTCGAGCTATAAATGGCGGCCATTTTAGAATTCTCCATTTGCCTCCAGTCATTCAACAGAGGCAGACCTGGCTGTATTGAGGGAGAGAGTTAGGGCCACAGAATCGTTACTTAGGGACACAGAAACGTTAGTTAGGGACACAGAAACGTTACTTAGGGCCACAGAAACGTTACTTAGGGCCACAGAAACTTTACTTAGGGACACAGAAACGTTACTTAGGGACACAGAAACGTTACTTAGGGCCACAGAATCGTTACTTAGGGCCACAGAAACGTTACTTAGGGCCACAGAAACGTTACTTAGGGCCACAGAATCGTTACTTAGGGCCACAGAAACGTTACTTAGGGCCACAGAAACGTTACTTAGGGCCACAGAATTGTTACTTAGGGACAGACACAGAATTGTTACTGAGGGACACAGAATTGTTACTGAGGGCCACAGAACCGTTACTTAGGGCCACAGAATCGTTACTTAGGGCCACAGAAACGTTACTTAGGGTCACAGAATTGTTACTTAGGGACAGACACAGAATTGTTACTGAGGGCCACAGAATTGTTACTGAGGGCCACAGAACTGTTACTTAGGGCCACAGAACCGTTACTTAGGGCCACAGAAACGTTACTTAGGGACACAGAATTGTTACTTAGGGACAGACACAGAATTGTTACTCAGGGACACAGAATTGTTACTGAGGGCCACAGAACCGTTACTTAGGGCCACAGAATCGTTACTTAGGGCCACAGAAACGTTACTTAGGGTCACAGAATTGTTACTTAGGGACAGACACAGAATTGTTACTCAGGGACACAGAATTGTTACTGAGGGCCACAGAACCGTTACTTAGGGCCACAGAAACGTTACTTAGGGACACAGAATTGTTACTCAGGGACAGACACAGAATTGTTACTGAGGGACACAGAATTGTTACTGAGGGACACCGAACCGTTACTTAGGGCCACAGAAACGTTACTTAGGGCCACAGAATTGTTACTTAGGGACAGACACAGAATTGTTACTGAGGGACACAGAATTGTTACTGAGGGCCACAGAACTGTTACTTAGGGCCACAGAAACGTTACTTAGGGACACAGAATTGTTACTCAGGGACAGACACAGAATTGTTACTGAGGGACACAGAATTGTTACTGAGGGACACAGAACCGTTACTTAGGGCCACAGAAACGTTACTTAGGGCCACAGAAACGTTACTTAGGGCTACAGAAACGTTACTTAGGGCCACAGAATCGTTACTTAGGGACACAGAAACGTTACTTAGGGACACAGAAACGTTACTTAGGGCCACAGAATTGTTACTTAGGGACAGACACAGAATTGTTACTGAGGGACACAGAACTGTTACTGAGGGCCACAGAACCGTTACTTAGGGCCACAGAAACGTTACTTAGGGACACAGAATTGTTACTCAGGGACAGACACAGAATTGTTACTGAGGGATACAGAATTGTTACTGAGGGACACAGAACCGTTACTTAGGGCCACAGAAACGTTACTTAGGGCTACAGAAACGTTACTTAGGGCCACAGAATGTTACTTAGGGCCACAGAAACGTTACTTAGGGCCACAGAAACGTTACTTAGGGCCACAGAATTGTTACTTAGGGACAGACACAGAATTGTTACTGAGGGACACAGATTTGTTACTGAGTGCCACAGAACCGTTACTTAGGGCCACAGAAACATTACTTAGGGACACAGAATTGTTACTCAGGGACAGACACAGAATTGTTACTGAGGGACACAGAATTGTTACTAAGGGCCACAGAACTGTTACTTAGGGCCACAGAAACGTTACTTAGGGACACAGAATTGTTACTCAGGGACAGACACAGAATTGTTACTGAGGGACACAGATTTGTTACTGAGGGCCACAGAACCGTTACTTAGGGCCACAGAAACGTTACTTAGGGACACAGAATTGTTACTCAGGGACAGACACAGAATTGTTACTGAGGGATACAGAATTGTTACTGAGGGACACAGAACCGTTACTTAGGGCCACAGAAACGTTACTTAGGGCCACAGAAACGTTACTTAGGGCTACAGAAACGTTACTTAGGGCCACAGAATCGTTACTTAGGGCCACAGAAAGGTTACTTAGGGCCACAGAAACGTTACTTAGGGCCACAGAATTGTTACTTAGGGACAGACACAGAATTGTTACTGAGGGACACAGATTTGTTACTGAGGGCCACAGAACCGTTACTTAGGGCCACAGAAACGTTACTTAGGGACACAGAATTGTTACTCAGGGACAGACACAGAATTGTTACTGAGGGACACAGAATTGTTACTGAGGGCCACAGAACCGTTACTTAG
Organism: Staurois parvus; assembly: GCF_062004578.1. Taxonomy (NCBI): domain Eukaryota; kingdom Metazoa; phylum Chordata; class Amphibia; order Anura; family Ranidae; genus Staurois; species Staurois parvus. The sequence continues at coordinate 201,579 of NW_028318052.1, forward strand.
GGCCACAGAAACGTTACTTAGGGACACAGAATTGTTACTCAGGGACAGACACAGAATTGTTACTGAGGGACACAGATTTGTTACTGAGGGCCACAGAACCGTTACTTAGGGCCACAGAAACGTTACTTAGGGACACAGAATTGTTACTCAGGAACAGACACAGAATTGTTACTGAGGGATACAGAATTGTTACTGAGGGACACAGAACCGTTACTTAGGGCCACAGAAACGTTACTTAGGGCCACAGAAACGTTACTTAGGGCCACAGAAACGTTACTTAGGGCTACAGAAACGTTACTTAGGGCCACAGAATCGTTACTTAGGGCCACAGAAACGTTACTTAGGGCCACAGAATTGTTACTTAGGGACAGACACAGAATTGTTACTGAGGGACACAGATTTGTTACTGAGGGCCACAGAACCGTTACTTAGGGCCACAGAAACGTTACTTAGGGACACAGAATTGTTACTCAGGGACAGACACAGAATTGTTACTGAGGGACACAGAATTGTTACTGAGGGACACAGAACCGTTACTTAGGGCCACAGAAACGTTACTTAGGGCCACAGAAACGTTACTTAGGGACACAGAATTGTTACTGAGGGACACAGAATTGTTACTGAGGGACACAGAATTGTTACTCAGGGACAGACACAGAATTGTTACTCAGGGACAGACACAGAATTGTTACTGAGGGACACAGAATTGTTACTGAGGGACACAGAATTGTTACTGAGGGACACAGAATTGTTACTCAGCGAGAGACACAGAATTGTTACTCAGGGACAGACACAGAATTGTTACTGAGGGACACAGAATTGTTACTGAGGGATACAGAATTGTTACTCAGGGACACAGAATTTTTACTCAGGGACACAGAATTGTTACTGAGGGACACAGAATTGTTACTGAGGGACACAGAATTGTTACTCAGGGACACAGAATTGTTACTCAGGGACAGACACAGAATTGTTACTCAGGGACACAGAATCGTTTAATTAAAGAGTATGTCAGACAACATGCAAAGGAGTGGCAGAGGAGGCAATGTTTTAGGAGCGAGCAGACGTGGCAGCAGAGGAAGGGGTCGAGGCAGCACTAGTCGCAGCCAGAGGCCAGTGCTCCCGGTGTCATCCAGCGGTCGTGTCTCCACCGACAACCCTGCCATCATCGATTGGTTGGCTCGGTCGTCTTCCTCTTCCCAGGTCACCTCTGACACCTACAGCCAACGGTCGGTGGGTACGTCAGACACAACCGTTAGTTGGCATGGCCCGGGAGCAAGCCCACTGAAATCACGTGTCCTCAACCTGCCCCTGTCCTTTGGTGTTCCCTCACCAAGCGAAGTATCGCATGCTGTACAGTGAGGAAGAGCTAACAGAGGGCGGTCAGGAACGGGGGGAGACATCCGCCTCTTCAGCAGCCAGGCGAAGAAGTAGTGGCGAGGAGAGTGGCTCGGTAGCCGGTCTAGAGACAAGTCTGTCTCCTGACCCACACGCAGCCGAGGGGGCTAGTAGTGAGGCGGAGACCCTAATTGATGATGATGAGGCTGATCGCACTTGGCAGCCTCGTCGTCATCAGGCTATTGCTTCCGCATCATCAGGAGAAGAGGGTGGCAGCTTGGCAGCGAGCAAAACAGTCGGTGGGTTGCCCAGGAGGCAGCAGGGTCGCAGCAGTGTCAGTGGAGGCAAACGGCCACGGAGTAGAGCACCAGCTCCACTGCAGCCTACCACCACGGCCAGTAGTGGTGCCGGTGTGCACGGAGGAAGCAGCAGTCAGCCAGTGAGGAGTATCGGGGGCAAAGTTTCCTACTCGGCGGTGTGGCAATTTTTTGTCAAGCCGCCCGAGGAAGTAAACGTAGCCGTATGTCGACTATGTTGCCAGAAAGTCAAGCGTGGCCAGGGGGCCCATGTTGGGACTACAGCGTTGCGTCAGCATATGCAGCGTCGCCATTTGGTGGCCTGGGAAAACCGTGATAAAGATACGGCGGTTCTGCCTGCCCCAGCCCCCGCTGCATCACCCGCTCCGTTACTTGCTCCGTCACCCGACGTCAATCGCCCTCTATCAGCCAGTCAAGGCTCCAACACCTCTGCTGAGGGGAGTTGTCGCTCGTTGGCATCTTCCGCTCGTTCAGATGCTCCTTCTCCTGCTACTCCTCTTCACGGATTCCGTCAGCAGTCTTTCTTGGAATCCGTTTCCAAGAGACAACAGTTTGCGAGCACGCACCCGACGGTGCAAAAGCTGAACGTCCTCCTGTCCAAGTTGCTGGTGCTGCAGTCCCTCCCTTTCCAAGTGGTGGACTCAGCACATTTCCGAGAAATGATGGCTTGTGCCGCGCCGCGGTGGAGAGTGCCAAGCCGTCATTTCTTCGCCAAAAAGGCAGTGCCAGCCCTGCATTCACATGTAGAAGAGATGGTGGGCCAGTCTTTGAGCATGTCGGTCTCTGCCAAAGTGCACGGCAGCGCCGACGTGTGGAGCTGTAACTACGGTCAGGGACAGTACATGTCATTTACGGCCCACTGGGTGAACGTGGTGCCGTCACAGCCGCACCAGCAACTTGGACAGGTCACGCCGCTTTTGCCTCCACGTTTGCACGTCCTTGGTCCACAAAAGATGTCCGCCTCTACCACCTCTTCTTCCGCCGTGTCCTCAGCCGCCACCCCCGTGCCAAGTCCCATTACCCGACCGGCATATCACATGTGCAGGGCGCAACGGTGTCACGCTGTGCTGCACCTGGTATGCCTTGGCGAACGTAGTCACACAGGGGAGGAACTTCTCAGTGTAATGAACAGAGAAATCGACAGATGGCTGTCTCCGCGCAAACTGAAAATCGGAACCATGTTGACCGACAACGGAAAGAACATGGTGTCTGCTCTGCGTCAAGGAAGGTTGTGCCATGCGCCATGCATGGCTCACGTGTTCAATCTGGTTGTCAAGCGGTTCCTAAAATCCACCATCCCACTGCAAGACATCCTTAAAATGTCACATAAACTTTGCATGCATTTCAGCCATTCCTACACCGCAAAGCACACCCTCCTTGAGCTGCAGCGGCAGAACGGAATTCCACAGCATCGCCTGATCTGCGACGTTGCAACAAGGTGGAATTCAACCCTACATATGTTAGACCGCCTTTACGAACAGCGAAAGGCCATCACCGATTTCCTGATGTTACAAGCGGATAAAGGTACTCCCCTGTGTAACTTAGATGTCAGCCATTGGCAGCTCATGCGTTACACCTGCCGCTTGCTCAGGCCCTTTGAGGAGGCCACGCTATTCGTGAGTCGGCAGGACTATGGGATGAACGACGTCATTCCTCTGTTGCACGTCCTGGAACAAATGCTGTTAACAATGGCTGGTCAGGGTGCGGTAGACGTGGCGCACAGATCTCAACGCCACATGACCCCTGTGGGGGCAGGACAGGAAGAAGAGGAGGAGGTAGAGGAGGACATTGGTGCTCAGGAATTATTGAGTGAAATGGGTGTTTTTTCCACTCAGCGGACAGGAGTGGAGGAGCAGGAGCATCTGGTAGAGGAGGAGGAGGAGGAGACAGAGGACCCAGACGCACCGTGGCAGTATGCTGTGGAGATGGAGGCAGGGAGTCCCTCGCATTCCTTGGCACAAATGGCCCATAGCATGCTCGGTTGCTTGCGTAGCGACAGCCGAATAATAACCATCAGACAGAGGGATGACTTTTGGCTGTCCACCTTGTTGGACCCTCGCTACCGTTCAAAAATGGTGGCCGTTTTCACACCTGCTGAGAGGGAGGCCAAAATAAAGTACTATAAAAACCACCTATGTAGTCAGTTGGTCTCTGCCTTTCTGCGCCAACGTCCATCCTCAGACACTGTGGGCCCTGTGCGCTCGCGTTCCGCTGCCATGGCAGCAGGGGAGGGGTGGGGTGGTAGGAGCAGTGGCAGCTCCACCAGCAGCGGCTGCCTCAGTCTGCAGTCGATGATGAGTAGCTTTCTTCACCAGCACAGTGAGGAAACTACTAACCAGCCGCAGCAGCAGCAGCATCAGGTGGACCTGGAGCAGGACCTCAAACAACAGGCTTGGGCCTACTTGGACAGCACCCTGCCAACCGAGGTAGACAATCCCCTTGACTACTGGGCAACGAAACTTGACCTTTGGCCCCAACTAGCTGAATTTGCCCTTGAAAGGCTGTCATGCCCGGCCAGTAGCGTGGCATCGGAGCGCGTGTTTAGTGCGGCAGGAGGTATTGTAACTCCGCGGAGTTATATTTAGTAATAACCTAGCCGTTCAAGCCGCTCACTGAACACCTCGGGAATTGCTTTGTATATCTGTCGCCTTAGGGGCCGCTGTCTGGCGACATAATTTTTTGTCACTGTGTAGACATCTATTTATAGGCCGATGTTTGGCCACAAAAATATATTTAGTAATAACCTAGCCGTTCAAGCCGCTCCCTGAACACCTCGGGAATTGCTTTGTATATCTGTCGCCTTAGAGGCCGCTGTCTGAACAGCTCATGAATTGCTTTCTATATGTGTCGCCTTTGAGGCCGCTGGCTGGACAGCTGATGAATTGATTTGTATATATGTACTTATTGTCCGCTGTCCGGACAGCTCATGAATTACTTTTTGTATATAGCCTTCCAAACCACTCTCAGAATAAGTCATGATATTCATGCTGTGTATAGCCTTATAGGCCAATGGTCAATCAAGTCATGATTGTTATAGTGTGTATAGCCTTATAGGCCGCTGTCTTTACAACTTTATAATTCCATGCAGTATATAGCCCTATCGGCCACTTTCTGGCATCCAGTTGCTGTAGCCCCCATCACCACACTGTGCCACGGGCCCCTGTACCGCCTTCTCATACTGCTGCCAGATCCATCCTCTGCCATGTGCGTCTTTGTCGTCTGCTCACACTGCTGGGTTCCAGTTTTAAACCTAGGCCTGTGTATGGCTTCCGAATACTGCTGCCTCCACCGCCACCCTGCGCCATGTGCCTCTGTCGTCTGCTCACGCTGCTGACGGCTTCCGCTTTTTAACCTAGGCCTGTGTATGGCTTCCGAATACTGCTGCCTCCACCGCCACCCTGCGCCATGTGCCTCTGTCGTCTGCTCACGCTGCTGACGGCTTCCGCTTTTTAAACTAGTCCTGTGTATGTCTTCTGAATACTGCTGCCTCCACCGCCACCCTGCGCCATGTGCCACTTTCGGGTCTCCTCACACTGCTGCCAGGTCCATACTGATTCATGGCCCCCTGTACCGGCTCCTCATGAACGTGGTTCAGCGGGTTTGCATCACTTAACGGCAAATCGTTGACAAATGCTGGGACGTTCAGTGTTGTGCGCATTAAGCCAGACACCAAAGGGCAGCACAGACCTGTTATTACTCGCTCAAGCATGGCTGAACAAAACCAGTCTCTACCACAAATTGGACCCAGACCTGCCCAGGGTCTCGTAACTAGATTGCACGGAGGAGTAGAGTCCGTTATCGGAATTAAATAGACAAAACGCCACACCAAAAAGAGTGGCCATTTCCAACACTTATTCCAGAAAGAGGAACAACCCGTTTCATATACGGCCCATAGACGTTTCACGTCTGCCACATTCAGTCGATTTAAGACGCAAGCTCCACTTCCTGTGGTCCCTGACCGTCGATATACCTTTAAGTGTCAGCTTTGAAGCTATATTCCCTCCGGAGCACTGACACTGGTGCACTTCCATCAACATGCCTTTAAGTTTCAGTTTTCAACCATATTCCCCACAGAAGCCAAACTCTTGGGTATCCCAGAAGCTGCTCAGCGGGTCAGGGCAATAAAGCTCCCGGTTCGCAGGTTGTTCCGTCTTATGGATGGAAGTACGACGGTATATGATCTTCTTCGCACCCACGGCATTACCTCATAAAATTTCTGCATTGCATCTGCAATCACAACGCTGACTTCCCGGATCGCCACTCAGCCATTGGACTCTTGATAGTCGTCTCCCCACACTGCTGCTGGGGGAACTTTTTAACCTAGGCCTGTGTATGGCCTTCAATTGAAGCTGCTTCCGCTCCGCCACTCTGCCATTGGACTCTTGATAGTCGTCTCCCCACGCTGCTGCTGGGGGGACTTTTTAACATAGGCCTCTGTATGGCCTTTAATTGAAGCTGCTTACGCTCCGCCACTCTGCTATGGGCCTCTTGGGTATCCCAGAAGCTGCTCAGCGGGTCAGGGCAATAAAGCTCCCGGTTCGCAGGTTGTTCCGTCTTATGGATGGAAGTACGACGGTATATGATCTTCTTCGCACCCACGGCATCACCTCATAGAATCTCTGCATTGCATCTGCAATCACAACGCTGACTTCCCGGATCGCCACTCAGCCATTGGACTCTTGATAGTCGTCTCCCCACACTGCTGCTGGGGGGACTTTTTAACCTAGGCCTGTGTATGGCCTTCAATTGAAGCTGCTTCCGCTCCGCCACTCTGCCATTGGACTCTTGATAGTCGTCTCCCCACGCTGCTGCTGGGGGGACTTTTTAACATAGGCCTCTGTATGGCCTTTAATTGAAGCTGCTTACGCTCCGCCACTCTGCCATTGGCCTCTTGGGTATCCCAGAAGCTGCTCAGCGGGTCAGGGCAATAAAGCTCCCGGTTCGCAGGTTGTTCCGTCTTATGGATGGAAGTACGACGGTATATGATCTTCTTCGCACCCACGGCATCACCTCATAGAATCTCTGCATTGCATCTGCAATCACAACGCTGACTTCCCGGATCGCCACTCAGCCATTGGACTCTTGATAGTCGTCTCCCCACACTGCTGCTGGGGGGACTTTTTAACCTAGGCCTGTGTATGGCCTTCAATTGAAGCTGCTTCCGCTCCGCCACTCTGCCATTGGACTCTTGATAGTCGTCTCCCCACGCTGCTGCTGGGGGGACTTTTTAACATAGGCCTCTGTATGGCCTTTAATTGAAGCTGCTTACGCTCCGCCACTCTGCCATGGGCCTCTTGGGTATCCCAGAAGCTGCTCAGCGGGTCAGGGCAATAAAGCTCCCGGTTCGCAGGTTGTTCCGTCTTATGGATGGAAGTACGACGGTATATGATCTTCTTCGCACCCACGGCATTACTTCGTAGAATTTCTGCATTGCATCTGCAATCACAACGCTGACTTCCCGGATTGCCACTCAGCCATTGGACTCTTGATAGTCGTCTCCCCACACTGCTGCTGGGGGGACTTTTTAACCTAGGCCTGTGTATGGCCTTCAATTGAAGCTGCTTCCGCTCCGCCACTCTGCCATTGGACTCTTGATAGTTGTCTCCCCACGCTGCTGCTGGGGGGACTTTTTAACCTAGGCCTGTGTATGGCCTTCAATTGAAGCTGCTTCTGCTCCGCCACTCTGCCATTGGACTCTTGATAGTCGTCTCCCCACACTGCTGCTGGGGGGACTTTTTAACATAGGCCTCTGTATGGCCTTCAATTTAAGCTGCTTACGCTTTGCCACTCTGCCATGGGCCCCTGTACCGCCTCCTCTTGCTGCTGCCAGGTCCAGAGTGTGTCATGGGTCCCTGTACGGCCTCCCATTGCTGCTGACTTCATCGCCAGACTCTGCCATGTGCCACTTTCAGGTCTCCTTACACTGTTGGTGGGTTCCATTTTGTGATAGGGTGCTGTATGGCCTTCCATTGCTGCTGCCTCCACCACCACCCTGCGCCATGTGCCTCTGTCGTCTGCTCACGCTGCTGACGGCTTCCGCTTTTTAACCGAGGCCTGTGTTTGGCTTCCGAATACTGCTGCATCCACCGCCACCCTGCGCCATGTGTCTCTGTCGTCTGCTCACGCTGCTGACGGCTTCCGCTTTTTAACCTAGGCCTGTGTATGGCTTCAGAATAATGCTGCCTACACCGCCACCCTGCGCCATGTGCCTCTGTCGTCTGCTCACGCTGCTGCCAGGTCCATACTGATTCATGGCCCCCTGTACCGGCTCCTCATGAACGTGGTTCAGCGGGTTTGCATCACTTAACGGCAAATCGTTGACAAACGCTGGGACGTTCAGTGTTGTGCGCATTAAGCCAGACACCAAAGGGCAGCACAGACCTGTTATTACTCGCTCAAGCATGGCTGAACAAAACCAGTCTCTACCACAAATTGGACCCTTACCTGCCCAGGGTCTCGTAAGTAGATTGCACGGAGAAGTAGAGTTCGTTATTGGAATTAACTGTGAGGGACTTTTAAACCTAGGCCTGTGTATGGCCTTCAATTGAAGCTGCTTCTGCTCCGCCACTCTGCCATTGGACTCTTGATAGTCGTCTCCCCACGCTGCTGCTGGGGGGACTTTTTAACATAGGCCTCTGTATGGCCTTCAATTTTAGCTGCTTACGCTCCGCCACTCTGCCATGGGCCCCTTTACCGCCTCCTCATGCTGCTGCCAGGCCCGTAATCTGCCATGGGCCCCCGTACCGACTCCTCATGCTGCTGCCAGGCCCTTAATCTGTCATGGGCCCCTGTACCGCCTCCTCATGCTGCTGCCAGGTCCAGAGTGTGTCATGGGTCCCTGTACGGCCTCCCATTGCTGCTGTCTCCATCGCCACACTCTGCCATGTGCCACTTTCAGGTCTCCTCACACTGCTGGTGGGTTCCATTTTGTCATAGGGTGCTGTATGGCCTCCCATTGCTGCTGCCTCCACCGCCACACTGTGGCTCCACACTCTGGTTTTGGCCCCGTGACTGCCCAAATGAGTGAAGTGTGCGGTGATTCTAAGATCGACGGCACTCATCTGCATGTCATACTGACTGACAGTATTATTTCTCTTCCCCAGCAGACTCCAAGGGCATTTAAATTAAAGGTACAGTGTTCTGCACTAATATAAAGGCTCTCTGAAGCCTAGAAACACCCTTTTTATAAGTTAAATTCGCAGCGAATATATTCGGCTCGAAGCGAATTTATTCGGCGAATTCGGCGAATCAGCCGAACCAAATTTTTGAATAATTCGCTCATCTCTAATTGTATGCATCCGACGATCAGTCTAATGTTAATAACACACCAATTTTAAAATTGTTTCTACTATTGTATTTATAAGCTGCACTTTTTAAGGTATTATGTATTATTTACCATCTATATACATTTTATATTTATCTATTTTAATGTTATTAATTTTATGGTTGTATTTATCTGGATGACCATTGATTAATTATTGCACTTTGTTGACACCCGGGCCCCTCCCCCCTGCCCCGGACAGCCCAACCCATTTGGGAGGGTCCTATTTTAGTCTGTGGGCATAAATGGGAGCATACACTCTCAGTCCAGTCAGCTCTGAGGAAGAAGGCATGACCTTCGAAACGCGTCAGCTGGACTGAGTACCTATACCCATGATGGGATTCGCGCTGGCCTCTTACCTTTGAAGTCCGTGGGTGGACTTACATGCCTATTTTTATTCGCTGTTTGTGAGTACTTTTCCTTCATTTAATAAATTTTCGTTACTGAGGTAATGCACAAGGTTGGTGCGCTTCTTGTTGTTTCACCACCAGTTCATTTGCCAGCTTTCTTGGGTCCCACTGAAAAATTTGACTTGTATCATGTTTGTGCATGCTACCTCTCAGCTCACATTTTCAGGATTATTGGACAATATTATTTACTTGAATGTACAATACTCTGTGGAAAGGATGGTAGCTTTAAAAATTACTTCTATATTTAATATTATTACCTTTGGTCTGCATGTTTAGAAATGCAATATTCATAAATCCAATATTTAATTTGGCACACTATTGTGCATATTCAACTTATTTGACTGGTTGTTATTGTTGTGGTTGTTCTGGCCAATGTTCTTTGACCTTATTCTTAGCACTTTGTTATGTTCTTGTCTCTTTCTCTCTCTTCCCTCCCATCTCCCTCTTATCTAACTTCCCTCTCCCCTACCAATCGTTACTATGCAACCCTCTCAAAAAGTTAGATTTTTCATGAACTATCACTCCCTGAAATTTCACATAATTTCTTTCTTATGTGCCTGAATCTGTATTATCATATTATATGTTGCTTCCCTATGACATACAGTATGTAAACATATGATTTTAAAGTAAACACTGTAACCCTTTATTCATCCTTCTAAAAATGATTTAAAAAAAGAAAAATTAAACATTACATTTTACTGTAATTTATTTGCTTAAAAAAGTTCTCAAAATATTGCAGTGGTACAGTATCTAATCTCTTGTACTAGGTCCCATTTTGACCAGGATCTCCGGCAGCCATTTTAAAATCAAGAAATCAACTTTGGAACATAATATATTCGCTGAAAAAAGGTCAAAACATTTTGTGGTGCCTAAATTCACAGTATTAAATACCATATTTTTGGCTCCATAAGACACATTTTTTTCCCCCCAAAAAATGGGGGGAAATGTCTGTGCATCTTATGCAGCGAATATGGACCAGTCAGCCCAGTATTCCCCCATCGCCACCGCCATGTTAGAATACCGGGCCTGCCACTCGGGTGTTCTGTGGCAGCGGCAGGCAGGGCCCAAAGCAGCTGCTCCTTAAAGTGGAGTGGAGAAGCTATGGACTTTTTCCTCTTTTGTATGAGCTTGTTGCTATGGACATTCTCCAATTTCAGGTTTGGGCAGCGCCGCTTCTAATTATTTCACCTTTGTCCTTCTATGCACCACTAGAGGCAGTTAGCTCATGAACACACAGCCTATGCACTGCCATTATAGGGCCAGAATTCATTTGCAATTTCTTTTGTAAACCAGTGTTCATTGTGAATAAAGAGAATGTGATGTATATGTGAAGAAACCAAACTACAGTAAGATGGAACTTTATTCAACAAGAAGTTGTTGGTGTAATTTACTGAGAGGAATGTCTTTTACTAGTGTAACCTTGGTGTATCTAGTGAACCTCACACTGGGAGCCAAGCCATGCAATCCTACAGGTTGAACAGCCTTGCGCTGTTACAGGACATTGTACAAGGGAAAATTATCTGAGTTAAGTACATCAGTACTCTGGAGGTGGAAGCTAGTGACAGTGCCCCTTGTTGGAGATGGGAGGACAGGTGCACTTTAACTCCCTCACCTCATGGTTAGACATGCTATATTGGGATCCACTGTGGCAAAGGGTCCACCTAGGCACTAGTACTGGGTGGTCATGGAGCAAGGTCTTGCAACAAGTGTAGATGTTGAGATGACTTCATTACACAAGTGCGTATGGAGTTCATGTAATAAGTGTCTGTGTACATGTACGAAAGAATGGCGAGGTACAAGGTATGCTCTGTGCCCCCATCCTGTAACAGGTTACTCACCTTGGAGAAGAAAAGGAGGAAGAGGAGATTATAGTATCTATTGGTCTAAGGAGGGAACTGAAGTGTGAACAATTAATTATGTGGCTGTTGGTTTCAGACCTGCCCTAGAGGGCGAACTCTCAGTGTCAAATGAGCATCGACCTTCTACAACCTTATTTATGTATTTATTTATTTCAGGTCCTTATACCTTGGTTGCCCTTCTCTGCACTCTCTTTAGTTCTCCAACATCCTTTTTATAAACTGATGCCCAAAACTGAACTGCATATTCCAGATGAGGTGTTACTAATGATTTGTAAAAAAAATATTCTCTCTCTCTCTCTTTCTCTCTCACCATTGACTCCCCCAGTTATTCTCATTCTATGTAGTAGAATGTATGATGCTTGCATGTTTTTAGCCCCCCAGTGCATAACATTTGTGATATACATTGGCCATACATTATACAATTTTCTTGTACGATATTCCTTTAGATTTACCAAAACCATATAATATGAGGTCAAACTTAAACACTTTCAACTTGTATGCAATCAGACAGGCCCTTGCACTAAATAGTTGAAGGTAAATCTAAAGGAAATTGAACAAAAAAATTGTATAGTGTTTTGCCAGCTGTAGTCCTTTCAACTGCAACAGCTTGCTGCATGGGTCCATGCCCTGGCCTCTCGATAGTGAATTTCTTGACATGCCAAGCTTTCTCAGACCCCCAAAGCTCTTTGAAGTCTCCAAATTTCAGAACCAAATATGTAAATACCAAAATCCGGAGATAAAAACACATCCGCTCAAAATCAATATTCCGGAATCCCGCACTCTGTATTCATGCAAACCATGTGTCCCTTTTGCCTACTTTTACACAGTGGCAGGGCCTCACACTATCACACTAATATTACATTGAGTTCAGCTTGTAAGGAAGGTATTCTACTACATACAGTAGCTTAGTTTAATTTGCAAACACAGAAAAGGTACTTTTAATTCCAAACTCTATATAATTTTTAAATATATAAAGTAAAAACTCCATTCTAATTTGAGAGAAAAATCAACACAGAAATTCCCCCCCAAAATGTACAAATATATGGCACTGTTGGCATGATACACCTGGCTTGGCTCCCCCTCAGCTGACATTGCTACACGTTTGCAAATTTAATACCTTTTGAGATTGTTCTATGTTAATGTATGGTGCTTTTCACCTGTAACAATGTCTAATCTTGAATTACCACTGCTTTGTCACCCCTCAGACTCTTTGATTTCTGCCTGTTCTGCATATTGTATATTATGATTGTGTTGAGTAGAGAGCCATCTATTGGGTGTTCACTGCAACTGCACCTGTTCTTATTATTCCCCTTCAACAAGAACAGGAAGTATTCATTAAAATAAAGATTTCCTATCTACCATTGCAGTTCCAATTTAGCTTCCAGAAGAATACCAGTGAAGGCCTTCTTCCTCCCTTTGATGCACATATGCCTGTAAATTGTTCCATTGTGTTTATAAGTCACATACATAGCTAGATCACATTTACATGTTTTCAGTGTGATTTGTAGGTAGTGGTTTGCAAGAAATGTATTCATTGCATACATTTGTGAGAGACATGTATACAAATATATTGCAATTTCAGTTTATGTGATTGTTTTGCAGTTTTACAGAACTATTCACAGAACTAAAAACAGTTTTGGAATGAAACACAACGCTGCTTCTGTCAGTTTTGTTAGCTCCTGACTAACTATTAGTAGGACAGAGTAAAAAAGCATCTGTATACAGGCGAAGACAGAGGAGCTTCATAGTAAAAAGGCATATGTATACAGGCGAAGATAGAGAAGCTTCATAGTAAAAAGTTATCTGTATACAGGCAAAGACAGAGGAGCTTCACAGTAAAAAGAGAACTGTATACAGGCAAAGACAGAGGAGTTTACCAGTGAAAAGGTGTCTGTATACAGATGAAGATAGAGAAGCTTCACAGTAAAAAAAAAACATACGTATACAGGAGCTTCATTTGAAAGTGAAAGAATCCACATGAAAACTGCATTTGGAACTATACTCCACTTTAGTTCATACATCATGGATCTATCTAGAAGTGTGGACATTCCACATCAAACTTCAGAGACCCGGTCTCACATGTCTGGCTCCAGATATTCAGTGCATTCCAGCAGATCTTGAGTCACTCTGCAGGCCTCAGAGCGAGAGCAAAGGCGGAAGAAGTGTGCAGAGGTGTTATACGCTTAAAAAGAAGCTGACTTGATGAAGCAGAATTAGGAGCCAACTCCTTGCAGCAGAAAAGCAGAGCTAGAAGCTAGTATGCATGTGCTGCAGACTCAAAGGGCGGCAGCAGCAGCAGCAGCAGCAGCAGCAGCATCAGCATCAGCAGAAGCTGTGGTATACAAAACTATGGTTGGTTCAGAAGGAGATCCGCTCTAAGATCTTGAGGAAATAGTAGCTCACGATTCAGTGAAAAGGACTTAGGAATAGTTACAGAACCATGCTCTAGACCAAGTTATGGCAAAGTATGCTTTTTTCAAGCCTATCTTCAACATATTCCCACAGTTTCCTGATTTGACATACCGAAAGCCCTCTCCAGATATGTACTGCCTGTGCTGTCCCCCACTTTCCACATTAACTCTGAAGCTGTCCCAACACCAAGGGTACACTTTCAAGAAAACAAAGACAATGTTAACCCTTAGCATCCATCACTTGACATAGGTTATCATTTATCCTCCTTCAAAAATGGCCCATTAGGATCCTCAAGGACAACTGATCTAGCAAAGCACCTAATTCGGCAAGAATTAGTGAGCACCAGGCTACTAACATTTGATGATTACCCGAGAACCACTGGGCATTGAAGGCATCGTTCTAAGGTATCATCAGAGATCTCAGTCTTATGGCTGGAGAGGAGCTACTATAGATCTGCTAACAAAGTGGCTCAGACCATAGTCCTCTTGACAAGCCAAGAGAGTCAAGTCTGCACACATTCACAATCCAGCTGCTGGGGTTAAAATGGTATGGCAGAGATTAGAGGACTGTTATGGCAGCCCTGAAGCTATTGAGAATTCTCTGTTGATGAAACTAGAAAACTTCCCTAAAATCTATAACAACGGCAGCCTAAGGAAAATGTCAGATCTCCCACTAGACAGACTTTCAACAGCCCCCCCATTCTCATATGTAGGTCTTGATATATAATCAGGCCTTGGAATATAACATCTTGTCATACTAGGGCACACTCTGCAAAGAGTAAGAGATGGGCTGTGATGTTTACTTGTTTAAGTACTAGAGCAGTTCATTTGAAAGTGCTTGAATCAATGTAATCTTCAAGCTTCATTGTTGCCTTGAGAAGATCCCTGTCCCTCCATGGACCAGTGAAGCAATTCTGATGTGACAAAGGAACAAACTTTGTAGGAGCCTGCAAGGAACTCCAAACAGACTCAAAGATACTGAGATCCAGAATTACCTTCTAGGTCAGAAATGCACTTGGACCTTCAGTTCCCCCCACTTACCCCATATGGAAGGAGTGTGGAAAAGAATGATTGGCATAGCTAGACGTATTCTAGACTCCATGTTGGTGCAAAACAAAAACACTCGATTGTTGCATGAAGTCCTTACTACATTGTTGGCCAAAGTTGCAGTCTTAATTAATGCAAGGCCATTGGTTTCCATCTCAACAGACCTGAAATTGTTATGTCAGCAATGCTCTTGACTCAGAAGGCTTGTGCAACATCAGCACCACATGGTGAGTTCACTTTAAAAGATCTTTACATGTGTCAGTGGAAGCAGGTTCAGAACCTTGCTGATACATTCTGGAAATGCTGGAAGAAAGAGTATCTGTCAACCCCCCCCCCCCCCCCCAAACAAATAGAAAGTGGAAAGGGGAGAAACTAAAAAAAGAGGAGAAACCAAAGTTCAAGTAGGAGACCTTGTTTTGTTGAAAGACTCTCCAGCAAAGAGCAATGTTTGGCCAATGTGTCTTATTATGAAAGCTACAGACAAAAGATATAAAAAAAACCCTTCCGAATTTCTATTATGAAAGCTATTCCCAGTGGTGATGGTAAAGTTCGCAAAGTAGAGGTTAAAATCATAAATTAGGAGATTGCTAAAGTATACCTCTGACCTGTCACAGATTTAGTGGTCCTTTTCAAGAAAAAAGAGTTACCTAGTTAAACATTACAGTAATTGAAAGATATATAATAGTGGTATATGTTTATACCAGGCGGAGAGCGTTCTGTATGTCATCATTGTGTTGAGTAGGCAGCATCTATTAATAAAATAGGGAGTGCAGCGCTACAAAAAGTGATAAACAGGTTGAACCTATCTTCAGCAGATAAATAAATAAATAGCAATAAATGTCCAATAAGCAATATCAGGTAAGGTGAATAGTCCAAAAATTGTGGGCGACTTCGATCAATGCCGGTATGATCCTAGTATCCTGATGTAGAGATATAGATAGATTGCCTACTGACCAGAAGTGCAATCTCAATGCGCATGTCAAGATCACATGTAGCCTGGGGTCCTGGGTGGATACTGCCTGGTAATGCAATCCTCTGATGGTCACTCAGTGGCGTGTGATAAGGATACCAGTCTGGTCATAACGTACTTACTCTTCAAGTCTGCACAGATGCCTGGAATGCTGGGGCTGAGTTGTGGAGGCTCAGTGCCAGGTATAGAGAATAAAGGTGCTCATAGTGTAGTATTGATTAAAAGGTTTATTAAATCGAATTAAGCAGAATATACACACATGACAATGACTGTGGGTAGTGGTAGAAAGCTGCTTGTAGATAATGATAAAAGCACCTAAAAAGCACTGACCAGTAGAAATCAAAGGGTGGCCGCCGGACCTCCTGATCCGACGGCGTGACGTCAAGGCGTGCAAGGGCTCCTCCTAGACGCGTTCCGTGTAAACACACGTCTGCTGTAGGGGTGATGCCATGCAGGCCGGACGTCACATTGCTCATATATATAGTGAAAAAACGCGTCCAAATGCGCCAGCGCCATCTTGCCGAAGATCTGCGTACTGCGCATGCGCGAGCGCCATATTTGTGGTGATTTTTCCCAATTCTAAAATGGCCGCCGCGCATCCCACTGCGCATGCACGAGTGTTCCGGCCGCCATTTTGTTGGTTAGGAAGTCATGTGAGAGCGAGCCAAACGGCCACCATTTTCTTGAAGATGGGGAAGCATAACATTGTGCCTTGTACTCGGCTGAGATAAATTGGAAATCTAACCCCAGGCATAATTTCCCAGCCTAACAGAGGGTACTATAAGTGACGGGTAAGGTATGAAATACCCCAGGACGTGTAGGTAAATGCGCATGCGCAGGAAACACGGTCGCCATTTTACTGGTGTTTCCTGCAAACCTAACACAGGCTTGTTGGCAATGTTAAGTAGATATCACAAATGATACAAATTGGTGCATTTTCTTAAAAGTAGGATATTTTAACAAATAAAGTGTAAATAAAAGGTTACACAATCATATAATAAAACATAATAAAATCTAGTATAGCGGCCACAGTATTATGGCACATAATAAAAACAAGTGATAATAGAAAAAGTGCATAAAAGAAAGATCAGTATAACCATAGGCTATATCAATAAATATACAGTCAGGTCCATAAATATTGGGACATCGACACAATTCTAACATTTTTGGCTCTATACACCACCACAATGGATTTGAAATGAAACGAACAAGATGTGCTTTAACTGCAGACTGTCAGCTTTAATTTGAGGGTATTTACATCCAAATCAGGTGAACAGTGTAGGAATTACAACAGTTTGCATATGTGCCTCCCACTTGTTAAGGGACCAAAAGTAATGGGACAGAATAATAATCATAAATCAAACTTTCACTTTTTAATACTTGGTTGCAAATCCTTTGCAGTCAATGACAGTCTGAAGTTTGGAACGCATAGACATCACCAGACGCTGGGTTTCATCCCTGGTGATGCTCTGCCAGGCCTCTACTGCAACTGTCTTCAGTTCCTGCTTGTTCTTGGGGCATTTTCCCTCCAGTTTTGTCTTCAGCAAGTGAAATGCATGCTCAATCGGATTCAGGTCAGCTGATTGACTTGGCCATTGCATAACATTCCACTTCTTTCCCTTAAAAAACTCTTTGGTTGCTTTTGCAGTATGTTTTGGGTCATTGTCCATCTGCACTGTGAAGCGGAGTCCAATGAGTTGTGAAGCATTTGGCTGAATGTGAGCAGATAATATTGCCCGAAACACTTCAGAATTCATCCTGCTGCTTTTGTCAGCAGTCACATCATCAATACATACAAGAGAACCAGTTCCAGTGGCAGCCATACATGCCCACGCCATGACACTACCACCACCATGCTTCACTGATGAGGTGGTATGCTTAGGATCATGAGCAGTTCCTTTCCTGCTCCATACTCTTCTCTTCCCATCACTCTGGTACAAGTTGATCTCGGTCTCATCTGTCCATAGTATGTTGTTCCAGAACTGTGAAGGCTTTTTTAGATGTCGTTTGGCAAACTCTAATCTGGCCTTCCTGTTTTTGAGGCTCACCAATGGTTTACATCTTGTGGTGATCCCTCTGTATTCACTCTGGTGAAGTCTTCTCTTGATTGTTGACTTTGACACACATACACCTACCTCCTGGAGAGTGTTCTTGATCTGGCCAACTGTTGCATAGGGTGTTTTCTTCACCAGGGAAAGAATTCTTCGGTCATCCACCACAGTTGTTTTCCGTGGTCTCTTGGGTCTTTTGGTGTTGCTGAGCTCACCGGTGCCTTCCTTCTTTTTAAGAATGTTCCAAACAGTTGTTTTGGCTACGCCTAATGTTTTTGCTATCTCTCTGATGGGTTTGTTTTGTTTTTTCAGCCTAATGATGGCTTGCTTCACTGATAGTGACAGCTCTTTGGATTTCATCTTGAGAGTTGACCGCAACAGATTCCAAATGCAAATAGCACACTTGAAATGAACTCTGGACCTTTTATCTGCTCATTGTAATTGGGATAATGAGGGAATAACACACATCTGGCCATGGAACAGCTGAGAAGCCAATTGTCCCATTACTTTTGGTCCCTTAAAAAGTGGGAGGCACATATGCAAACTGTTGTAATTCCTACACTGTTCACCTGATTTGGATGTAAATACCCTCAAATTAAAGTTGACAGTCTGCAGTTAAAGCACATCTTGTTCGTTTCATTTCAAATCCATTGTGGTGGTGTATAGAGCCAAAAATATTAGAATTGTGTTGATGTCCCAATATTTATGGACCTGACTGTATATGCCAAACGCAATATATTCTATTAGATGGTCCTAATGTCATGCTACCAGGTATATAGTCTAACCATGTGTAGGGGTAGGGGTTCAGCTGTTATCGATGAAGCAGTTTAAATCTAATTCCACGTTGTGGCGCATTTGGGCGCATTTTTTCACTATATATATGAGCAATGTGACGTCCGGCCTGCACGGCATCACCCGTACAGCAGACGTGTGTTTACACAAAACGCGTCTAGGAGGAGCCCTTGCACGCCTTGATGTCACACCGCCGGATCAGGAGGTCCGGCGGCCACCCTTTGATTTCTACTGATCAGTGCTTTTTAGGTGCTTTTATCATTATCTACAAGCAGCTTCCTACCACTACCCACAGTCATTGACATGTGTGTATATTCTGCTTAATTCGATTTAATAAACCTTTTAATCAATACTACACTATGAGCACCTTTATTCTCTATACCTGGCACTGAGCCTCCACACCTCAGCCCCAGCTCTCCAGGCATCTGTGCAGACTTGAAGAGTAAGTACGTTATGACCAGACCGGTATCCTTATCACACGCCACTGAATGACCACCAGAGGATTGCATTACCAGGCAGTATCCACCCAGGACCCCAGGCTACATGTGATCTTGACATGCGCATTGAGATTGCGCTTCTGGTGAGTAGGCAATCTATCTATATCTCTACATCAGGATACTAGGATCATACCGGCATTGATCGAAGTCGCCCACAATTTTTGGACTATTCACCTTACCTGATATTGCTTATTGGACATTTATTGCTATTTATTTATCTGCTGAAGATAGGTTCAACCTGTTTATCACTTTTTGTAGCGCTGCACTCCCTATTTTATTGATTTACACAGAAAGGTTTGTGGTTCCTTTTTAGTGCAATAGCCGCTTTTCAGAGTGCGCTCACTAACCTACATACAAACAGGGAGCATCTATTGGGGGTTCACTGCAATTGCACCCTTATCAATAAAGAACAGGAAGTGTCTCTTTGTTAAAATAAAGATTTCCCATCCACCATTGCAACCATTCAGCTTCTAGAAGAACAGTGAAGGTCTCCTCTATTCCCTCTTTGATACACATATGCCTGTAAGTTCTTTAATTGTGTTTGTTAAAATCACATGCATACATAGATCGCATTTCAATGTATTCAATGTGATTTGTAGGTAGCTGTTTGCAAAAAATGTATTCATTGTATGCATTTGTAAAAAGACATGTACAAGCATATTGTAACTTCAGTTTATGTGATTGTATTGTACTTTTACAGAACTATTCACAGAAGTAAATTCAGTTTAGGAATGAAACACAACGCTGCTAGCTGTCAGCTAACTGTTAGTAGGACAGCATAATGCTTGTGCAGAAATATTACTTAGGCAACAATAATAGCTGGCTGTGTTTATGCCCCCTGGTCACTGGCTCTAGGGTCACGCAGAAAGTATGTTGGTTGGACTTTTTTTTTTTTATGAGGATAGCTGTCCCTGGATGATTGATAGCAATACCAACAGAAGAGATCTGACAAGAATGGAAAAAGTCTTTGGGGATATTTACCAAAGGCAGACTGTGTACTTTGCAAGTGCACTTGAACTCTTCAAGTGCAGTTGCTCCAGAACTTAGTAAACGAGGAGAGGCTGTGCTAACTTCCATCACATAATCATGTGCAAACAAATTTTCCTTGCATGTGACTGGGTATTCTTTGCAAAATAAAGCTTCATCTCATTTACTAACAACTGTGCTTGCAAAGTGCACAGTCTATTTGCCATTAGCAAATCCACCCCAGTAAGTCCTAGGTGTCAAAGGCATTTGTCCAGTATGGTTTGATTAGGGGCAGCTCCACCAAATGTGTCATGTTAATACCTTGGCTTTCTCACTGCTGACAGATGTAGGCATTCTGTGGAAGCATTTTATGTAAGATTTGTGGTCAACTATACCAATAGAAAAGTATCTTGACGTTTCTCTCTTATGATAGCTAGCTATTCTAAGTTTGTATATAAGTGTGAAGATTTCCCATTTGTGCAATGTAGTGAGAGTGATTAGTTTAAATCTGAATCGGTAAAAAAATTGTACAGTGTAGAAATGAGGTGAGTAGATCTCAAATCTTGGAGGCATAGATTTTCTAAAGGATCCAGAGTCAGATGTAAGTGATATTAGTAAGTGACTTCTGTTGCCAGGGAGATTGCAGAGAGTTTAGCAGAGAAGCAAAAGAGCAGTCCACGCCTGGTAAAAACTCCAGGTTTCCTAGCAGTGGGTCATAGAATCCATGCAAAAAGAGAGATTGTTTTTTAAGGAGGGAGTCCCAGACCTTAAAGTGGTTCCACAGACAAAACATTTTTTACTTTAATGCATTCCTTGCATTAAAGTAAAAAATGTCCCAGTAGCAGTATTGCCCCCTCAGAATGAGAGAACCACCTTGCGTCTGTCATATTACTATATGGCGGGCGGGAGGTGGTTAAAAAAAATGCATTTTCCTAGTTTTTGTTATAGAATTATGCACATAAAAAATATGTCTTCATAAATTTAGGCCAGGTGTATTCTGCTACCTTTTTTTGGTATAAAAACAAAAAACAACCCAAATCAAAGTGTAATAATTAGTCTTTGTTAAAGTTTTAAAGTCTGCAAACTATGGTAAATACAGGTGAAACTCGAAAAATTAGAATATTGTGCAAAAGTTTTTATTTCAGTAATGCAACTTAAAAGGTGAAACTAATATATGAGATAAACTCATTACATGCAAAGCAAGATAGTTCAAGCCGTGATTTGTCATAATTGTGATGATTATGGCTTACAACTCATGAAAACCCCAAATCCACAGTCTCAGAAAATTAGAATATTGTGAAAAGGTGCAATATTCTAGGCTCAAAGTGTCCCACTCTAATCAGATAATTAAGCCATAACACCTGCAAAGGGTTCCTGAGCCTTTAAATGGTCTCTCAGTCTGGTTCAGTAGGAATCACAATCATGGGAAAGACTGCTTGAAGTCCAGAACAGACAAGAACCGTGCTGCCAATCAGTGCCACCTATCAGTGCCAGTCAGTGCCGCCTATCAGTGCGCATCAGTGCCAGTCAGTGCCGCCTAACAGTGCCATATATCAGTGTCATGTATCAGTGCTGCCTTTCAGTGCCCATCAGTGATGCCTGTCAATGCCCATCAGTGCAACCTATCAGTGTCCATCAGTGCAGCCTATCAGTGCCTATCACTGCAGCCTCATTAGTGCACATCAGTGAAGGAGAAAAATCACTTATTTACAAAACTGTATAACAAAAACTAAGAAAAACATTTTTTTTTCAAAATTTTCAGTGGTTTTTGGTTTGTTTAAGAAAAAATAAAAATCCCAGGAGGTGATTAAATACCACCAAAAGAAAGCACTATCTGTCTCAAACAAATTATAAAAATTTCATATGGGTATAGTGTTGCATGAGCACGCAATTGTCATTCGAATTGTGACAGCGCTGAAAGCTGGAAATTGGCCTGGGCAGGAAGGGGGTATAAGTGCCCTGTTGGCTAGTGGTTAAGATAACAAGGTAATACATATATTGTTTATTAAGGAAAAACAAGCCTTTCTTTCCGTGATATTGCCTTATGACAGTGATTTTTTTTTTCTCTCTCTTCACTTAAATCGTTTTACATTTGAACAGATAAGCGTTTTCAGTTCTCAAAACTATTGAGATCACAAAGCTCCAGCATCTATGTGTGTCATGAGTCAAGTGAAACAGAAACATTCCAAATGTTGTTCCCAACATCTTCAGAGGGTTTGGTCCAGCAGTTTGAGGTGATTGTAGCCACATTAGTGCACAGCAGTTCACAATTGAGAGCCCGGGATACCTTGATAGTCAGCTTAGGGAACAATCTTGATTCTCTGATTTGTGGAGCTTATGAGTTCCTCCATCAGTGTGATTTAATTGATATTAATGAGCCACAGGCTGACAGAGTAATGGTTTGTTTCCAATATAACTTAATACGTCTGTGCTGAGTAAATGCATTGCTAGTATAGCGCTACCCACTTGACAGCCGCTGGTCTTGGGTCCCCCTTATTTCCTACACAGCCAGGCAATACGCATTTTCCTACTTGTATCCAGAAACATAGAAACAGTCTATTAGCTTGGTTTTTAAAATGTATTAGGGAGTTAAACTTGGATAGGGTAAAGGGATTATGGGATGCCCAACTTGATTGAAGAATAACAAAATGAGGACAATTTCCTTCTCTGGAATATTGAAAAATTACACACATTTGACTGTGTTCAAGCCAGGACCACAACAGTCTTTAGTCTTCCCGTTCTAGGAATTTTGTGTCCCTGAGTAGACACAACTTGAAGGAGCTCTTGGTCCCCTTAGTGAACAAAATACCAGCCCACCTGGTTACGGTATCTGATCACAGGGCAAGGGATTTGATAAGTACTAAACTGTCCCCTGAAGACTTGCCAGGTACCTGCATCTAGAAGATTTCTCCCTTATAGACCCTGGGGGTGTAGAAGTCCTCAAAATGTCCTTGTCCTGCAGCTGGGATTAGAACTGCTTTCAGGCCTTCCGCCGGGCTGGTTCTTCTCCAGGTTATGCAGGCTGTCCTTACCCAGTGGGCTGCAGGGTAGTGGAACTCGCTCCTTCAGCTTTCCTCCAGCTTGGAGGCAGAACCCCCCATCTCCGAGGCCCCCCTCACAGGCTACACAGCAGCACTTTAATTCTCCATCTTCCACCTGACTCCCCTGCTGGCCAGGCTCTGGGCCAGTCTGCCACACTGCCAGTCCTCCTGACTGGGATTAGTCAGACTCTCATAAATATGCAGATCAGCCCCTCCTCACCTTTGCCTACTGACTTCTAGAAGCGTCTCCAAGGTTCTAGAGCAGGGGGAGGTACCAGAAAACTGACCTGTAGAGCCCTCCAGCTTAACCTGAAATAACCTTCTGTCTAAACCCAGGCTTCTAGCAAGCCTCTAACTACACTCAACAAACTATGTACACAAGAGGGGGCTACATCATTAAAAGTTTGTAGCGCTTCAATAACATAGGGGTTACATACAGGAGGAAGGTAGCAGCATCATTTGAACATCATTTGTATCCCATCTCTTGGGTTTTACATGAAATATATGCTCTGTGGGTCATTTGTATAATTATTTTCTTGTTGATCGGTGAAGGTGGTATTTAGGTCACTCTCCCATTTAGTAAGGTTCTCCAGTGGTGGAGAGTGATTTGGGTAAGCTGCTATACTGTGTGACTGTGAAAGGCTATGTGGAATCGTCTCCTTGGATAAGCAATGTTTTTCAAACTCTGTAGAGGTTTGGAAAGAGATCAATTTGCCCATTTGTAGACCACAAAGTGATTTAATTGCATCACTTTCTACATTGGAAGGGGGTTTCAAGCATTGCTTTGGATTTCCCACAGTCAACCCCGTGTGAAAACTTGGTACTCAAAATTGTTGCTGTTGTAGAAAGAAACAACCCATCATGCATGCCTGGGGAAAAATGTGGGTGGGAGATGGAGTGTGTAGTTGTCCTAAGCAACATTCGGGCCATATGCATCGCTTGTGATATTTGTACACATCAGGTAAACCAATCCCCCCCAAGGTCTGGTCAAAAGTAGTTGGTTGATCCTATGCACTTTACTAGCCAATAGAAATCTCCCAAATGCACTTCTGATTTTTTAAGGAAGTCTCGGGATACATAATGGAAAAGTCTGGAAAAAGTATAAGTGCCAGGGCAGCATGTTCATCTTGAGTGCAGCAGTCCTCCTGAACCAGGATATCAGTTTTGTAGACCACTTAGAGCAGTCCCTCCTAACATGAGCCAAATATTGTGAGGAAGACCCCCAGGTATCTGAGTTCTTTCAGGGTCAATTTGAATGGGAAATGTACCCATAAATTGTCAAAGATCAACCGAGGTAAATTGACGTTCATGGCTTCCAATTTTTTTAGGTTTACTTTAAAATTAAAGAGCATGCTACAGGTCTGGAATTCTATCTATGGACTAGGAAGGAAAATTGGGGGTTCAGTGATAAAAAAAAAAACCAATAAATTGTCTGCATAACCATCTGCCTTGTGTTCTCCCAGTTTTGTAGGGATCTTCCTAATATTTGGATTGCCTCTGATCCACCCCAAAAGGGCCCCCAATGTTATTATAAAGATAACTGGGGACAAGGGGGATCCCTCGCTAGTACCAATATGAAGTTCAAAATGTTCAGACACCATCGGGCAAGAATAGGTTGCATCTATCCACTTGAGGAAATTCTCCCCTCAGACCAAGGAATTTAAATACCGCCTTCATGAAGGAACAGTCTACGAGATCAAACACATTTTTTTTGCAGCGGTTGAGAGCAACATAATCGGTGTTGCCTTAGAGTGGGAAACCTGGCTCTACCAACAACTGATTCTATTTCGTTTCTCTTGCAAACCCTGAGTGAAACCTAGGGAGAAGAACTATACAGCTGCCTGTAGAAATCTCTAAACCATCACGCAATATCAGTGGTGGTATGTAATAATCCCCAGGGGCGTATTTTCCACAAGGCAAGCAAGGTGTTTGCCTAGGGTGGCACTTTCCAGGGGGGTGGCGCAGCGGTGCCACCGCCCCCCCCCTTTCCCACAGAAGGCACACTTCTGTGGGAAAGGGACAAGGGCTGTTGTGTCTTACCTGACACCAAAACTCCATGTCCCACTTCGATCTGGTCCACGAGGAGCTGCTGGAGGATGTCCAGTCTGGTGTCTTCACCTCCCTGGATCTTGGATCGTGATGTGGGCAGGATGACATGCAGCCCCTCTCATCTGGCCACACCCCCAGGATCACTCGGCACGCTAAGGCAGCCTGTCCCTCTCTCTCCAAGCTCCGCCTTCTCGCCGGTGATTGGCTGCCGGATCTGTAGCTCAGGGAAAGCACACAGGCGGTCAATCACCGGTGAGGAGGTGAAACTTGGAGAGGAGGAGCCGAGCAGCAGCGAGAAGATTGAAGAAGCTGATCGAAGAGAGGGACCAGCCAGAGCCGGTGAAGAGAATGAGAGCGGCTGGAGAAGGAAGACAGCTGATCGGTAAGGTAAGTGTCTGTGCAGCCGGGATCTGGGCAGAGCAGATGGTGCTGCTGCTGCAGCCAGTTATGCTGGCTGTGGATGGGAGAGGGAGGGAGCCCGGGCTGGAGCAGGGGTCAGCAATGTAAGCATCATTGGTGTCAGTGGGAGTAATAGTACCCCATCATTAGTGTCAGTGCCCCATCATTAGTGCAATGTGTGAGGAATAGTGCCCCATCATTAATGTCACTGACACCAATGATGGGGCACTACTCCCCCCACTGACACCAATGATGGGGCACTATTCTCCCCACTGACACCAATGATGGGGCAATATTCCTCCTTCCACTGACACCAATTATAGGACACTATTACCTCCACTGACAGCAATGATAGGGCACTATTCCTCCTTCCACTGACAGCAGTGATGGGGCGCTATTCCTCCCACTGACATTAATGATGGGACGCTATTCCTCCCACTGACACCAATGATTTTACACTATTCCCCCCCACTGACACCAATGATGTGGCACTATTCCTCCTTCCACTGACACCAATGATGGGGCACTATTCCTCCTTCCACTGACAGCAGTGATGGGACACTATTCCTCCCACTGACACCAGTGATGAGGCACTATTCCTCCCACTGACACCAGTGATGGGGCACTATTCCTCCCACTGACACCAGTAATGGGGCACTATTCTTCCACTGACACCAGTGATGGGGCACTATTCCTCCCACTGACACCAGTGATGGGGCACTATTCCTCCCACTGACACCAGTCATGGGGCACTATTCCTCCCACTGACACCAGTCATGGGGCACTATTCCTCCCACTGACACCAGTCATGGGGCACTATTCCTCCCACTGACACCAGTCATGGGGCACTATTCCTCCCACTGACACCAGTGATGGGGCACTATTCCTTCCACTGACATCAATGATGGGGCACTATTCCTTCCAGTGATATGTGATGGGGCACTATTCTTCCACTGACACCAATGATGGGGCACTATTCCTCCAGATGACACCGATAATGGAATAAAATAAGAGGTGTAGCTCTAATAGGAAGAGGTGCAGTGTAATTAGGAAGGTTGGAGTTTACAGATGAAGGGGTGGATCTTAAACAGGAAGGGGTGGGATAAATTTAGATAGGGGGATTCCAATTTTAGTCTTGCCTAGGGCAGCACAAAACCATAATACACCACTGATAATCCCCCAACTGGAATCAATAAGATCAAGCCCTCAACTCACTCAGTGCATTTGATAAAAGCCTATCCAGTTTATTCTCTCATTCGTAGAACCTTTGCCATTCTCTAGTAAGGGTTACTTTGAGTTTGTGGAGGAATAGTTTGGTTAGTCTGTCTCAGAGTATGTAAAGTTCAGAAACAACAGGAACGGTCAGAGGTCTTTTATGCATAGTTTCCAGCCTGTTTTGTGCATTCATTTTTGAACTGGGACCCCTGTGAGATTGCTATTCCCCTAATGACACATTTGTGTGTCTCCCAGATTGTCATCAGTAATGAGGTGGTATCATTGGGAGCCAGGAAAAATGCCCTGATCTCAGGTTCCACCAAATACTTTATTTCAGGTTCTTGCAGTAAGGACTCATTTAATCGCCACACTTTGCATGAGTAAGTGTGAAGAATAATATCTGAACATACTGTACCAGAGAATGAACTGACAGAGTATGGGTGACTCTGACTGAGGTGGCTTGCACTTAGGGTAAATCAGAGTGCTTGAGCAAAAATCTATTCGAGAATATAACCCATGTGGTGTTGAGTAGTATGAACAATCTCTTTCTTTACTGTGGAGCAGGTGCCAGGCATTTATAATCTGTTAGTTGTGTAAGGCTTGCTAAAAACATAGCAGGAATGCACAACAAAGATGTGAGGTGGAGCAGGAGACATCTAACAAGGGACCTGGTGCTACATTAATGCAGTAGTAAAGTCTGATTTTTTACTTGTACCTACAGGTAAGCCTGTAATAAGGCTTACCTGTTGGTATAGTGAATATCTCCTAAACATGCACCCTTTTTGGAGATATCACCTATAGGAAACGGCCACCCCCATCTGTTCTATGATTTTTGAATACCCAATTGACTGTGGTGTCCGTTTATGACACAGAGAATAGCTGCGATTCAACAGATCTCAGCTATTCTCTGGTCATTCACAGTTTATGACACTCAGGAGAACATGTCAGCCCTTCTCTGGAGATCTGTGTTCTCCCTCCAGATTCTCCAGCTCAGAGCTGGAGAATCAGAGGGACCGAAAACTAAGCAGAGATAATTTACCTCTGTTTAGTAAACTGATCTTTTACTGTAATCTCGAGAGATTATAGTAAAATGAGCCGTTTTTCAGAGTTTGTAGACCGTTATCCAGCGTTTGGAGACCGTTCTCCCTTCGTTCGGAGAACTGCTTCATAAACTGCATTCACAGGAGAACTGTGTTCTCCGAGAATGCCGGAGAACTGAGCAGCGATCTATTACCGCTGGTTCACAAACGGACACCTATGTGTGATATAAGTATGTTCACCCACTTACAACTCCTGGCAAAAAGTAAGAAACCACCACTCTTGGAAAATGTTCATTCAATTGTTTGTGTAGAAAAAAAAAACAATCAAACACATGTCTCAAAACTATTTTTATTTAACATTTCAACCTTCTGGCTTTCAGAAACACTTAAAAGAAGGAAAAAAAAAAAGAAAACTAGTCAATTTTCAACTGTTTTTGCAGATCAAGCAGAGGAAATAAATATGACTCAATTCTGAGGAAAATATTATGGAATCACCATGTACTTTGCAGTTCTAAAACAAACATCTGCATCAGATTACACCTGCTAATTAGTCTGCAGTTAAAAAAACAGTGCTTGCACACCTTTTGTGAGCTGTTGCTCCAAGCTGATTGACATGAATCATGGCTCCAACATGAGAGATGTCAGTTGAAACAAAGGGAGAGGATTCTAAAACTTCTTCAAGAACGGAAATCATCATGGAATGTTGCAAACGATGTTGGTTGTTCCCAGTCAGCTGTGTCTAAATTTTGGACCAAGTACAAATAATATGGGAAGGTTGTAAAAGGAAAGCGTACTGATAGACTAAGGAAGACATCAAAGTGTCAAGATAGAAAACTGAAAGCAATATGGCTTGAAAACAGAAAATGCACAACAAAACAAATGGGCAGAAACTGGAGTCAATGTTTGTGACCCAACTGTAAGACATCGCCTAAAGGAAATGGGATTTACATACAGAAAAGCCAAACAAAAACCATCATTAACACCTAAAAAAAAGAAAAAACAAGGTTACAGTGGGCTAAAGAAAAGCAATCATGGACTGTGAATGACTGGATGAAAGTGATATTCAGTGATGAATCACAAATCTGCATTGGGCAGGGTGATCATGCTGGAACTTTTGTTTGGTGCCCTTCCAATGAAATATATAAAGATGCCTGCCTGAAAAAAACATGCAAATTTACACAATCATTGATGATATGGGGTTTGCATGTCAGGTATAGGTACGGGGGAGATGACAGTCATAAATCTTCAATAAATGTACAAGTTTATATTGATTTTGGACACTTCTTTTCCATCAATTGAAAGGATGTTTGGTGATGATGACATTATTTTTCAGAATGATATTCCATCTTGCCATTGGGCTAAAGCTGTGAAAACTTTCCATCAAGAAAGATATATAGGCCCTGATTTACTAAGAATTGAGTCTACCAGCAGACGCTGAACATTCAGGCAGACTCAATTCAATCAATGAAGACCTGCCATTCTTCAGAAAGGCGTCTAGCAAGCTCATTGAAAAGAGTCTACTTTGTAGACTCTTTTCTGTTCATAAATACGGAATCACGTCAGCACATTTCTAGATGCAATGCCAGATATGTTCGCTAGGTGGCGCACAACCGCGGGCTTTGTCCCGTTGGCGTTTATCTGTTTGCATATGAGAATACTTATAATTTAAAATAAAAACTACATCTATATTAAATTTTTTTTTTTTTTTGGTTGCTGTTTCTCCAAAAATGATCGGACAGCTAATGCATTTCCTAATGAATGTCATACATTCTATTTTCAAATGTCAAACATTTTCACACTTATAGCTCAAAAAATTGGGAATGTCTAGTTCTAAGTTCCCAATATAATTATATATCTTCATTCTCTTTAATCATGTAACTATTCTACATTCCAGTTCAAACTCTGTCTCCTAGAGTGGCTTAGTGGTTAGAACTCAGAACTGACAGCACTTCCTTCTATTTATATTTCATTACAACTTTGTTTCTCTTCTTTTAGGCTACGTTCACACTAGCTTTGTCAGCAGGCGTCAGACAGGCATTTGGGAAGCATTTTTAACGCTTCTCAAATGCCTGTGAAAATTCTGCACATGGCAGCACACAGTGCTGTTCACACTGAAGCATTAGTGTTGCGTCGCGGCAAAACTGGTGCCTCTTGTTGAGTCAGGAAGAGTTGGAGCCTTCACAAAACCAAAAAATAGATTTGCAAATTACCACTAAACACTCCTAACTACACTCCCATCCACTAACACTCCCCACTACCACTTCCGGGTGTGTGCAAACGTCCTTCTGCAAACATCATGACAGCTGCTCTAGCGCCTCCTCCAACAGCCATCTTGGCGTTTATTTGTGCACCATAGCAATTTTCCACGTGGCTCCATTGTGTATATGACATTTGCAAATATGTTTGCAGTTCTATTGTTCTATTGTGGATTTGGCATTGGTGAATATATGTTTGCCAGTAAAGGCCCAAAGTCAACATAAATTGGGGGCCTAATTTATTACTGTTAAGAGGATTGTAGAAAAAGAATAGCTAGCAGCACATTTTACACAACCTATTCATTGGCACATAACATCGTCTTGTGGTGCAATAGGGGGCTTTTGGTTTGTTAGTTTGGACATACTTGCATATGTGCACTCTAACAACCTAGATTTTGGCATATTATATAAGTGTTAGGGGTGCTAGTATATTGAACTTGAACATGAAATAACCCCCCCCAAAAAAATATACATAGTCCAAATGTTTATTGATCAAATACATATTCCACATTTATTTGGACAGCAGCAACAAGTAGGTAGTCAGTTTTTTGGTGGGAAAAAAAAGCAGGATTGATGCTGCTAAAATAGAACAGTCCTGCTCATAAGAGCTTACAATCTAAAAGATTATACTTCTAATGACTTGTGCTTTCACAGGTTACAGCAGGAAACAAATGGTTAATATGAATCACTTA
Organism: Staurois parvus; assembly: GCF_062004578.1. Taxonomy (NCBI): domain Eukaryota; kingdom Metazoa; phylum Chordata; class Amphibia; order Anura; family Ranidae; genus Staurois; species Staurois parvus. The sequence goes on from NW_028318052.1 coordinate 232,249, forward strand.
GTAGGATCATCTATTATTATTATTATACAGTATTTATATAGTGCCAGAAGGTTTGCTCAGCGTTGTACATTATAGTTGGGGACAGAACATGAGACAATACAGTAACAAAACAGTACACCCACAAAACAGGCTGCAGATTAAAATAGCAATATAAAAATACATACGTGCCAAAATAACAAACACGTCCCCAAATCCCCCACACATACATTTTATATATTTACATCAGGTTTGTCCGAAAACTGCATTTCAGTATAAATAAGCAAGCAAACTATACTCAAGTGCAGATCTGGAAGAGGATATATGTGTATAGACGCTGGAAAAGCGTTTAGTTCTTGACTGTCATGGATTCCTTTAAAAAACAATTTTTTACACATTTAAAAATTTTTTTGAAATGTAAGATATTGTTTAAAGTGAAGTCCCAATATTTGTGAAGGCAAATTTCAATGTGAACATGTCTCTGCAGTAACTTTTCATTGGGTTAGACGTGCTTCTTAGCACGTCTGCTTTCTTAGACTGATTCCTAGATTGTGCCTGGTTAGTAAATTCGATTTCGTGTCTACTTGTTGACGCTTTCTTTAGTAAATGTCTTTGCTGTCTAAAAGTAGACTGTCGCTATTGAAAAGTAGACGTTAGTCCACGGAAATGCGCCTAGGCACATTAGTTATTCAGGGCCATAATGTCAATGGCATGGCCTGCAAATAGTCCGGACCTCAATCCAATTGAAAATCTATGGTGGAAATGAAAGAAAACCGTCCATGACAAGGCTCCAACCTGCAAAGCTGATCTGGTAACTGCAATAAGAGAAAGTTGGATTGATGAAGAATACTGTTTGTCGATAGTTAAATCCATGCCTTAGAGAATTCAAGTTGTTATAAAAGCTGTAAGTGGTGCAACAAAGTACTAGTGGTATACTGTAGTGTTTATCTTTTCATGATTCCATAATATTTTCCTCAGAACTGAGTGATTCCATATTTTTTTTCCCCTGCTTGATCTGCAAAAATAGTTGCGACTAACTACAGTTTTCTTTTTTTTTTCTTTTTTATTTTTTAAGTGTTCCTTAACCGCTTCCCCTCCGCCCTATAGCAGAACTACTGCTACAGGGCGGCAGGGGTGCGAAAAATCATATATATACGTGATTTTGCATTTCCGGGTAGGAAACCCGTGCCGCCATTTGCATCCTAAGCTGTCAATCACCGGGTCCTGGCCAGTGATTACTTGCCGGACATGTTTAATAGCAAAAAGTAAAAAATATTGTTTTTTTTTCTCAAAATTGTCCGGTCTTTTTTGTTTATAGCGCAAAAAATAAAAACCATACAGGTGATCCAATACCACCGAAAGAAAGCTCAATTTGTGGGAAAAAAAAGGACATAAACTGAATTTGGGTGCAACGTTGAATGACCGTGCAATTATCAGTTAAAGTAACGCAGCGCTATATCGCAAGAAATGGCCTGGTCAGGAAAGGGGGTAAATCCTCAAGAGGGTAAGTGGTTAAAGCCAGAAGGTTGGAATGTAAAATGAAAATAGTTTTGAGGCATGTCTGTGATTAATTGTTTTTTTTTTTTACACAATTAAACAATGGAATGAACATTGAGTGGTGATTACATACTTTTGGTAGAGGTTGTAGATTCTGTATCAGCACCAGTGCTAAGGTAGGCAACAGGGGCGGACTGACCATTTGGAAACTTGGGCACTGCCCGAGAGCCCAGGCTCAGTAAGGGGCCCCATGAGATGCCCCTGGTACCTTTTTCATAGGCTTTTTTGAGTTTGGGCAAGGAGACGGGCCCCATGATCCCCTGTTGCCCGGGGGCCCCATGAGTGGTCAGTCCGCCCCAGTAGGCAATCAGGTACCAAAAATTGCTTAGGGTGATCATTTTCCCTAAACGATTCACTTGTAAGATTGTTATGTTAGATCTCTCTCCACATGATCTCAAATGATGCTCAAAAGAAGGTGTGATTAGAGAACAATAAAGTAAAAAAGAACACAACAAGAAAAAAGGAATCTTAAGAAAAATGGGTTGACAAATGCAACCCCTTAGTTTACATTGGGATTGTAGGTTAAATAGCTTCAAACCTACAATGAACTGGTGGAGTGGCTTATGTGGGAAAACCAAAATCAATCGCAATAGAGCCTTGGAGACATCACTAATCATAGAATGCTGAAGAAATCAACTAACACAAAAGAAACTAGCAAGTCGGTATAGGCCCCATCAAACTGGAAACAGACGCATTTTATAACATTGTGTGGATTAACAGAGCTGTGTCAAATGGCTGGTGTCCTGGAGGCTTCCCATTACACATCTGCAACCCTCTCCAAGTGAAACAAAACAGGACTGATTTAGGCTATGAGATATACAGCCACTTCTCCCCCTTAGGGCATAACCAGCCTAGAGAAGGGATCCCCAGGTCATTCCAGAAATAAACAGGAAGCAATCATGGCTCCCATAAGGCTTAATAGGCAAAAATGATCAAGGATTGCATATACATAAGAAAACAATAACAGCCTGAAAGTGACATTTTTAACCACTTAAGTCAGCACTATAGCAGTTTTACTGCTACAAGACAGACTCCCTGCGCAAAACCAAGTATATTTACGTGATCCGCGCTCCTGTAGCATTCCTGAGCCGTGGGCACGAGCCCACAGCCCACACCCACCAGCCCGTTGGTGCTGTGATTCGGTACAGCACCAAACACTCACAAGATCTAGGCCAATGATGTTTGGCCTGGACCTGCTGATTGAGTGTACCGAATCAGAACTCAGCCTTTGCCTGTGTTTACAGAATGGGCAGGATCAGCCGTGACACCTGCAAGCACTTGTGTTTAGTCCCTCTGACACCCCCCCCAACCTCAGCAAATGCAGTGTCAGTAGATCACTGTTACTTAATACATTGCACACAAAAATGCAGAGTCAGCAAGATCAGGCCTGATCTCTGCTAGCACTAGCAGGTAAAAAATTTTTTGTACCGGTTCAAGCACTCCCTGACAGCCAGGTGCTCTTTTTCCTGTGAGTCACACTAGGTACTGTGAGAACTAACATCAAATGTAGAGCTTTTACAGCACACAGCCACTCGCTTTCTTCTTTGTTAAGGGCCTTCTAGTCCAATTTTATTTAAAGTAAAGTTCCATAGAATAGGTTTCCCATGCAGGGGTATCCACCATCAATACAACTGAAACAAATATTCAGCCTCCTGGCTCTCTCAGATATACAGCCCTTGCTGCTCTGGCTCCCACCTCTCCTGGGCAGTGACCTCCTGTCTCCTGGGGTGGAGCCCAGAACCATGGTTAGGCCTCTAGAAAAAGGCCTGCACACACCTGTGCAATTAGTGTGCTGGCTGTTCATAAAACATGGACCCAGGATTGGAGACTTCATCCCTCCCAAATCACTTTGAAATCTCCGGGCCCCAGGTCCCAAAACGGGCTTTACATACTACAGAGGAAACTGACAAACCAGTTTCCTCTGCATTAAGCAAACTGCCTGGAGCCCCTCAACCTGTATAGTTGAGTATCCTGGGCTATAACTTTGCTTTAGACCGTGGCAGGATACCGTACTGCCACAGTACCTATAAATTTAATGGCCAAAATGTCCAATGAAAGGTACTCTAGTGAAGAGGCCTACAGGATTCCAAGTATGTCAGATGAGAACAAAGGGGAAGCCTCAATGACAGAATCAGGCTCAGAATATGAACCTGTAGAGAGTAGCAGCACCTTTACAGATAGCTCAGACAATGGAGTAGAGGTCCCTGCTAAGGTCAGGCTTACCTGACCTCATTCCCAGGTTGCTGAGGTTTTAGCAGAGTGCCAGCACTAGTGCCGCATTACCTTTTCGTGAACTGGTGAGCTCCAGCGGCCTAGTACACCCTGGTCTTTTAATACCAGCACTGGTATCAGTTGGTGATGTGGCGAATCCCATAAGTGCAGTACAAGCTGGTGCAGTGGCTAGCACAAGTAGTGTCCCGCAGTCATCAAGAATTCAAACACAGGCCCATAGAGCCCATAGTGTCCTTCCAGATGTACTTGCAAATCCTGCTTGGCAGCTTACAAATACTTCCCCCATTCACTGCCCAACCCAGAATTCAGGTGGCAAGAGCAAATATAACTACTCCCCTTGATTTTTTGGAGCTGTTTTTCACAGATAATTTGTATCATTTGATTGTGGACCAAAGCAATTTATACTCACAGCAATATATCGCCGCCAATCTAAATTCAAACCTTGCCAGACCATTATTTGCATGGAAATCTATTTCGGTTTCTGAATGTAAAGTCGTTTTGGCCCTAACCCTCAACATGGGCATTACTATAAAGATTCAGTTGCGGTCATATTGGTCAACACCCCTGATTCATCATATGCCCGTGTTCACTGTATCTATGCCTGGCCATGGCAGCAGAGAAGGAAATAAGTATTTGATCCCCTGCTGATTTTGACTGTTTGCCCACTCACAAAGAAATGACCAGTCTGAAAATTGAATGGTACAGTAGGTGTATTGTAACACTGAGAGACAGAATAGCAAAAAAAAATTCAAAAGAAATGCATGTCTAACAAATTATGCACTGATTTGCATGTTCATGAGGGAAATAAGTATTTGAACCCCTGTCATTCAGCAAACTTCGGCCCTTTGTAAATCACCTTAACCTAAAATTTGCAGATGTCTAGACTCCCCAGCAAAACACCTGCGTTGATGAGTTCCTCATTTATTTTTCTGGCCGCCTTGCATTCAAACATTTTCTCCCCAGCAAGCGCGCCACATATGGGGTCAAGATGTATAAGACCTGTTTGAGGGTAACAGGCTATACATATAAGTTTCGGATTTACAAGGGAAATGATAGTCACGTGGAGCCCCCCTGATGCCCAGACTTCATGGGGAGCAGTGGCAAGATAGTTTGGCACTTGGTGTCATCCTTTTTCCATATGGGGTACCACTTATACATGGACAATTTTTATTCAAGTGTGCCACTATGTAGACATTTGTACATTCTTGGAATTGGCGCATGTGGCACCGTGCGACCTAATCGCCGGGGCTTCCCCCAACGGCTTGTAAATATCTGACTTAGAAAAGAGGAAGAAGCCTGCTTGAGAAATGAAGATTTCATTTAGCTGCAGCACCGACTTGTTTATTCTGACTGCAACAGGGTTTTGCTCTCAGAATATACATAAATAGGTGTGCGCAGTGCTGTTGGATAAGATTTTTCATCCGCTGTTAAAAAAAAGAGCATATATGTTGAAGCATGGGGGCCTGGGGTGGCCAGTGGGTGGATGGCCCCTATGATTCGGGCATATATTTTATAATATTTTTTGGTTCATTTCATGTGTGCCCACCATTACAAGTGCTTGGATGCAGGTTGGTATATTCTAATGGTGGGCATACCACACAGTTTTTCTGGCAGAGATTTCTTCTCTTTTTTTCATTCAGCCCACGGTCTGCATAAAAAAAAAAGAACATAGCATATACACCCAACAAGGACCAGCAATGTACTGGTACATTATTGGACTTTGAGTGGTTATACCAGGATGATGTCTGCAGCTGCAGGCATCATCCTGGTATCGTTTTTTAAGCCGGCAATCGGCTTTCATGTAAAAGCAATCCTAAAGGCTAATTAGCTGCAGGATTGCTTTTACAAGCAGTGGGAGAAGATCCCCCCCCCTCCTTCCACGGCCTTCTCAGGCAGTTCCGTGCCATTGGGGGAACCTGAGAATGAAGCTGGTGTTTCAGCTAGCTGACCATAGAGCTGATTGGAGACCAGAATGGTGGCAATCATCTCTATAGTCTAAGAAATCGGAAGCCACAAGCATTTCATCACTTCAGTTTCACAGGATATACACAGCACCATTTGTAAATTGGGAAAGCATTTGATCACACCAATCTTGATGAGATTAGATAATGTAAGGGCAGAGGAGATATCTAGAGTCTGATAGACCCCAGATTTCTCAAAAAACAATATATGACAATGCCTATTGAAGTTATAGGGGCTACTTGAATTTCCTTTGACAGCATTAAAAGTGATTAAAAAAAATGAAAGGGACTGTGTAAAAATTTTAAAAATCAAAATAAGTTTTAAAAAAATAAAGCACCCTTGCCCCCCCCCCCCCCGCGCACACCTGTGTGTGCGAGCGTTGACCCTGTGCCAGTATGTAAACAGCGGTTGCACCATGCATGTGAGGTATTGCTGTGAACGTCAGATCAAGGGCAGTAATTCTAGCACTAGACCTCCTCTATAAATCTAAAACGAAAGCTTGTAAAGGCTTTTAAAGCAGTTTGCCACCATTGCATGGGGCATGCGCAGTTTTAAAGCATGTCATGTTTGGTATCTATTTACTTTGCATACCATCATCTTTTATAGTTTACCAAATAGTTGGGCAATATATTGTGTTTTTGTGCATTAAAAGTAAAAAAGTGTATCTTTGTAAAACAATTTGCGTTTGAAAAATCGCTGCGCGAGTACTATTTGACATAAAAAATTGCAACACCCACCATTTTATTCACTAGGGTGTCTGCTTTAAAAAAATATATATAATGTTTGGGGGTTAAAAGTAACAAAAAAATACTAATTCTTTTCACGTGAACAAAAAGTGCCAGAAAAGGCTTAGTCTTCAGGTGGTTGGAAGAGTGAGTGATGTGTGGCGTAAACTTCTAATGCTGAGCATATAATGCCCCCACTCCCCAAAATGACCACTTTTTGGAAAGTAGACACCGCAAACTATTTGCTGAGAGTCATGTTGAGTCAATAGAAGAATTTATTTTTTTAACACAAGTTTTTGGAAAATGACAAAAAAAATAAATAATTTTTTTTTGTTACACAAAATTGTCACTAAAATTATTTATTGCTCACGCATGCCATGGGTATATGTGGAATTACTCCCAAAAATACCACGTTAGAGACTTTTTGGCAGTCTAGCCAATTTCAGGACCCCAAAATCCAATAAGCACCTTCAGGCTTTTAAATGGCTTTATTTCCTCATTACACTTCCTGACTACCTATCACAGTTTCTGAGGCCCTGAAATGCCAGGATAGCACCAAATCCCACAAAATTACCCCTTTTTGGAAAGTAGACACCCCAAGGAAATTGATAAGAAGCATGGTGAGTATTTTGTAGATCTCATTTGTTGCCAGAAGTGTTTGGAAAATGAAGAAAGAAAAAAACATATTTTTTCTTTTCTTTTTTACATTTCAAAACCTTGTGAGAAAAAAAAGAGATCTGCAAAATACTCACCATGCATCTTTTTAGATTCCTTGGGGTGTCTACTTTCCAAAGGGGGGTTGGTGCTATCCTGACATTTCAGAGCCTCCGAAACTGTGATAGGTAGTGCGGAAGTGAAATGAGGAAGTTACACACCTTCAGGCTTTCAAAGTGGTCATTGGATTTCAGGCTCCTGTATGTGGCTAGGCTCCCAAAACGTTTCACACATGTGGCATCCCCATACTCGGTAGAAGTAGCAGAATGTATTTTGGTGTGTAATTCCACATATACCCATGGCTTGTGTGAGCAATATATCACCTTCGATTGTACACCCCTTGAGGGTTAGGGACTGATGTGAATGTACAATATATATGTGTAAAGCGCTACGTAAATTGATGGTGCTATATAAGTACCTGAAATAAATTTAAATGACAACTTTGTGTAAAAAAAAAAAGTTTTGTCATTTTTTCCAAAAACTTGTGGAAAAAAAATAAATCTTCCATGGACTCAATATGCCTCTCAGCAGATAGCTTGGGGTGTCTACTGTTGGAAAAGGGGTCATTTAGGGGTGTTTGTACTATCCTGGTATTTTAGCACCTCAAGAAATGTGATAGGCAGTCAGAACGTAAAAGCTGTGTAAATTCCATTATCTATACCATAGTTTGTACATGCTATAACTTTCACACAAAGCAATCAATATGCACTTTTTTTTTATACACTTTTTTTTACCAAAAACATGTAGAATACAATATATTGGGGGTTTTTTTTTCAAAATTTTCAGGCTTTTTTTGTTTATAGTCGAAAAATAAAAAGCGCACAGGTGACCAAATACCACCGAAAGAAAGCTCTATTTGTGTGAAAAAAAGACATAAATTTAATTTATGAACAGCATTGCATGACCGCGCAATTGTCAGTTAAACTAGTGCAGCGCTGTATAGCAAAAATGGCGTAAATTGTAGTATCTAGACCATAGTTTGTAGGCGCTATAACTTTCACACAAAGCAATCAATATACACTTATTGTGATTTTTTTTTTTTTTTATAACCAAAAACATATAGCAGAATACACTTTGGCCTAAATTTAGGACTAAGGGGTCATGCACACTGCAGCTGATAAACTGACATTCAGGAGCTGTTCAGTGTTTTTTTTCCAGCAGCCCCTGAACTCGCCTTAATGTTTTTTCCTATGTGTCCACGTACACATGTTCAATTACAGTTGTTTACAGGCATTTGAGTTTACAGTCATTTTTTTGAACACAAAAAACTTGCGTTCAGCAGTCAATTTTATCAAACGTAAAATGCTTGTAAACGCGGCAAATTGTGTTTATAAGCGTTTGCGTTTGAAAATTTGTTTTAACTCTTCCAGTTCCCGATGCTGTACAGAGACTTTTTTCATCATGACAAATGCATGCAAAGCATTTTTAAGGTACTCAGATGGACAAAACACTGAACACAGGATGTTCCTAGCAAGCTTGTCACACATGACCAATTCACACCTCAGACCTCTCCCACCCTTGAAAACAAAACATATGTTAATGACCTGTCACACCTCAAATTCCTCATGAAGACCCCCTGCCAGGTGGCCTTAATGATTCACTCCACCAGACACCTTTCCCACACTTGGAAACAAAAGAAATGTTAATGAGCAACTCACGCCTAAGCTAATCTCAACACATACTGCTCTCTCTGCTTCTATTTTCTGTATTTCTCTGAAACAGTCTGAAATAGTTAATAATTTACCACTTTTCAGTGCACTCTGGGCATTTGGGAGGTTCTCCTGTGCTTATCTTTAAAAAAACCCTTCTAAACGCAAATGCGCATAAACGCACATAAACACGTTATGAAAACGTGGCTAAACAGACTTTTTAACCTACGTTTTCCAGCAGTCAGTTTCCATCATTCAGAAGTGTCCCGTGTACATGGGGCTTAACTTTCAGTTTACTCTATATTTTTTATAGCCGAAAGTAAAAAATATTGTTTTTGGTTTTTTTTTTCCAAATTTTCGAACAATAAAAAGCGCACAGGTGATCAAATACCACTGAAAACTGTATTTGTGTGAAAAAAGGACGTAAATTTTGTTTGGGCACAGCATTGCATGACCACGCAATTACCAGTTGAAATAGTGCAGCGCCGAATAGCAAAAAAAAGGCATGGTCAGGAAGGGGGGTAAATCCTCAGGAGGGTAAGTGGTTACCATAGTTTTATTACATGGTGTTACACCCAGTAAGGTAATATTCACGCAAGAGTTTATGTGTGGCTGCCTGCATGAATCAGTAGATTCCTGCTGGTGGTTGTAAACACTGCCATTACTGGGGTTGATTTAATAAAGGCAAATAGACTGTGCACTTTGCAAGTGCAGGTGCACTCATTTTCCCCAGAGCTTATTGAATGTGGTGAAGCTCTGCTGATTTCCATCATCCAATCCTGTACAAGCAAAAATGCTGTTTTTTTGTTTCCTTTCACCTAATTGGGTATTCTTTACAAAAGTGAAGCTTTACCACATTCACTAAGTTTGGGGCAAAATGAGTGCAACTACACTTGCAAAGTGCATCGTTTATTTGGCTTTAGTGAATCAACCCCCCTGTGTGCAAACAGCTGCAGGTGTCAGTGGCGGTTGTCAGATGTGTACTCTGTACAAATCAATGTCTGGCACCGGGTGCTATTCACATGTACCCATTCGTCTGACCAGTTACATGAAAATACCAACCCTGGACGCAGTCAGTGTGCGTCCAGTATCAGTGTTTATGGGTAGTTTTGGCCACACAGAAACTGGCCGTAGGTAATTAGGCACTTTGCATGCGGCCATCGCAAAAACTGATGCCACCTCTGAACGCAATTCCCATGTGAATGTAGCCTAAGTCTGTTGTTTTTCATCTTCCTTTAAAATAGTGCCCAACTGTTCCTGATTTGGAGGTACTGTCCCTCTGCCTCTGTTTCCTCCTCATTTGTTCCTCTTTTCAGATCTTTTGGATCTGATGTATAGACCTTAACACCTCATTCTCACCTAGCGTATTTGAAAAGTGCACTTTTTGTGCATGTTTTTTCAATGGGCTGCCCTATGTGCAACAAATGATGGCAAAGTAGCTCATGGAGCTTTTGCCATGCTCATGTCTGCAAGTTTTTTGCTGTGTCTTGCTGCGATTGTTGGACTTTTTTGCGCACAGTAAAATGCAGGCTTGCTTCCCACATTTGGAGTGTCATTGACAATTATTTGCACTGCGTGAGCATCATCTGTATTTCATGTGTTTTGGGACTGCACGTGAAAATGAGAATTTCTACGCTCGCTATTGGACAAGTGGCAGAATGGTCTCCACTCCTGGTTCTGGAAGAGTAACATAGTTGAAATGTCTATTTTACCAAAATGTTTATGTTTGTGTTATGTACCTTTTATAGTGAGTCTGACGTGAAGAGTAAGGCCTCTCGTACAGCTCCGGCTCGAGGGCTACTGGTAGTGAAACAGCAGCTACAGGAGCACAGTGAGGTATGAGTGCCTGTGATCAGTCCAGTTGTCCATGTGTCAGTAGTAGTCAGCAGGCTGATGTAGCAGCAGGACAGGCTGATGGCAGATGACCTGGCATGGAGCTTAGCTGGCAGCAGACTGTGGGTGTGCAGCAGGAAGCAGGATCCAAATGTGGACTTGAAAGTCTGAATAGCTGCAGCAGGCGGGATGAGAAGATGCAAAGTCAGATGACTTTGGCACTTTTTGTTTGCTGATATCTAAAAAGAGTCGGAAATCTGAGTGGAGAGTGAAAACAGTTTTACTTTTGACTGATGGTGATTGCTGGTGCTTGTACTTGTTTTATTTTATTCAATGGGTCTTTTACTTTTTAAAATCACTTTTTCTGTCACTTTTTAAATAGTATTTTTTTTCTTCCTTTCCTTGCCTTCCTTCAGTCTGCTAATTAAGGGGAGCGGTTAATTGGTCACAGGTGCTCCAGGTATTATATAACTTGCTGTAGAGCTCACTCTTAGCTTGCTCATCCTTGAGCTTACCTGTATTTTTCTTGCTGGACCTTTGATCAAGTGGACATTTGATAAAGTGGAGTTTAAAAACCGGAGTGGAAAATAGGAGATTATATCAGGAGTCTACTAACCTGTAAGTGACAACATTTCCTAGTAGAAATATTAACCACTTTACAACTGCTCTTATAGCCAAATGATGGCTACAGCGTGGTTGTCCAGTTCTGAGAGGGCATCATATGATGCCCTCCCACTGCCCCGGTGATTTCCGTGATCGCTTTGTCCTATGGGCACAGCTGATCACGTGATGTGGTAAAACGCCAATCACAGTGGCCTTTTACCACGTGATCAGCCGTGTCCAATGACACAGCAGATCACCGGTAAATGCAGTTGTCGTTTATCGGCTGCACTTTCCTCATGCTGTCACAGCATGAGGAAAGTACTGCCAATAACTGGCAAATGTCAGAGGACGGATCGGCACCGATCATCAGGGCGCTGATGATCAGTGTCCTGATGATCAGTGCCCAGCAGTGCCACCCAGCAGTGCTGCCCACAAGTACCCAGCAGTGCTGCCCACAAGTGCCCAGCAGTGCCACCCACCTGTGCCCATCAGTGCCGCCCAGCAGTGCCACCCACCTGTGCCCATCAGTGCCGCCCAGCAGTGCCACCCACCTGTGCCCATCAGTGCCGCCCAGCAGTGCCACCCACCTGTGCCCATCAGTGTTGCCCAGCAGTGCCAGCCATCAGTGCCCATCAGTACCGCCAATCAGTGCCCAGCAGTGACATCAGTCGGTGCCATCAGTGCCCATCAATGTTGCATATCAGTGCAGCATCATCAGTGCTGCCCATCAGTGCTGTCTATCAGTGCCCATCAGTGCTGCCTATCAGTGCAGCCTCATCAATCAACATCAGTGAAGGTGAAAAATTACCTGTTTGCAAAATTTTATAAGAAACTTTTTTTTTTAATTTTTTGCTTTTTTTTTGCTTATAGGCCAAAAAATAAAACACCCAGCAGCAAGTAAATACCACCAAAAGAAATCTCTATTTGTGTGAAAAAAATTATAAAATGTCATATGGGTACAGTGTTGCATGACCGCGCAATTGTCATTCAAAAGTGCAACAGCACTGAAAGCTGAAAATTGGCTCGGGCAGGAAGGGGGTATAAGTGCTCAGTAGGCAAGTGGTTAATATTGTAACTGGGATTTGAGTGCTAGCAGGGTTGAAGGTTTTGTGCAGTGCACAGTGTGCCACATGTATGTAACACTGGAGCAAAAGCTCCAGGATGGATACCACTGCAACAGATGTGAGCAGGTTGCCCTTCTGGAAGCTCGCATTAAAGATCTGGAGGAGCAAGTTGCAACACTGGGCAGAACCGACAACCTTGAAAGGGGTCTTCTGCTCCCTAAGCAGGTAGCTAATTGGATTGATGTGGAGGGTGGAGGGGCTAATCAGGATTATCGGGTAGGAAGATGGGTTACTGTAGCGAGAGGGAGTAGTAGGGGCTCACAGAAAAGGAAGGCCGGCCCTGGGTTTGTGCACCCAAACAGATTTGCCAACTTGGGTGGAGATGTGGGGGTGGCAAGCTCAGGGATGGCAGCCCTGGATGTCATTGCTTTCCCTAACAGTCGAGGGGGCAGACTATCTGGGAGGGGTGGTGAGGGTAGTGCAGGAAAGCCTAGACAGTTGGTGTTAATAGGGGATTCTATAATCAGAAGGGCTGATAGAATAATTTGTCGCCAGGATCACCTCAACCAAATGGTTTTCTGTCTCCCTGGTGCCAGGGTTCGGCATGTGGTGGACCGGGTTGATAAATTACTGGGAGGGGCTGGGCATAACCCAGCTGTCTTAGTCCATGTTGGAACCAATGACAGAATACATGGAAGGTGGAGGCTCCTTAAGAATCAATTTAAAGAACTAGGCTGCACGTTGAAGGGAAGGACCTCCAAGGTGATATTTTCTGAAACATTACCTGTGCCATGCGCAACTCAGGAAAGACAGGGGGAGATTAGAGAACTAAATGCATGGTTAAAGACCTGGTGTAAAATGGAAGGATTTGGGTTTCTAGAGCACTGGGCTGACTTTTCATTGGTGTGCAACCTATATGCTAGAGATGGTTTGCGCCTAAATGGAAGGGGGTCTGCTGTAATGGGGTATAGGTTTATAGGGAGGCTGGAGGAGTATTTAAAGTAGGATCAAGGGGGAAGGGAGAATTCGATTATAATGGGGTAGACAGATCAGACGGGTCAGTTCTTATTGGTGGATGGAATGGGGGAGGGCTATGGCAGATAAGAAGCTTCCCATGTTACAATCATTGGAACTGGTACCATTTGTATGAAAATAAAAAATATGCAAAATACGCGCACACAAGGTGTCAACAAATTAAAGTGTTTGATCACCATTGCCAGAAGTCTGCCAAGCAAAATAGGTGAGTTGGAAGCTTTGGTGCATGAACAGAACTTTGATTTAATTGGTATTGCTGTGATACGAGTGTGACAAGTTTGTATAAGAGTGAATGTATAGATTATAATTGAACACTTGGTTTCCTTATTACCGGAATAACAGGTTATTACAGTTCTTGGTTTTGCACTGTTACAGGTATAACAGGTTATTACAGTTCAGATTCGTTTGTGCAGAAGGGAATGAAACTTGTTTTATCTGGAATTAAGATAAAATTGTTATGAGATGGGGCACACCGTGAGAACAAACAACTGAGCATGAACCCATGCCATGTTCACACGCTGGAACTTATCTACTGCGCAGATACACACGTGAAATAACAATTTTGTCTTATAAGAAGGGGGGATTTCTGAGGAGAAAACGGGACTTAATCTTGGTGCGACAGACGTGTCTTGCGGTGTTTTCTCCCAGTTTCCTCCTCGCTGATTGCTGGAAGTCCCCCAATCAAGGCGAAGGGTGATGCTACAATATCCGGTGATGTATTGATGCTTACTCTTTATGATTTATTCTATATATGATTAGCTATAACCTGTAATAGGAAATATTAAATATCAATAAATATACTTTTTTTATTTTACCTAAAAAGACTTAGTCTTTGCCTATCTAGTATGATAGTGAGTGAGTTGCAGACTTAATTTTGAGCAGGTAAAACATAAATTGGCGTAGTCGGCAGGATTATTTGGGGAAAATGTTGTTGTTTTAAAGTATTTTGCTTTGGGATTTTCAGCGGAGACCTCTTTTGCGCAGAGGAGTCTTCGTGCAAAATCTTGCCAATTGGCTTTTTGCCAATAAGGTTCAAATGTTTATAGAAGGACAGCAGAATGTGATATTGAAAAATTAAGAACAGAAATTGAAAGTGAGCATTCAGATGTTTTATTTGAACCTGTTGGCACTTTGCCAAAAGTTTTGAATTAGTATATTTTTGACATCGATGTTAAGAGAGGGATGGGACTTGGGGAGGTTCAACTAGTAAAAGAGGGGAACCTCTGGCCAGAGTCACACCCATTTGGCATTTTGCCAAAAATTTTGAAACACATAACTACTATCCCCGTTTAAAAGAACTAACAATGTTTAGGAAGAAGAATAAAGATAAAAGTGAGGAAAAAGTGGAGGTACCTGGCTGGACCAAGGCTCCATATAATATTGTTGTTAGAGAATTAGTTATACAGGGTTTGGCTGAATCATGGGAGAGTAAACTAAAAGAGGCAGAACCCCTTGATGTTGTAAATGTACTCAAGGGGGTCCCTGTAAAGACAGGTGATGCAGTGGCTTTAGGCCGGAGGGGCTGGATATTAGCATCCACCTATCGAAAGGTTCATAAAAGGTTGCAGAAGTTACAAAAAGCTTTTCATCAGGCAGAGCAAAGGATGATAGAATCAGAAGGGAAAATGGTGGTATTGCAGTGTAACCAAAAATTATTGAAGGATAAACTGGAGCATTATCAGAATATTGCAGAGAAGGCTGCAGTAAAAGTTGCCCAAAATAAATACAGAAAGAGGAAGGGAAGAGTTAATAAGAGTAAGGTTCATAAAGCAATAGCCTCTGCATCAGTGGATTGGAATTCTGATAAGTGGGATGCTGATGTGTGGGATTCTTTATCTAAGGATGATTGGGATAATTGCCCCAGAGGACCAAAGGCTGGGAAATCCATCCGGCCAAAATACAAGATCCGTCTCAGGTAGTGAAATTCCTGGGGATACAGTGGAATAAGGGGCACAGAGAGAGCTTGCCCAAAGCAAGAAAAGAGAAAAAAAAATGTGAAATATCTTAGTAAATGGACAAAGTGTTATGATTTGGATGCATCATTAGACAATGATTATTGTGTTAGGTTATGTAGGAGAATTAAAACTGAAGCCGGCACTAAAAACATAGGAAACAGGTGCTCATGAATGAAATGAAAACAGAACAAATGGGTATAGCATTGACCGAGTTGTGTGAGTTCACTACTGACTATGAGTGTTGTATATGAATACATAACATATCTGTTTAGACCCCAGACTGCTATGAAGTCATAGAGAACCATAGAGACCTGGTAAATGGTTTATAAGCTTGATGGTTTAAAAAAAAAAGTAGAAATGCTGATTTTGTTTTTTTTTTACTAACATTCGTATTCTATGTTGCTAAACTTTGTATGTGCATTTGTAACATGTTTTTAAAGAATCCGGATTTAACTATATTGATAAGAATGAGAGAAGTGTTTAATAAGAATGGAATGGATGTGTATGTTGTTGAGAAAGATACATAGTAAGAAAGTGTGGGAAAAAGAGGTGTGGCAGGACTTTGTTTAATTGTCAAGCAGACACTGCTGCAGCCATATCCAAAACATCAGATGCAGAAAGAGAAGCTGAAATTCAGGAAACATGGCTGCAGGGTACAGCCCTTTGGGCTCATTAAAAAAAAGTGGACATTTTGGAGAAAAGGCCATTTACAGGTGGGCACAAGTGAGAGGCATACCTCTGACGTTAGACATTATTAAGCAAACAATAGCACAATGTCCAGTATGTCAACAAACCCAAAAGAGGGAGGTTCCATATACTGTGATGGGACATATAGGGAGAGGACAGCTACCTGGACAGATTTGGCAGATGGATTTCATTGGGCCTCTCCCAGAAAGCCAAAGATGTAAGTATGTATGCACAGCAGTAGACACATTTTCAGGATTAATGATTGGTTTCCCTTGTCAGTCTGCCACTCAATGGAGTACATTGAGAACTTTGGAAAATATCACACAGTATTATGGTACTCCCCTACAGATTCAGACTGACAATGGATCTCATTTCACAGGACAACAGGTAAAGGAATATGCGAAGGAGCATAATATTGAATGGATATATCATATACCTTATTACCCACAAGCTGCAGGGTTTGTGGAAAGAATGAACGGATTACTAAAATCCACTTTGAAGAAGATGACAGGAACAGAATCCTATGGACAATGGAGGGATAATTTAACAGAAGCTTTACAGATAATAAATAATAGGCCCATTACCGATTCCATGACACCTCTGATGCGGATGTTAACCCCTAATTTGAGCATTAGGGCAGCAAAAGTTGAAACTATAATATATTGGAAACTGAATAAAGAAGCTCAGACACCCTACCGAGGAACACCCACATCAGCTGGTCTGGATCTTTATTCGATAGACATGATTGTTATAGGACCAGCAAAGGTAAGTACCATCCCTACTGGAATAGGTTGTAAGATACCTGACAATCATTTTGGACAGATATCAACTAGGTCTAGTTTTGCACTTAGAGGAGCCGTAGTCATCGGAGGAGTGATTGACTCGGATTATCAGGGGGAAATAAAAGGTAATTATTATCAACCTAGGAGGAGAATCCTTGACTTTCAGCAAGGGAGAAAGGATGGCACAGTTGCAGTTAATACCCATATACCTGGCCCAACCGGAGGAAGGGCAGGCTCCAACCGAATTGACAGTGCGGTGGGGATAAAGGATTCGGATCCACCAACACAGTCAATGTAGGTGTCAGGAATGGACTGGCCAGCAATGGTGGGACTCACCTGCCTTATGAACTGCAGTACCAGGGCTGGCCAGCGGGTGCTCCCAGCAATCAGAGACTCAACCTTGCAGCCAGTCAAACACCTGGAACTGATTATACTGGTGTATTTAAGGGATGCCTGATCTGACCTCTGCTGACTTCTCCTGCTCTGACCCCGGCTCGTTCCTGACCATCCCTCTGCCTGACCCTCTGTACCACGCTGCCTGCTACCTGCTGAACCTGGCTTGTGACCCCGACCATTCTCCGCTTGCTCCCCCTGTACCTACCTGCCCGATTGATATTGACCCAGCCTGCCTGACGACGCTTGCATTGTATGTACTGTTATCTGTGGGTGGTTTGGTTCGTTTGCACTATGTTATGTTTTAGTATTGCACTGCGTTTATGTTTGTATTGTTAGTCTTTACTAAATTATATTGTTTATAACATATCTGAAGTCTGCGTTTCCCTGCGTCAGTCACACACCTCTGGTCATACCCGGGAGCCCTGACATTACACCAAGGCCAATCCTGACCAGAAGTGGCTGCACAGGGAAGCCATCTTGGTTTGTTGATGGGAAGGATGGATCTTGATGAGGTTGTGTATTTATATCTGCTAGTGTTTGATGACAGGGAGTATGCTTATCAGACTCTGAAGGAGTATCCCCGGGATGAACTGCTAGAATGTATACGGCTCGCTCATGTTCTAGTAGATCAGGGCACAGAATTCTCTGAGGTGCAGCCACTGATTCAGATTTGTGCGGAGTTGGTTTCATCTGGTACCCCCGAATGCAGGGATGAATTTTTGCCGCCATTTAGTGCCGACCAGGTAGAGTCCCTGGTATGGTTATTAGAGGATGATGTGGATTGCTTCTTGGAGCATTATGCTGCATGTTCACCACAGGTACTAAGAGATTGTATAAACGCAGTGCAGTCTTTGGTCAGACAGGCTTTGTGTAAGCTCAGCTTTGTTCAACCCATACTGCAGACATGGACAGATTTGTTGCACCCAGCCTCAGTCAGCTTACAAAAACCCAGTCCTGCTTCTAACCTATTTCCTCAAAGCTCTATTCCTGCATTCCCAACAGCTCCTCCTGCCCTGCTATCTACCGCATGTCAGTACCCTGTTCCCACTCGCTGCACCTATCCTGCCTTTAACCCTGTAAAAAAGCCCTCTGTAGCAACTGCTCCCTCCTCTGTTCCATCCTCCAGCTCTTCTCTGTCTCCAGCTGCTCCATTCGTTTGCAGACCTGCGTTTACTTGCAGTGCTCCAGTAGTTAAAACCAGAAAAAAGCGAAAATTCTTTCCAACCAGTACCATCCTGCCAGTATCCAAACCGGAGAACCTGCCTTCCGTGGTTCAGCCTGGTGCCTCGGCACCCGCACTTCAGCCTGATGCCTGTACCCGGCCGGATGCCTGTCTTCAGCCGGATGCCTGTCTTCAGCCGGATGCCTGTCTTCAGCCGGATGCCTGTCTTCAGCCGGATGCCTGTCTTCAGCCGGATGCCTGTCTTCAGCCGGATGCCTGTCTTCAGCCGGATGCCTCCACTCAGCCGGATGCCTCCACTCAGCCGGATGCCTCCACTCAGCCGGATGCCTCTACCCAGCATGATGAACTGATCCAGCCTGATGATCCTATTAGGCCAGTTGACTCGATGCCCGCTGCTGATCCAGATGATCCGGTACCTGATCCGGTGCCCGCTGTCGTGCCAATTGACTCTGAGCCCGCTGTCGTACCTGGTGACTCGGTGCCCACTGCCTTGCCAGATGACGGAGTGCCCGCTGGCGAGCCAAATGACCTGATGCCTGGTGACCCAGTTCCCGCTGTCATACCTGGTGACCTGATGCCCGCTGTCGAGCCAGACGATCCAATGCCTGGTGACCCGGTGCCAACTGCCTTGCCAGATGATGCGGTGCCCGCTGACAAGCCAAATGACCTGATGCCTGGTGACCCAGTGCCCGCTGTCATACCTGGTGACCCGATGCCCGCTGTCGAGCCAGACAATCCGGTACCTGATGACCCGGTGCCAATTGACTCAGAGCCCACTGTCGTGCCTGGTGACTTGGTGCCCACTGTCTTGCCAGATGACGCGGTGCCCGCTGTTGAGCCAAATGACCCGATGCCTGGTGACCCGATGTCGCTGTCCAGCCAGACGATCCAATGTCTGACCCAGTGCCCGCGGTCATACCAGTTGACTCGGAGCCCACTGCCTTGCTAGATGACGCGGTGCCCGCTGTCGAGCCAAATGACCTGATGCCTGGTGACCCGATGCCCGCTGTCCAGCCAGACGATCCAATGTCTGACCCAGTGCCAGCGGTCATGCCAGTTGACTCGGAGCCCACTGTCGTACCTGGTGACTCGGTGCCCGCCGCTCCGCCTGGGGGCCCGAGACCTGTCGCTCCGCCTGGGGGTCCGGCGCCCGTCGCTCCGCCTGGGGGCCCGAGACCTGTCGCTCCGCCTGGGGGTCCGGCGCCCGCCGCTCCGCCTGGGGATCAGGCACTCGCCGCTCCGCCTGGGGGCCTGAGACCTGTCGCTCCACCTGGGGGCCTAAGACCTGTCGCTTTGCCTGGGGGCCTGAGACCCGCCGCTCCGCCTGGGGGTCCGGCGCCCGCCGCTATGCCTGGGGGCCTGAGACCTGTCGCTCCGCCTGGGGGTCCGGCGCCCGCCGCTCCGCCTGGGGGCCCGAGACCTGTCGCTCCGCCTGGGGGTCCGGCGCCCGCCGCTCCGCCTGGGGGTCCGGCGCCCGCCGCTCCACCTGGGGGTCCGGCGCCCGCCGCTCCGCCTGGGGGTCCGGCGCCCGCCGCTCCGTCTGGGGGCCCGAGACCTGTCGCTCCGCCTGGGGGCCCGAGACCTGTTCGCTCCGCCTGGGGGTCCGGCGCCCGCCGCTCCGCCTGGGGGCCCGAGACCTGTTGCTCCGCCTGGGGTCCGGCGCCTGTCGCTCCGCCTGGGGTCCCGAGACCTGTCGCTCCGCCTGGGGGCCCGAGACCTGTCGCTCCACCTGGGGGCCCGGCGCCCACCGCTCCGCCTGGGGGCCCGAGACCTGTCGCTCCGCCTGGGGGTCCGGCGCCCGCCGCTCCGCCTGCGGGCCCGAGACCTGTCGCTCCGCCTGGGGGTCCGGCGCCCGCCGCTCCGCCTGGGGGCCCGAGACCTGTCGCTCCGCCTGGGGGCCCGAGACCTGTCGCTCCGCCTGGGGGTCCGGCGCCCGCCGCTCCGCCTGGGGGCCCGATGCCCGTCGCCCCCGCCTGGGGGCCCGATGCCCGTTGCCCCCGCCTGGGGGCCCGATGCCAATCGCCCCCGCCTGGGGGCCCGGTGCCCGTGGCCCCTCCTGGGGGCCCGGTGCCCGTCGCCCCTCCTGGGGGCCCGGTGCCCGTCGCCCCTCCTGGGGGCCCGGTGCCCGTCGCCCCGCCTGGGGGCCCAGTGCCCGCTGCTTCGCCTGGTAATCCAATGTGCCTCTGCCCGGAGTCCAGCCCGATGTGCCTCTGCCCGGAGTCCAGCCCGGAGTGCCGCTGCCCTTTGTGCCGCTGCCCGGAGTCCTGCCCGGTGTGCCAGTCTTTGATATCCCGCCGGTTACCAGACCCGGGCGGTGGAACATTTTGCCCAGCTAGGACTGTTTGGAGCGTCCTGAGGCCGCTCCTTGAGGGGGGGGGTACTGTCAGGAATGGACTGGCCAGCAATGGTGGGACTCACCTGCCTTATGAGCTGCAGTACCAGGGCTGGCCAGCGGGTGCTCCCAGCAATCAGAGACTCAACCTTGCAGCCAGTCAAACACCTGGAACTGATTATACTGGTGTATTTAAGGGATGGCCAGACCTGCAGACTCTGCCTTGGTGTGTGTTTTTCCTGGGCCCTGTATCCTGTTCCTGCATCCTGTTCCTGTTCCTGTCTTGTTGCTGACCCTGCCTGATCTGACCTCTGCTGACTTCTCCTGCTCTGACCCCGGCTCGTTCCTGACCATCCCTCTGCCTGACCCTCTGTACCACGCTGCCTGCTACCTGCTGAACCTGGCTTGTGACCCCGACCATTCTCCGCTTGCTCCCCCTGTACCTACCTGCCCGATTGATATTGACCCAGCCTGCCTGATGACGCTTGCACTGTATGTACTGTTATCTGTGGGTGGTTTGGTTTGGTTCGTTTGCACTATGTTATGTTTTAGTATTGCACTGCGTTTATGTTTGTATTGTTAGTGTCAATAAATTATATTGTTTATAACATATCTGAAGTCTGCGTTTCCCTGCGTCAGTCACACACCTCTGGTCATACCCGGGAGCCCTGACAGTAGGAGCCAAAATATGGGTACAAGATGTGAAAGGTGTGCCTGCCCCTGCATAAGTAATAGCAGTTGGCAAGGACCGAACCCTGCTAATCATGAAACCTGGGATAGAAAAATGGGAATATGTTTCTCAGGAAAAATGTTATTTGAGAGAATAGAGCTGAAATTTGTTTCTGATTACAGATCAAGCTAAAACATGTTATCGTTTTTGGAATCCTTGGTATCGGGTGGTCGGCCACTTTATCTGTTGAAGCCTGGACACCAGGAACTAAAGTAACTGACACTCATCAAAGTAAGGTGGGGTGGAGATGGAAAAACTCAACTAAAAACTGGCAACAGGATTCTTTTTCTTGTCCTGCTAATCAAGCTTGCAATATTTTGAATATTACCTTCGATGGAAGTATGTGAGCTGGGGCTCCTGACCCAGCCAGAAGCGGATACTGTCCGACGTATGCATTGCATAAAGACAATAGAAAAGTGAATATAACGGCTCGAGTGAATGTTAGTTGTTGCCAACAATCTTCTCTCTTCCTTTTCCACAATAAGACTGTTCAAGACATTTTGTATAAGAACTGTACTAAGCACGGAACTAACTTTCTTTTTTATTTAAATGAGACTGAGGTGGTGACGTGTGCCAACAGCACAATCATACAAAGTAGAATTTGGTGGGCACAACATCTGGTTTTTGTTAACATTAATATGTCTCGTATTGATTCGGGTCATATCAAAAGACTCACATCTATTTGTGAAAAAGTGGGGCAACATACCCAAAAGACTATAATACATGCTCAAATTGTTTTTCCACGGTGTATGAACTGTCCAAAGTCTGCACATACTAAACGGGCATGGTAGGATACCATGCTTGGAGGTTATGGGATATTAACAGGGACTTTGAATGGTTTTGATATAGAAACATTAGCCAATAGATTACATAATGCTGGTAGCAAATTAAATGATGCTTTAACATTATAAGTTAGATGGATGCTGTCAGGGCTCCCGGGTATGACCAGAGGTGTGTGACTGACGCAGGGAAACGCAGGCTTCAGATAAGTTATAAACAATATAATTTATTAAAGACTAACAATACAAACATAAACGCAGTGCAATACTAAAACATAACACAGTGCAAACGAACCAAACCAAACCACCCACAGATAACAAAACATACAATGCAAGCGTCGTCAGGCAGGAGAATGGTCAGACAAAGCCAGGGATCAGAGCAGGAGAATGGTCAGACAAAGCCAGGGATCAGAGCAGGAGAATGGTCAGACAAGCCAGGGATTAGAGCAGGGTCAGCAATGAATCAGACAGGAGCAGGAACAGGAACAGGGTAGCAGGAACAGGATACAGGGCCCAGGAGAAACACACACCAAGGCAGAGTCTGCAGGTCTGGCCATCCCTTAAATACACCAGTATAAGCAGTTTCAGGTGTTTGGCTGGCTGCAAGGTTGAGTCTGTGATTGCTGGGAGCACCCGCTGGCCAGCCCTGGTACTGCAGCCCATAAGGCAGGTGAGTCCCACCATTGCTGGCCAGTCCATTCCTGACAGTACCCCCCCCTCAAGGAGCGGCCTCAGGACGCTCCAAACAGTCCTAGCTGGGCAAAATGTTCCACCGCCCGGGTCTGGTAACTGGCGGGATATCAAAGACTGGCACACCGGGCAGGACTCCGGGCAGCGGCACACCGGGCAGGACTCCGGGCAGAGGCCCATCGGGCAGAGGCACACCGGGCAGAGGCACATCGGGCTGGACTCCGGGCAGAGGCACATCGGGCTGGACTCCGGGCAGAGGCACATCGGGCTGGACTCCGGGCAGAGGCACATCGGGCTGGACTCCGGGCAGAGGCACATCGGATCACCAGGCGAAGCAGCAGGCAGCGGGCCACCAGGCGGAGCAGCGGGCCACCAGGCGGAGCAGCAGGCAGCGGGCCCCCAGGTGGGGCGACAGGCATCGGGCCCCCAGGCGGGCGACAGGCATCGGGCCCCCAGGCGGAGCGGCGGGCGCCGGGCCCCCAGGAGGGGCGACGGGCATCGGGCCCCCAGGTGGGGCGGCGGGCGCCGGACCCCCAGACGGAGCGACAGGTCTCGGTCCCCCAGGCAGAGCGACAGGTCTCAGGCCCCCAGGCGGAGCGACAGGTCTCGGGCCCCCAGGCGGAGCGGCGGGCGCCGGGCCCCCAGGCGGAGCGACAGGTCTCGGGCCCCCAGGCGGAGCGACAGGTCTCGGGCCCCCAGGCGGAGCGACAGGTCTCAGGCCCCCAGGCGGAGCGGCGGGCGCCGGACCCCCAGGCGGAGCGACGGGCGCCGGACCCCAGGCAGAGCGACAGGTCTCGGGCCCCCAGGCGGAGCGGCGGGCGCCGGACCCCCAGGCGGAGCGACAGGTCTCGGGCCCCCAGGCGGAGCGACAGGTCTCGGGCCCCCAGGCGGAGCGACAGGTCTCGGGCCCCCAGGCGGAGCGACAGGTCTCAGGCCCCCAGGCGGAGCGGCGGGCGCCGGACCCCCAGGCGGAGCGACGGGCGCCGGACCCCAGGCGGAGCGACAGGTCTCAGGCCCCCAGGCGGAGCGACAGGTCTCAGGCCCCCAGGCGGAGCGGCGGGCGCCAGACCCCCAGGCGGAGCGACAGGTCTCGGGCCCCCAGGCGGAGCGGCGGGCACCAAGTCACCAGGCACGACAGTGGGCTCCGAATCAACTGGCATGACCGCTGGCACTGGGTCAGACATTGGATCGTCTGGCTGGACAGCGGGCATCGGGTCACCAGGCATCGGGTCATTTGGCTCGACAGCGGGCACCGCGTCATCTGGCAAGGCAGTGGGCTCCGAGTCAACTGGTATGACCGCGGGCACTGGGTCAGGCATTGGATCGTCTGGCTGGACAGCGGGCATCGGGTCACCAGGCATCGGGTCATTTGGCTCAACAGCGGGCAAAGCGTCATCTGGCAAGACAGTGGGCACCAAGTCACCAGGCACGACAGTGGGCTCTGAGTCAATTGGCACCGGGTAATCAGGTACCGGATTGTCTGGCTCGACAGCGGGCATCGGGTCACCAGGTATGACAGCGGGCACTGGGTCACCAGGCATCAGGTCATTTGGCTCGCCAGCGGGCACCGCGTCATCTGGCAAGGCAGTGGGCACCGAGTCACCAGGTACGACAGCGGGCTCAAAGTCAATTGGCACGACAGCGGGCACCGGATCAGGTACCGGATCATCTGGATCAGCAGCGGGCATCGAGTCAACTGGCCTAATAGGATCATCAGGCTGGATCAGTTCATCATGCTGGGTAGAGGCATCAGGCTGAGTGGAGGCATCAGGCTGAGTAGAGGCATCAGGCTGAGTAGAGGCATCAGGCTGAGTAGAGGCATCAGGCTGAGTAGAGGCATCCGGCTGAGTAGAGGCATCAGGCTGAGTAGAGGCATCCGGCTGAGTAGAGGCATCCGGCTGAGTAGAGGCATCCGGCTGAGTAGAGGCATCCGGCTGAAGAGAGGCATCCGGCTGAAGAGAGGCATCCGGCTGAAGAGAGGCATCAGGCCGGGTACAGGCATAAGGCCGGATACAGGCATCAGGCTGGGTACAGACCTCAGGCTGAAGTGCGGGTGCCGAGGCACCAGACTGAACCACGGAAGGCAGGTTCTCCGGTTTGGATACTGGCAGGATGGTATTGGTTGGAAAGAATTTTCGCTTTTTTCTGGTTTTAACTACTGGAGCACTGCAAGTAAACGCAGGTCTGCAAACGAATGGAGCAGCTGGAGACAGAGAAGAGCTGGAGGATGGAACAGAGGAGGGAGCTGTTGCTACAGAGGGCTTTTTTACAGGGTTAAAGGCAGGATAGGTGCAGCGAGTGGGAACAGGGTACTGACATGCGGTAGATAGCAGGGCAGGAGGAGCTGTTGGGAATGCAGGAATAGAGCTTTGAGGAAATAGATTAGAAGCAGGACTGGGTTTTTGTAAGCTGACTGAGGCTGGGTGCAACAAATCTGTCCATGTCTGCAGTATGGGTTGAACAAAGCTGAGCTTACACAAAGCCTGTCTGACCAAAGACTGCACTGCGTTTATACAATCTCGTAGTATCTGTGGTGAACATGCAGCATAATGCTCCAGAAAGTAATCCACATCATCCTCTAATAACCATACCAGGGACTCTACCTGGTCGGCACTAAATGGCGGCAAAAATTCATCCCTGCATTCGGGGGTACCAGATGAAACCAACTCCGCACAAACCTGAATCAATGGCTGCACCTCAGAGAATTCTGTGCCCTGATCTACTAGAACATGAGCGAGCCGTATACATTCTAGCAGTTCATCCCTGGGATACTCTTTCAGAGTCTGATAAGCATACTCTCTGTCAAACACTAGCAGATATAAATACACAACCTCATCAAGATCCATCCTTCCCATCAACAAACCAAGATGGCTTCCCTGTGCAGCCACTTCTGGTCAGGATTGGCCTTGGTGTAATGTCAGGGCTCCCGGGTATGACCAGAGGTTTGTGACTGACGCAGGGAAACGCAGGCTTCAGATAAGTTATAAACAATATAATTTATTAAAGACTAACAATACAAACATAAACGCAGTGCAATACTAAAACATAACACAGTGCAAACGAACCAAACCAAACCACCCACAGATAACAAAACATACAATGCAAGCGTCGTCAGGCAGGCCGGGATCAACAACAGGAGGTGAGAACGTATAGGGTTAAGCAGGAGAATGGTCAGACAAAGCCAGGGATCAGAGCAGGAGAATGGTCAGACAAAGCCAGGGATCAGAGCAGGAGAATGGTCAGACAAAGCCAGGGATCAGAGCAGGAGAATGGTCAGACAAAGCCAGGGATCAGAGCAGGAGAATGGTCAGACAAAGCCAGGGATCAGAGCAGGGTCAGCAACGAATCAGACAGGAGCAGGAACAGGAACAGGATACAGGGCCCAGGAGAAACACACACCAAGGCAGAGTCTGCAGGTCTGGCCATCCCTTAAATACACCAGTATAAGCAGTTTCAGGTGTTTGGCTGGCTGCAAGGTTGAGTCTGTGATTGCTGGGAGCACCCGCTGGCCAGCCCTGGTACTGCAGCCCATAAGGCAGGTGAGTCCCACCATTGCTGGCCAGTCCATTCCTGACAGATGCCCACTATATGGCAGCCAGTGTAGATACTATAATGGCCGATTTATAAGCTGTTTCTAATATATTCAATTATGGTTTTGATTAAAATTTTGCTAATTTTGTAAATTGGACAGTATGTTCACTGCAAACTATATATCAACAATAACAGAAAGGAGTTTTTCAGGCCATGCTGATGGCCGGAAATGAACAAATATGGAGGACCGTGTTTAATCAATCGATTGATCCAAAGTTTTGGGTACATTTGGAATCTCAGAAGATGGTTTGCAATGACACATTCTGTTCGGGAACAATCCATATGTATAATGTGACCAAATCTAGTGAAATGTGCAAATTTGTGGTAATGCCTTTGATTCTAGGAGTTCCCAGAGATTTACATTATTGGGCTCCAGAATTTTATGGCACATGTGGATGGTGAAAATAGAATGCATGATCTTTCCTTCTGTGATAATACTTTAGAGGGAAAGATATGTAAGTTGCTGTCTGCTGTATATGAACATTGTTTATTGCAAAATACTGTAAATATTTGTAAATGAACAATTTTATTTTTGACATATAAATATATGATTGAAATTGCACCCCAAACTGTCTGTATGATCACAAACGTGCCCGCCGTACCGAATATGCAAGTCCCCTTTTCAGGGTGTGTAAGTAATATGACAACAGTACACTGGGAAAATGAAATTTTTATTTTAAAAGCAGACACTGAAGTGGATGTACAGACATATTGGAGACATATTAGTTTAGAAGTGCCTAATTGGGATTTTAGCCTATTAAAGTTGGAAAAGATTATTAGCCAATCATCTGAAGTTAAGAAACATATATTAAATTGCTAAACAAATCAATTGCATTGCATATACAGTTGTGTCCAAAATTATTCAACCCCCAATGCTGTAAAGGGGTTTAGGGACTATAGTGTACATTTGGAATTGTATTCAGAATCAAATCCTACAAGGACGTTGTAACTACCCAAATGCAACTAAAATGACATCAATTGTTTATGTAATACAGTAGTAAATGGTTCTTATGTGGTTTCTTCATTGCCACAATTATTCAACCCCTTAAAGACTACCACTCTGAAGAACAGAGGTTCATACAGGTGCTTTCCATCAGGTATTGAAAACACCTGTGGATGTCACCGAGCAGCAATCAAGCATAATAAGCACCAATTAGGCAGCTTTAAAATGACTGTGATACTCAGCTCCTTCTAGACATTTACTGGTGTGGTTACAAACATGGTGAAGGCAAGAGAATGGTCCAGGAAGACAAGAGAAGAGGTGATTTCTCTTCACAGGAAGGGCAATGGCTATAAGAAGATTGCAAAGATGTTAAACATACCAAGAGACACCTTAGGAAGCATCATTCGCAAATTCAAGGCAAAGGGCACTGTTGAAACGCTACCTGGTCGTGGCAGAAAGAAGATGCTGACTTCGACTGCTGTGCGCTACCTGAAGCGTAGAGTGGAGAGAAGTCCCCGTGTGACTGCTGAGGAACTGAGAAAAGATTTGTCAGATGTGGGTACAGAAGTTTCAGCCCAGACAATAAGACGCACACTGCGTAATGAAGGCCTCCGTGCCAGAACTCCCAGGCGTACCCCCTTGCTGTCTCCAAAGAATAAGAAGAGTCGACTGCAGTATGCCAAAAGCCATGTGGACAAACCACAAAAGTTGTGGGATAGTGTTCTGTGGACTGATGAAACAAAATTAGAACTGTTTGGGCCCATGGATCAACGCTATGTTTGGAGGAGGAAGAACAAGGCCTATGATGAAAAGAACACCTTGCCTACTGTGAAGCATGGTGGAGGGTCAATCATGCTTTGGGGCTGTTTTGCTTCTGCAGGTACAGGGAAGCTTCAGCGTGTGCAAGGTACCATGAATTCTCTTCAGTACCAGGAGATATTGGATGGAAACGTGATGCAGTCCGTCACACACCTGAGGCTTGGGAGACGTTGGACCTTTCAACAGGACAATGATCCCAAGCATACCTCCAAGTCCACTAGAGCATGGTTGCAGAGGAAAGGCTGGAACATTTTGGAGTGGCCATCGCAGTCACCAGACTTAAATCCGATTGAGAACCTCTGGTGGGACTTAAAGAAAGCAGTTGCAGTGCGCAAGCCTAAGAATGTGACTGAACTGGAGGCCTTTGCCCATGAAGAATGGGCGAAGATACCCGTAGATCGCTGCAAGACACTTGTGTCAAGCTATGCTTCACGTTTAAAAGCTGTTATAACTGTAAAAGGATGCTGTACTAAGTACTAAGATTGAATGTCACTTGGGGGTTGAATAAAACTGATAATGCTGTGAGCACAGAAAAGACATTTGTGGTTATTTCATTATAACTGTTATGTTATATTTGTCTGACCTACAAGTGCCTCTTTAATGTAAATGTAAGCAAGATGACTGAATGATCAAAAGCAATGTCAAACTGGCCAAAACACTCAATTTCAGTGGGGGTTGAATAATTTTGGACACAACTGTAATAGGGACTACTATTGTTAAAGATAAGCTTGTCAAGGTGGGCTCTAGCATAGCTGATGCAACTTCCAACCATTGGTGGGATTTATTTACTGGTTATTCTCCTTCTGCAACACGAGTCTTGAATTTTCTGATACACCCTGTATTGGTTATGTCTATTGTGGTAATTCTATTATCACTTTGGAATTGTTTCATGGCTTATAAATTGTTTTGTAAAAAACCAAGAGTATTGATGGTGACATATGGAACCTAAGTGTTCAATTAAGGACCGATTGTGATACGAGTGTGACAAGTTTGTATAAGAGTGAATGTATAGATTATAATTGAACACTTGGTTTCCTTATTACCGGAATAACAGGTTATTACAGTTCTTGGTTTTGCACTGTTACAGGTATAACAGGTTATTACAGTTCAGATTCGTTTGTGCAGAAGGGAATGAAACTTGTTTTATCTGGAATTAAGATAAAATTGTTATGAGATGGGGCACACCGTGAGAACAAACAACTGAGCATGAACCCATGCCATGTTCACACGCTGGAACTTATCTACTGCGCAGATACACACGTGAAATAACAATTTTGTCTTATAAGAAGGGGGGATTTCTGAGGAGAAAACGGGACTTAATCTTGGTGCGACAGACGTGTCTTGCGGTGTTTTCTCCCGGTTTCCTCCTCGCTGATTGCTGGAAGTCCCCCCAATCAAGGCGAAGGGTGATGCTACATTATCCGGTGATGTATTGATGCTTACTCTTTATGATTTATTCTATATATGATTAGCTATAACCTGTAATAGGAAATATTAAATATCAATAAATATACTTTTTTTATTTTACCTAAAAAGACTTAGTCTTTGCCTATCTAGTATGATAGTGAGTGAGTTGCAGACTTAATTTTGAGCAGGTAAAACAATTGCTGAATCTTGGCTTCATTCTTCACATGACTGAGCTATTAATATTCCTGGCTCTCTTTTGGAGAGACAGGGTAAAAAGGAAAAGTAGTGGTGTCTGTCTCTATGTGAGAAGTATCTCAGAGCAAGTGTGAAAGAGGACTTGGTTGATGGAGAGTGTGATGAGGCTGAAGCTTTATGAGTGGAACTGCACATGGTGGTGCGTACTACAAAGGTAATCATTGGAGTTTTATAGGCCTCCCAGTGTTAATGAGGAGGTGGAGACTCAGCTCCTTGAACAGATTGAAAGGGCTTCAAGGACTGGAACAGTGATAATAATGGGGGATTTTAACTACCCAGAAATTGATTGGAGTAATGGTACTGCAGGAACAGTTAAAGGGCAAAAAGTTATGAACCTACTACAGGACAAGTTTATGGTATAGTTCATAGAGGCTCCAATTAGAAATGCTCTGCTGGACCTGGCAATCTCAACCCATTCAGAGCTTATTACGAATGTCCATATGAAAGAACATTTGGGTAGCAGTGACCATAACATGATTTCATTTATTGTTAGTTGAAAACAGTAAGCACATACGGGAAAAATAAAAATGCTCAATTTTAAGAGGGCTAATTTTCCAAGACTGAGAGCTGCTTTCCAAGACTTAGACTGGGAGGGAATATTGGCATCGATGAACACAACAGAAATGGGAATTCTTCTAAAAGACTTTATGTGAACACACTGCAAAATATATTCCCATGGGCAGCAAGTTTAAAAGGCTAAAACGTAAACCTATATGGCTTACGGCCAAAGTTAAAAAAGCTATAGATAATAAGAAAAGAGCTTTTATTAATTATAAAAATGAAGGAACGCTATCATAGTTTAAACATTACAAAGAATAGAACATAATATGCAAAAATGAAATAAAGGCCGCAAAAATTGAAAACGAACGACAGATTGCAACAGATAGCAGGACAAACCCCCCAAAATTTCAAATATATTAATAGTAAAAAGGTCAGGACCAAGCATGTAGGCCCTTTACAAAATAATCTAGAGTGCGTGACTTGGGACAAAAAGAAGGCAAATTTATTAAATACCTTCTTCAGCTCTGTGTATAAAAAGGAGTATGGGGGAGATCTTTTCCATAATGGGCATGGTATTGACACAGCTCCAGATGATCCACATTGGCTCACAATTGATATGATCCAGAAATATTTAGACAGAAAAAAAGTAGAATAAAGCACCTGGACCGGATGGCATACACCCATGGGTCCTTGGAGAATTGAACTCTGTCATTTCAAATCCATTGTTTCTAATTTTTAGGGACTCTTTAATGACTGGTATAGTACAACTGGATTGACGGAAGGCCAATGTGGTAACAACATTTAAAAAGGGGTCAAAATCTTTACTAAGTATAGACCTGTTAGTTTAACATCTATAGTTTGGAAGATACTGGAGAGTTTAATAAAAGACCACATAGATGAGTTCTTGCTGGGAAAAAATATATCAAGCATCAGAAAGCATGGATTCATGAAAGACAGAAGTTGTCAAACAAATCTGATTTCTTTTTATGAGGGGGTGAGCAAAACCTTGGACAGAGGGGTGGCGGTGGACGTGGTATACTTGGATTTTGCAATAGTGTTTTCCAGATTTCCCCACACATAGCTTGTGTGTAAGGTAAAGTCTACAGGCTTGGAAAAATCCGTATGTAAATGGATAGAAAACTGGCTAAAAGATCGTATTCCGAGAGTAGTGGTTAATGATTCATACTCTGAATGGTCTAGGGTTGTTAGTGTTGTACCACAAGGTTCAGTGTTGGGACCCTTATTTTTTAATATATCTATAAACAATATAGGGTCTGGTATTAAAAATTCCAATTCTAGGTGAGAAGAGAGTCTCTACCAGGTTCTATACATATATCATTCCCACTTGCAGGTGGGGGGGTCACTCCGTCTGCTGAGGGGTCTTGAGCAAAGAGCCAATCACCACACGTATAAAAATTCCAATTCGGTCTTTGCAGATTACACCAAGCTTTATAGTGGAATAATGTCCTTACAGGATGTCTCCAATTTACAAGTCGACCTCAATGTACTGTTTAATTGGGCAACTATGTGGCAAATGAGATTTAATGTTGATAAATGTAAGGTTATACACTTGGGGGCTAAGAATATGAATGCATCATACATACTAGGGGGAGTAGAACTGGGGGAATCAATGGTGAAGGATTAGAGAGTTCTGGTAGATCACAATCTCAATAATGGCATGCAATGTCAAGCTGCAGTTTTTATAGTGAGCAAAATCCTCTCTTGTATTAAAAGAGGTATAGACTCCCGAGAGAGAGATATAATTTTACCCCTGTACATATCATTAGTAATGCCTCATCTGGAATATGCAGTTCAATTTTGGGCACCAATTCACAAAAAGAACATTGGGGAACTGGAGAAAGTGCAGAGAAAGGCAACCAAACTGATAAGAGGTATGGAGGAGCTCAGCTATGATTACAGGAACTGAATTTATTCTCTCTTGAGAAGAGGAGATTAAGGGGGGATATGATCAACATGTAAAAATACATCAGTGGTTCATATGGTGAACTCGGTGTAGAGTTATTAACCTTGAGGTCATCACAGAGGACAAGGGGACACTCTTTACGTCTGGAGGAGAAGAAATTTAATCCCTAAACACGGAAAGGTTTCTTCACAGTAAGATCTGTGAAAATGTGGAATAGACTCCCTCAAGAGTTGGTTCTGGCCAGCTCTGTGGATTGCTTTAAAAAAGGCCTGGATTCTTTCTTGGATACACAGAATATAACTGGTCACTAACATTTATATGTAAAGTTGATCCAGGGAATATCTGATTGCCTCTCGGGGGGGAGGGGGGGAATCAGGAAGGAATGTTTTCCCCTGCAAGAGCAAATTAGATCATGCTTTGCTGGTTTTTTTGCCTTCCTCTGGATCAACTGTGGGTATAGGAGTATAACTTTTTTTTCTATGGTTGAACTGGATAACTTTTTGTCTTTTTTCAGCCAAACGAACTATGTAACTATGAGCCAGGTTGGTAATAGTTGGGCAGATCAGGCATAGACTGTAGGCAGCAGAATAGTTGGGTCACAGGCCGCGGAGGATTAATCAGACAGGAACAGGAGGCAGAAGAAGAATACAAAGACAAGCTGGGGTCAGGGCAGGTAGCAGACAAGCAGAGGTCAGGAACAAGACGGATCAGTATTAGCGGTCAGGCACAAGAATACAGAACAACACACAGAAACTTTAGACCAAACAGCAATGAGATAATACTGCAGCCTGTTTAAATGGCCCATTTGGAGCCAGCATTAGTGACTGGCATGCTCCTGAATTCACGAGTGTGTTCGCACGTGCGTGCGCCTATGCCTATGTCCCTGCACATTGGCCTGGTCAGTTGCTGTCTGCGCATGTGCATATTTATGCCCCATGAATTTTCACCTGTATTATGGGCAAGCCTTCCCTGACAATCTTTCAACCGTTACCCATCTTGTTGCCCTCCACTTATTTTTAAAAAGTCCATACCCTTCTTACCAAATTTATTTGAATGAACAAAAAGCCTTGCCTCTGCTGCTGCCTTCTGACTTTCCTTTAAACAATTTGGGGGTCTGGCGATCTCAGAACTTCATAAATACTATCAGGCAATGCACCTTTGGCCACCTCATTGATTGGTGTCATCATGTGGAGATTAAACTTTGACCGTGTCTAGACAAGACTCAAAGCTCTTCACTGCTCTGCCGCTTGCTCTGGTGCTACAGAGACCTTCCACCGACTCTGAGGATATTTCCATTGGTGGGAACCACTGCACATATCTGTTTTCAAGTGTTTATGACAACTGACCTGCCCTCTGTGCATTCTCTGTTATTCCCCATCCTGGGTAATCCAGCCTTTGTTCCAGGCCATCAAGACAGCACTTTCAGATTGTTGTCCTCTACCGGTCGATTCCAGGCCTCTCACTTTTTAGTGCCCAGAGAATGGCCTTCTATTTTCTGTCTAACAGATCCAAGGGGATCTTTCCGCTTAGATTCCTGGAGGATGGGTCAGTTGCACCACTTTTTATGTCTTTTTGGGAGCCTAGCCACATACAGGAGCTCAGCACTTCCCTCTAGTGGAACAAATCCCCATAAAGTCTGAACCTTGGACAAATGTATCGTCCATCCAGGACGCAACCAGGTGATTTCACCTGCCTACTGTCACATACCCCCCCCTCTTGTTTCAACCTTGGGGTTGTAACACCAGTAACCAGGCAGGCATGAACCCGGGATAAAGCATCCACATTTCCTATCTGAACACCAGGGCGATGCTTTACCATGAAGGTAAATTCTTGTAGGGCCAGAAACCACCTATTTACCCTTCCTTTGGTCTCCTTATTTTGAGCCATCCATTTCAAGTGAGTGTGATCCGTGATCAGGTCAAAATGTCTGCCTAGCAGATAGTACCGAAGGGAATCTAGGGCCCACTTTACCGCTAAACACTCCTTCTCAATCGTGGCGTAATTTTCCTCGTGAGATTTTAGCTTTCTGCTAAGGTAAATTACCGGGTGCTCCTCCCCCTTCCAAACCTGGGACAGCACTGCTCCTAAGCCAACAATGGATGCATCTGTCTGGACCACAAAGTCTTTTGAGAACTCTGGTGAGTATAGCACTGGCTGGCTACATAAGGCCCTTTTTAAAGACTGGAAGGCTGCTTCAGCCTCTGGGGACCATTTAACCATGACCGACTCCTTCCCTTTTGTCAGGTTGGTTAGGGGCACTGCCAGAGAAGCAAAATGGGGGAATCGCCGATAGTTGCCAGCAATTCCTAGAAAAGCCCGTACCTGCTTCTTGTTGTTTGGGCGTGGCCAACTCTGTATGGCTTTAACTTTGTTGATCTGGGGTTTTATTACTCCTCTCCCAATAGTGTACCCAAGGTACTTGGCCTCTTCCTGTCCAATAGTACACTTCTTTGGGTTGGCCGTAAACCCAGCTTTCTGTATTGAGTCTAGTACAGCCTGAACTTTTGGTAAATGTGAGGCCCAATCTGTGCTATAGACAATCACATCATCCAGGTAAGCTGAAGCATACTTCTGATGGGGGCGAAGAATTTGATCCATTTTGCGCTGAAAGGTGGCCGGTGCATTCTGTAACCCGAACGGCATTCTTCTGTACTGGAATGACCCGTCCAGGGTTACAAATGCAGTCTTCTCCTTTGCTGACTTAGCTAAGGGAATCTGCCAATAATCTTTTGTCAAATCGAGCATTGTCATGTACCGGGCTGCTCCCAGTCGGTCGATTAGTTCATCTATCCTTGGCATGGGGTAGGTGTCAAATTTTGTAACTTTAACTGTCGAAAGTCGTTACAAAATCGCCAGCTCCCATCTGGTTTGGGCACCAATACTATGGGGCTGGATCAGTCACTCTGGGACTCCTCTATCACCCCCAAATCCAGCATTCTCCGTACTCCCCCACGTATTGCCTCCCGCCGGGCCTCTGGGATTCTATAGGGTTTTAGTTTTACCCTTTTACCCAATGGGGTGATAATGTCATGCTCCACCCCCAAGGTTTGTCCCGGCAGCTCAGAAAAAAACGTCTGTGTTGCGGAGCACAAACTCTTTAGCTTCCTGTTTTTGAGTTGTAGACAGCGTGACTGCTATTCCAACCTCCGGAACCAAGCAGTCAGATGGTGCTGGTGGCAAAGCCTCAGCAACTAGGGATTCCCTGTCCCTCCAGGCCTTTAACAGATTAATGTGGTAGATCTGTTCAGGTTTTCACCTTCCTGGTTGTCTGACCCTGTAATTCACCTCGCTCACTCTCTCAATTACCTCATATGGGCCATGCCATT
Source organism: Staurois parvus (assembly GCF_062004578.1). Classification (NCBI taxonomy): domain Eukaryota; kingdom Metazoa; phylum Chordata; class Amphibia; order Anura; family Ranidae; genus Staurois; species Staurois parvus. The sequence goes on from NW_028318052.1 coordinate 267,899, forward strand.
TGGCCAGGAATTTGCTTTCAACTGTAGGGATTAGCACTAGCACTCTATCTCCTTCGGCAAACGACCTGCCTGGGCCCCCCGATTGTACACCCTCTGCTGCGCTAACTGTGCTTGGGCCAAATGTTCCTTTACGATAGGCATTACCTGGGCAATTCTATCTTGCATTTGAGCGACGTGCTCAATCACACTCCGGTGGGGAGAACTCCCACTTTCCCAAGTTTCCTTGGCAATATCTAACAGTCCCCTTGGGTGTCTCCCATAGAGCAACTCAAAAGGTGAAAACCCTGTAGAGGACTGGGGTACCTCCCGGATGGCAAACATCAAATAGGGTATTAAATAATCCCAACCCTTTCCATCCTTATCTACCACCTTCTTTAGCATTTGTTTCAGGGTTTTGTTGAACCTTTCAACCAACCCGTTGGTTTGGGGATGATACATAGAGGTGCGCAATTGTTTTACCTTGAACAGTTTGCACAGCTCTTTCATCACCCGGGACATAAAGGGGGTTCCCTGGTCCGTAAGCAGTTCCTTCGAAATACCCACTTGGCTGAAAACGAGAAATAGCTCCTTAGCTATCATCTTGGCAGAGGTATTTCGGAGCGGAATTGCCTCTGGATAGCGGGTGGCATAGTCGAGTATGACCAACATGTACTGATGCCCCCTAGCGGACTTCACTAGCGGACCTACCAAATCCATTGCAATCTTTTCAAAAGGGACCTCAATGATGGGAAAAGGTACAAGTGGACTACGGAAATGGGGCATAGGGGCCGACTTCTGACACACAGGGCAAGAGTAACAGTAATTTTCTATCTCCTTAATGACCCCAGGCCACTAGAACCGCTGCAATACTCTTTCCCGTGTTTTCTCTGCCCCCAAATGACCCCCAAGGATGTGTCCATGGGCCAACTCCAACACAAACTTCCTGTAAGGTTTGGGCACCTCCAGTTGCTCAATGGTTTCTTCTGCCCCTTGAGCGACTCGATAGAGTAGGTCCCTTTCCACAAGGAAGTATGGATAAGCACAAGTTTTCTCGGGGCTCACTAGTTCGCCATCTAGTTTTACCACATTTTCCCATGCTGTTATCAGTGTGGGGTCTTTCAACTGTTCGGTGGCAAAATTTTCCCTATGCACCTCTAAGTCTGAAAACTCATCTGAAGAGGCGGGTGTGGCAAACTTGCTCATCCTTGTTGGAGCGGAGTCCCCCTTTACACTCTGCTTTTCAGTGTTCTATCTGTTTATCTGAGGCATTTTCAAATCACTCCTCACATCCCCCCTGCATTCCTGTGAGGCAGACTTTATCTCCTGGCAAATGGTGTGAGACAACCAGGAAGACATGAGAAGTGGAGCCATCCAGTCTGAATGAGGTGTCATTTTTATCACCCAAAACTATGTAAGCCCACTCATTATCAAACCAACCAGAATAAGTGCACAGTCCTCAGGTCAACTGTATGGTTCATATCACGGGATATGAGCTAGTAATTTAGTGTAGAGTTCCCCAATGACCACTCCCAAAATGGGTAGTCAGAGCCCCCCTTCCCCTGAGAGGGACCCTTGAAGACTTTTAAGTGAGTTAGAGAAACTCTCACACACACACACACAGGGATCTCCCAGCAACATCGTAACAAGGGGAGATCAAAGAAGCTTTCTGCTCACAACTTGAATTTGCTAAAACCAGGCAAGGCAAGTAACTTATCCTGTATTTTCCCGCTATTCTATGTTTGCTGTGTCTTTGTATACATATATATATTTTTGTGATATCTCTTTGTACATATTTATTTTGCATCCAACGCTTTTAGTAATAAATCTTTCTTTCTGAAAGTGTTAAACTGTTTCTAAGCGCTTACTTGCAATTCACGAATCCCTGCCTTTGAAGAGACGCTACTGTTTGTATATCTCTGTATAGCAGGTCCGCGGGCCGTGCTATATAGACCAATATTTCAATCATTATAGTGTATATTTAGTAACGGGAGTTTCCCAGTCTCCGACAAATGTGGTGGTGGCAGTATAGGGTTAGTTGCGTAACTAACCTGACCCAGTAACAAGCGCATCCAGGCTGCAGGCACCAATTGTAGTCCATTAGCTGGGCAATCGCTGTGTAGGGTGCAGCTGGGTGGGGCCTTGTTACGCGCGTCACACCGCGGTTTTGGATCGGCCGGCCCTTCGGTCATGAGTTTGGTGAGAAGGTCTGGGGTCTGACGCCGTGGGCGTGACGTATTACTGTTAGTCGCGGCTGTGCGATTGTCGCCTGTTGGTGGCGGCGACCGCGGGTCGTGACATATTGGTGGCAGCGTACGTGGGATAATTGCAGTAAGAGCTTCAGTGCAGTGTTAAAAGTTGGCTCTGCACTGAAGGATTGTAACCTTTGTGGAAACAGTCCTTAGAAAACAAGCGGTGCATATTTTATTTTATATATATGTGTGTATAGAGAGACACATAGCAACAGCTCCTTCTTTTCCTACGTTTTTCTTCTATCTTTGCTTGCAATTATGCCTGGTGAAGCAGATTATGAGAAAATGAGCAAAGCTGATTTGAAAGTTGAATGTGCCTCACGAGGATTGGACGTCGGTCGCAAAACTCGTGAAGATTTGATTAGTGATCTAGTGGAGTATGATATCTGAGCAAATCAGAACTCGGGGGAACTTGAACATGGAGAGGTTCCCATTACCCACATTGCCAGTGGTTCAGAGACAGCCTCACAGGATGGGCATACAGAGACTGACACTGGAGGATCACCAAAGGTTAACGTCACACCACCGCCTGAGTGCGCTAGCAACGTGGTGCCGGTAACCAGCAGAGACTCTTCTCAGATGCAGGAGGCCCTAAAACGCCTCCTGGAGACAGATTTGGAGGCATACCTGCGGTTCATGGAACGCCAAGCAGCGGCTGACAGAGAAACTGCAGAGCGCCAAGCAGCGGCTGACAGAGAAGCTGCCGAACGCCGGGCTGACAGAGAAACTGCGGAACGCCAAGCTGAGAGAGAGGCGGTGCAGAGGGAAGCTGATCGTCGGCACGAGATGGAGATGGCAAGGCTCCAGCAGCGACCGGGTCAGAACCTCGGGTCCCTAGATCACAGGGACGGCACTCTTTCCGTGGGCGCAGCCAAGTTTCCCGCAATGGAAAAGGACAGTGACATTGACACGTACTTACTGTCCTTTGAAAAAACGTGCCGTCAGTACCATGTGCCCCAAGCTCAATGGGTTCGGTACCTGACACCAGGGCTACAAGGCAAGGCCCTGGAAGCGTTTGTTGAATTGCCAGAGGGGCAAGATGATGACTATGAACGTTTAAAAAATGCCATTATCCGGAAGTACCAGATGACCCCGGAAGTGTACCGCAAGCGGTTCAGGTCCATGCAGAAAGGACCTGGGGACTCTTACACGGATGTGGCAAGTCGCTTACGTACCACATTCCGACAGTGGACTAAGGGACTGAAAGTTGATTCTTATGAATCTTTGGAGGATCTCATGATCAGAGATCAACTCTTGCACAGTTGTCCAGCAGACGTCAGACAGTTTGTCTTGGAGAGGGAGCCAGCATCTACTACAGCTGCAGCAGACCTGGCAGATACCTTCGTCCACACGCGAGTGCCTGAACCTCGCAAAGCTCCTCCGAACAGCTGGAAAGGGGGGAAGTCGTCCCTAGCAACCTCTCCTACTTCGGTGAGTCAAGCTTCACCTCCGCCCAACCCTGCAGCGCTTGGAGCCAAGCCATTCCTACCTGACACCCGCAGATGTTTCACCTGTGGGAAAGCCGGACATCTCAGGACGCAGTGTCCTGAGCAGAAGCAGATGACATCATCTGGCCAGCCGGCCAGCAACTCTTCTTCTGTGCTGTTCGTTCGCAGGAAGATGCGGGTAAACCCCGCCAACTTGCAGCCCGTTACCGTGGGCAACCGGTCTGCAACTGGTTTCCGGGACACCGGGGCAGACGTCACTTTGATCCGACCAGAGCTGATTGAGCCACAGAACCTCATCCCAGGAAAGTTCCTGACCCTCACAGGAGTTGGGGGGACCCGTTCACGCACACCCTGTGCAAAGGTATTCCTAGATTGGGGTGCGGGGAGGGGGATGAGGGAGGTGGGGGTCTCGGATAAACTGCCCACCCCTGTTTTGTTGGGTGCTGACCTAGGCACTCTTGTTTCATATTACGCCCCTGCCGAGAAGACCCGGAAGGGCCCCCTGGAACTCTCTGGACAAGCCAAGGAACTGTGGACAGATATTGGGGTAATGTCTGGGCCACCGGTGGATGGACAGAGGGTGGGGGCTGGGAATGGTGTGGGGCTGCAGGAGTCTCCATTAGCTGGAGAACCAGAAGAAATCCCCTGGCCTGGGGAGGTATTGGACTCATGTGTCCCTGATATTATGAACATGACTGTTGAGGATCGTTGTGGTGACACTGAGGGTGATCTTACTAATGTTAGAAACATTGGGAATACAGTCTGGAATGTCAGTAATAATATCAGTAGCATTGATAGGAATGTCGGTAATAACATCAGTAGCATTGATAGGAATGTCATGGGTCATATCAGTAGCATTGATAGGAATGTCATGGGTCATATCAGTAGCATTGATGGTAATGTCATTGATAATGTTTGTATTGTTGACGACAATGTTGGTAATGCTAACAATGAGATTTGTGATGAAACAAAGGATGCGTTTTCAGTGTTGGGGGCTGAGGTACAGTCTCTGGAGGCTGAGCAAGGGGATTGTCTGGATAGGTCTGTCCCTTGCCCAGGCTCAGAAGATTGTGCCTTGATAAGTGCCCAGCCGTTGGCCTTGCATAGGACTAGGCAGCTGGCTGAGACTTATAGTTCCACGCCTCAGGCAGCACTGAAAAGCGATTCCCAAAGGAGCTTCAGAGGCCCGCTAACTGTGAGTTGCCCTACTAAGGAAGGCACACCACAGCTGGCTGGGACTTGCAGTTCCCCACTTCAGGCAGCCCTGAAAAGTGAGTCCCAAAGGACCTTCAGAGGTAAGCTGGCTGGGACTTGCAGTTTCACACTTCAGGCAGCCCTGAAAAGTGAGTCTCAAAGGACCTTCAGAGATAAGCTAACTGAGCTTTGTAGTCCCACAGGGAAGACTGCTCTGGAAAGCCATTCAGATGGAAATTTTATTCCAGGGCTAGGTGTGAGCCCCCCTGCTGGGGAGAGTAAACAAACGAGCAAGGAGGCTAGAATGACTGGCCTAGTCAGTGGGGGCTGGGAGCCTGAAAGCCTGTCAGTTAATTTCACTTGTCAAGGTGTGTTCACAGGCAGACAGACAGAGGTCAGAGGCAGCAGGCCTGGATTACAAGTGGAAGGAAGGTTGATGCTTGGGTTACAGAGAGAGGGCCTCCGGGCCCAGACCCAATCACCCTTCCCTAGCACTCGGGGTCCGGAGCAGCTGCCCAGGCCTCTGATAGATGGTGTCTGGATTCAGAAGGTGCCAGCTGATTGGGCCACAGAGGCAAAGGGAATGGCACAGTCAGGAATCCAGGGATCAGCTAGAGTCTGGGCAGTCCTAATGGTCGCGGTCCTCCAGCAGGATACGATGACCAGGCTTTCTGAGAGCCTTGGGAAACTGAACACCAGCCCTGGGTTTGTGGCATACCCCATGCCCAGGAGCCATGAGGCAATGGAGCATCCGGAAGGTGCCTACTGTTTTGCCATCATGGGCCTGAGCAAGGAGCCTGGGCCACCATCTCTAACCCAGCAAGCTCCAGACGAGCCAGCCTTCACTACCCCATGTGGCTTGCCTGAATCCTTGGGAAAGCTAGTTGGGGTTGAGAAGGCACTGACAGCCACTCCTGTGGTCAGGAGTGGCCCGCAATGCACAGTGGACCTGGGTGCCGTTGTCCACTGTAGGGGCCTCGCGGTGCTCAGCCCTGTCTGGGAAGAGCCACTTGCGCCCCTGTCACTAGGCGGGAACAAACCGCCTGTGCCCAGTCCGACAGCCCAGAAGGGTAACTGTCAGAGGGGCATGTCAGTGGTTCAGTTTAGGAACCCATCAGTAAGAAGAGACCCCCAGAGGTCTGGGCGTGGGGAGACTGAGGCAGTTGAGGCCTGGTCTGCTCCCCAGGCCAAAAAGCAGGTTACGTCAGTCGCGGGTACAGCTGGCTACGGTAAGACGCCTGGATGCGAGGATCATGGCTCCGCTGGACCTGTGACTGACCTGGCAGACAGGAAACTGGAGGAACTGGTATCCTGGATGCTAGCAGGTAACGAGGATTGTCCATCTTGGATGAAGGTACCTGTGGACACCACTGGAAGGCGAGGCCCAGAATTCGCCTGTCCGGTTCCGGTGCCCACAGGCGCTACTACCTTCAGGCCAGATGTAGTCCTAAGCCTGAGGAAGAAGGTAGGAGAGGGAAATCTTCTTCTCTACCTCGACAAGAAGCTACATATTAATATGGTAGCAAAGGACACCCCTGAGCCAAAGTGTTTTGTGAACAGGTGGGCACCCCGGCAGTTGCCACGGGATTCGGATAGCTACAGCCGACTGGTACCCACCCGTGACCACTCACTTGGTCGGCCCAGCAGTGCTGCTGGAGAGAACGGCTTCCTGTTCAGACGGAATTTGGTCCTCCCGCAGTACAGCGGTACCAGGACGTCCCAAGAGGAACCTCTGGACAGAGGTCGGTTGCGTCAGGAGAGAACTTGTAGCTCACTCCTTGGCAACCACTTAAGGGGGAGGTGTGGCAAACTTGCTCATCCTTGTTGGAGCGGAGTCCCCCTTTACACTCTGCTTTTCAGTGTTCTATCTGTTTATCTGAGGCATTTTCAAATCACTCCTCACATCCCCCCTGCATTCCTGTGAGGCAGACTTTATCTCCTGGCAAATGGTGTGAGACAACCAGGAAGACATGAGAAGTGGAGCCATCCAGTCTGAATGAGGTGTCATTTTTATCACCCAAAACTATGTAAGCCCACTCATTATCAAACCAACCAGAATAAGTGCACAGTCCTCAGGTCAACTGTATGGTTCATATCACGGGATATGAGCTAGTAATTTAGTGTAGAGTTCCCCAATGACCACTCCCAAAATGGGTAGTCAGAGCCCCCCTTCCCCTGAGAGGGACCCTTGAAGACTTTTAAGTGAGTTAGAGAAACTCTCACACACACACACACACACACACACAGGGATCTCCCAGCAACATCGTAACAAGGGGAGATCAAAGAAGCTTTCTGCTCACAACTTGAATTTGCTAAAACCAGGCAAGGCAAGTAACTTATCCTGTATTTTCCCGCTATTCTATGTTTGCTGTGTCTTTGTATACATATATATATTTTTGTGATATCTCTTTGTACATATTTATTTTGCATCCAACGCTTTTAGTAATAAATCTTTCTTTCTGAAAGTGTTAAACTGTTTCTAAGCGCTTACTTGCAATTCACGAATCCCTGCCTTTGAAGAGACGCTACTGTTTGTATATCTCTGTATAGCAGGTCCGCGGGCCGTGCTATATAGACCAATATTTCAATCATTATAGTGTATATTTAGTAACGGGAGTTTCCCAGTCTCCGACAAATGTGGTGGTGGCAGTATAGGGTTAGTTGCGTAACTAACCTGACCCAGTAACAAGCGCATCCAGGCTACAGGCACCGATTGTAGTCCATTAGCTGGGCAATCGCTGTGTAGGGTGCAGCTGGGTGGGGCCTTGTTACGCGCGTCACACCGCGGTTTTGGATCGGCCGGCCCTTCGGTCATGAGTTTGGTGAGAAGGTCTGGGGTCTGACGCCGTGGGCGTGACGTATTACTGTTAGTCGCGGCTGTGCGATTGTCGCCTGTTGGTGGCAGCGACCGCGGGTCGTGACAGCGGGCTCCTCCCCAGTTCCTTGGGTCTCCCCGGCTAGTACCGACAAGGGAACTTGGGAGAGCCCTCACCACACTCAGACGATTTCTGGGATTCATCTTCCTGGTCTGCAGGGGAGACAGTGGGGGGGTCAGGACAATCCGAGTTCCCAGAATTTTGGAAAATCCCTCCCCACAATGGCATGATGTGGTAAGTGAGGCACCAATCCTACCTGATGAGACAGGTTACCTTTGGGGGTCTCAAAAAACACGGTTGCCATGGAATACTCCCTGGTGTCCCCATGCACACAAATAACAGCCACCTTTTTACACCCGGGGACCTCTGTAGTGACTATCTCCTCTCTTATCAAGGTTACCAGGCTACCTGAATCCAGCAACACAACAACATTCTGTCCATTAACAGTCATTTTACACAAATGTTTCTTGGTGCCCAGGCTGGCAGTGCATACCACTGTCGCAAACAGAGACTGACGTCTGTCCCTCAGAAAGTCACACTGCATAGGCTCATCCACCAGTGGGCAATTTGCTGCAATATGTCCCTCTTGCCGGCAGCGGTAACAAATAACCTTTTTCGCCACCTCTTGTGGCCTTGACCTTCCTGGCCGCTCTTGCCAGACATTGGGTAATACTCCCACCCTCTCACTCTCTCCACCCTCACCCCTTGGAATCATCTTACCCGCTGCTGGGGATGGTCTGGTCTTAGGGTGGAAAGTCCATGAGTCTCTGGAAGAGGAGGAGGTCAGGTTCTCCGTAGCCAAGTATCTCTCCACGAGATCCACAAGCTTGTCTGCTGTCTCTGGGTCTCCATGGCTGACCCACTTTTGAATGGCATTAGGCAGAGACCTTAGGAACCGATCCATAACGACACGTTCCACAATTTTTGGGGCGGGCAAAGTCTCTGGCTGCAGCCACTTCCTGCTCAGGTGAATGAGATCATACATCTGTGACCTGGGAGGTTTCCCAAGCCGAAAAGTCCAATTATGCACACGCTGAGCACGGACAGCAAGGGTAACACCCAATCGTGCCAAAATTTCTGCTTTCAGCACATCATAGTCTTTGGCTTGGTCTGGCTCCAGGTCATAATAAGCTTTTTGCGACTCCCCAGTTAATAATGGGGCCATCAATCCAGCCCACTGTTCTTTAGGCCACTTTTCCCTTTCAGCAGTCCTTTCAAATGTGGTTAGAAACACCTCAGGATCATCATCTCCAGTCATTTTTGGCAATAAACGGCCCACAAAAAATGATGGTGTTTTACCAGAATCATCACCAGCCTCAGTCTGCTGACTCTGCTGGAGCTGCTTCATGACGGCCTCCAGGACTTTCTGCTGGGCTACAATGCTCTGCTGGAGACTTGCATTAGTCTGTTGCTGATTGGCATTTGCCTGCTGTTGATTGGCATTTGCCAGAGCCAGCTGTCTTATTATCTCCTCCATGCTGGCCTTTATTTACCACGAACTGCTCGCATCCTCCACCATATGTAAAGGGATTAGCTCGGCAGTGGGTGTGTGTGACCCCCTGGATGGGTGCACACCACAAAAAGACAGACACAGTACAACAACAGTGGAGGTGAAAAAACAAAAAGGTGCAGTTTATTTACAATATGTACAGAAAATGTCAAACCAAAAAGAAACATAAAATTAAATCCTGGCCAACTTGGCTACTTACTGTACCAACAGCTTTCCCTAGCTACCCACTAGGTACAGCCTGATGCTATACCTAGTTGCCAGTAGTTGGAGGCTAGCCACACAGGCTTTTGTCTCCCTGCACACAGATAGGATGTTGCTCCCCAGTCAGTTCAGGCACATATCTGGTTCCAGGTTGGAGCAACTCCCTAAGCAAGCTGGGAAGTTTTATACCAGCCTTAATGATTCCAGTACCTTCAGCTGGGCTCTTTACCTCAGTGCTGAAGGACTCAGCACTTCCCTCTAGTGGAACAAATCCCCATAAATTCTGAACCTTGGACAAATGTATCGTCCATCCAGGACGCAACCAGGTGATTTCACCTGCCTACTGTCACATTGCACATAAAGTTACAATAAAATTATAGTGGTCTTCAGTGAAAAACCGCTAGAAAAAGTCAAGGGAGGTTGTTAAGTTGGCTGTTTCCACCTGAACCCTGGGCTGGGCTGTGAATGAGGGGATAATGGGTGCTCCTGAATCTGGGGGCAGCCAATTAGAGTTTGCAAGCACCTCTGGAAGAACACTATGAGCACCACGGGCCTGTTCTCAAATTCTTGGTTGTGGGACACTACTATTGCTAGCCACGTTACTAGCTTGTACTGCATTTCTGGCGGTCACCACTTCGGCATGAAATACTGCAGTGCTGGTGTCGAAAAAGCCAGGATGTACTAGGTCACTGGTGCTTGCCAGATCACCAAAGTGCAGTGCTAGTACTGGTACTGTGTCTGAGAATGACTATGCATCTCTAAATAAATATTCCCTTAATAGTTCATCATTAATTGTGCAAAAATAGATGAATAAATAAAAAATGAAAAAATACATATGCCAGAGGTTGAAAAAATATATAAATATATATAAGTGTCAGAAATAATTCATATAATACATATACTAAAAACGTTCAAAAAGTTCATTTAAAATGCAAACATGCAGTTCTTATAACAAGTGGGTCCACAAGTGCTGTAGTGCCAATAAACTGTTCAAAAGTGACTTTCCACTTGGCAAGAGTTGTTTATATTCAAAATAGGATGACAGTATCATCATTTGGACTTTGTCTGATAATTGTCTTTCTCAGCTGGTGAGTACACTGAGTGCAAAGGGTGAGGACACATAGTAATTACTAAAGAATCTGGATGGCACTTTTGAACAGTTTTTTTTAACTACAGCACAGTTATTTTAAACGCACGTTTGCACTATGTATGATATTTTGGGACTTTTTTAGTATATGGAATATATGAATTATTTTTTACATATACACTATATTGCCAAAAGTATTGGGATGCCTGCCTTTACACGCACATGAACTTTAATAGCATCCCAGTATTAGTTCGTACGGTTCAACAATGAGTTGGACCACCCTTTACAGCTATAACAGCTTCAACTCTTCTGGGAAGGCTGTCCATGAGTTTTAGGAGTGTGTCTATGGGAATGTTTGACAATTCTTCCAGAAGGGCATTTGTGAGGTCAGGCACTGATGTTGGATGAGAAGGCCTAGCTCACAGTATCTGCCCTAATTCATCCCAAGGCCAGGACTCTTGCAAGCCAGTTAAGTTCCTCCACCCCAAACTCTAACATCCATGTCTTTATGAACCTTGCTTTGTGCACTGGTGCATAGTCATGTTGGAACAGGAAGGGGCCATCCCCAAACTGTTCCCACAAAGTTGGAAGCACACAATTGTCCAAAATGTCTTGGTATGCTGACACCCTAAGAGTTTCCTTCACTAGAACTAAGGGGCCAAGCCCAACCTCTGAAAAACAACCCCACACCATAATCCGCCCTACTCTACACTTGGCACAGTGCAGTCAGGGATGTACCGTTCTTCTGGCAACCGCCAAACCAAGACACGTCCATCGAATTTCCAGACAGAGAAGCGTGATTCATCACTCCAGAGAACACATCTCCACTGCTCTAGAGTCCAGTGGTGGCATGCTTTACACCACTGCATACAATGCTTTGCATTGTACTTGGGGATATCAGGCTTGGATGCAGCTGCTCAGCCAGGGAAATCCTTTCCATGAAGCTCTCTACGCACTGTTATTGTGGTAATCTGAAGGCCATATGAATTTTGGAGGTCTTTAGCTATTTAGTGACTTCTGCACACTGTACGCTTCAGCATGCACTCACCCCGCTCTGTTATTTTACGTGGCCTACCAGTGTTGTTCCCAGTTGCATCCGCTTTGTCATAATACTCCTAACAGTTGACCGTGGAATATTTTAGTAGCAAGGAAATTTCACGGATGGACTTATTGCATGGGTGGCAACCTATCACGTTACCACACTTGAATTCACTAAGCTCCTGGGAGCAACCCATTCTTTCACAAATGTTTGTAGAAGCAGTCTGCATGCCTAAGTGCTTGATTTTATACACCTGTGGCCATGCAGGTGATTGGAACACCTGAATCCAATGATTTGGGGTCTCCCAATACTTTTGGTAATATATATATATACATCTATTTTTGCACCATTAACCACTTACCCTCCTGAGGATTTACCCCCATTCCTGACCAGGCCTTTTTTTTGTAATTCGGCGCTGCGCTATTTCAACTAGTAATTCCACGGTCATGCAATGCTGTACCCAAACAAAATTTATGTATTTTTTTTTTTTTACCCAGCTTTCTTTTGGTGGTACTTGATCACCTGTGTGCTTTTTATTTTTTGCACTATAAACAAAAAAAAAATCTATAGTAAACTCAAAGTTAGTCATAAATTTAAGCCAAAATTTATTCTGTTACATGTCTTTGGTAAAAAAATCCCAATAAGTGTATATTGATTGCTGGTATAGATACTGCAATTTACGCCATCATTTGCTATACAGCGCTGCACTAGTTTAACTGACAATTGTGCGGTCATTCAATACTGTACATAAATTAAATTTATATCCTTTTTTTCACACAAATAGCGCTTTCTTTTGGTGGCATTTGATCACCTGTGGGGTTTTTTTTTGGGCAATAGACAAAAAAAGAGAACATTTTAAAAAAAATGATATTTTCTAATTTCTGTTATAAAAAATACCCTATAAACTCAAATTTCTCCATACATGTCTTTGGTTAAAAAATCCCAATAACTGCATATTAATTGGCTTGTGTGAAAGTTGTAGCGTCTACAAATGGCAGTATAGATATTGGAATTTACGTCACTTTTTGCTATACAGCGCTGCGCTAGTTTAACTGACAATTGTGCGGTCATGCAATACTGTACATAAATGAAATTTATGTCCTTTTTTCACACAAATAGAGCTTTCTTTTGGTGGTACTTGATCACCTGTGGGTTTTTATTTCTTTGCACTATAGACAAAAAAAAGAACATTTTGAAAAAAAACATATTTTCTCATTTCTGTTATAAAAAAAATATTCTATAAACTCAAATTTATCCATACATTTAGGCCAAAATGTATTTTGCTACATGTTTTTGGTAAAAAATACCAATAACTGCATATTAATTGGTTTGTGTGAAAGTTATAGCATCTACAAACTATGGTACAGATACTGGAATTTACACAGCTTTTACTTTCTGACTGCCTATCACATTTCTTGAGGTGCTAAAATGCCAGGACAGTAAAAACATCCCCAAATGACCCCTTTTCGGAAAGTAGACACCATAAGCTATCTGCTGAGAGGCATGTTGAGTCCATGGAAGATTTATTTTTTTCCACAAGCTTTTGGAAAATGACTACAATTTTTTTTTTTTACACAAAGTTGTCACTCAAATGATATATTGCTCACACATGCCATAGGTATATGTGAAATTACACCCCAAAATACATTCTGCTACTTCTACCGAGTATGGGTATACCACATGTGTGAGACAAATTTATATCCTGCGAAACTGAAGTGATTAAATGCTCATAGCTTTCGATTCCTTAGATTCCTCTATAGATGATTTGCGTGGAGATTCCGGTCTCCAATCAGCTCTATGATCAGCTGGCAGAAACACCGGCTGCATTCTCAGTTTCCCTCGATGGCACGGGACTGCCCAAGAAGGCAGTGGAAGGCAGCAGGGGAGGGGGGTATCTTCTCCCACTGCTTGTAAAAGCAATCCTGCAGCTAATTAGCCACTAGGATTGCTTTTACTTGAAAGCCAATCGCCAGCTGAAAAAACGATACCAGGATGATGCCTTCAGCTGTAGGCATCATCCTGGTATTATCACTCAAAGTCCAGCGATGTATCAGTTGAGTATATATGCTATGTTCTTTTTTTTTATGCAGACTGTGGGCTGAATAAAAATAAGAGAAATCTCTGCCAGAAAAAGTGTTTGGTATGCACACCATTAGAATATACCGCCCTGCATCCACCCACTTCTAATGGTGGGTACACATGAAATGTTCATTTTTTGTCGTTCAGCCCATGGGCAGATTCCTGTATTCACATTGATCGATGTGAATGAATAAATCTCTGCCAAACATTTTTTAAAAATAAATGCCGAAGCATAGGGGCCCTCCACCCACTCCAGGCTCCCATGCTTGGGCATATATGCTCTTTTTTTTAACTGCGGATGAAAAATCTCATCCAACAGCGCTTCACACACTGACTTATGTATATTGAGAGCAAGACCCTGTTGCTGTCAGAATAAACAGATTGGTGCTGCAGCTGAATGGCATTTCCTGCAAAGAAAACAGCAGTGGTTAACAATAAAACAGTAACAGTAAAACCGTAACAGTATAACAGTAACTCTTAAGTATGGCTTCATCATCTGGTCTTTGAAGTCCACCCCTCTCATATTAAGGTTATAGTCGTGGACACAGAGGGGCTTCTCAACACCAGCTGCCGTGGCAATTTGGATGGTCGTGTCTGCGTGAATAGAAGACAGGAAGAAGACATCCTGTTTGTCCTTCCGCTTCACTGCGAGCAATTCCTCATTTCTGGAGCAGGCTTTTTCCCCCCTTCTAAGATGGGTCGCGCAGTGCAACATACGCCAATTCCAAGATTGTACAAATGTCTAAATAGTGGCACACTTGAATAAAACTTGTCCGTTTAAGTGGTACCCCATATGGAAAAAGGATGACACCAAGTCACAAACTATCTTGCCACTGCCCCACTATCTTGATGCCCCATGTAGTCTGGGCATCAAGGGTCCTTCACGTGATCTTTTCCCTCATAAATCTGAAACTTACATGTATAGCCTGTTTCCCTCTCACAGGTCTTATACATCTTGACCCCATATCTGGCATGCTTGCTGGGGAGAAATTGTTTGAATGCAAGGCAGCCATAAAAATGAAGGAGGGACTCATCAACACAGATGTTTTACTGGGGAGTATAAACATCTGCAAATTTCTGGTTAAGGTGATTTATGAGGGGCCGAATTTTGTGGAGCCGGTCAAATTCAGGGTTACCACAAGGACGACCGAGTGAATTGTCATGCATAAATCGCATTATATTCTCATATCTTTGCCTTGCCATGGCAGCAGGGAACACGGGCATATGATGAATTAGGTCTGTGAACCAATACAATCGCAATTAATTTTTTTTAGCAATGCCCATGTTGAGGGTTAGGCCCCAAAAAAACGTAAAATTCGTAAACTGTAATGGGTTTCCATGCAAATGGTCTGGCAAGGTTTGAATTTGGGTTGGCGGTGATAAACTGTTGTGCATATAAATTGCTTTGATCCACAATCCATGTATAAAGATCTTCTGTGAAAAACAGCTCCAAAAAAATCAAGGGGGATAGTTAATTTGCTGTTTCCACCTGAATTCCGTGTTGGGCAGTGAATGGGGGAAGTACAGGTGCTGCAGAATTTGTGGGCTGCTGTGACGGGAGTCACTTTGGGTGGGGGGCTCATGGAACCCAGCTTACTTTGTAGAGGTTGGGAGACCCCTGTCTCAGCTTCCCATATCCCTCTTATGCGCAAGTCACCCTGTGTCTCTTAGGGGCACAGGATGACCAATGGATGCTGAGAATGCGGTTGGAACTACTTCAGATGGGACATTAATATTTATCAGCCATATGAAGACTATTCCTGGTTGTTGATTCAGAACTAGACATGTGACTTGTAGGAGCCGGACCCTCTGCTCTATAGTGAGATCCTAATTCATCAAACCATTGTCTAGGTGTGAATTCCCATTCACCTTTTGTTTAGGTCACCCAGATAGCTAACCTAATTAACTTATTGTTTAGAGTGTTAAGTCTATTTCTGTATATAGCTGCATTTGCATATGATCATGTGATCAGTCTCAGTGTGTATTGTATAAAAAGCCCCTTTGAGTTTAAAATAGAGTTCCATGTTCAGACAGACTGGTGTCATCTAGTCTTGTATGGTCGGCTGTGGTGTCTGTTGTCGGTGTTCGGACAGGGAAGCGGTATTCTAACGGAAGTACGGAAGCACAGTCTGCGTCGGCTCCGTTACAGCTGCCAATCAGGATTTGCAAGCACATCCGGAAGGACACCATGGGCACTACAGGCCTGTGTGTGAATTCTTGATGGCTGTGGGACACTACTTGTGCTCTCCACAACACCAGCTTGTACTACACTTATGGGACTCGCCATGTCACCAAGGGATACTGCAGTGCTCTATGTATAAGACCAGGATGTACTAGGCCGCTGGTGCTCGCCAGTTCACTAAAAGGTAGAGTGGCATTAGTACTGGCACTCTGCTGCATATGAGAATCATCATGAGATTGTAACATCTCAGCAACCTGCGAATGGGGTCGGGTATGCCTGACCTTAGCAGGGACCTCTTCTCCATCATTTGAGCTATCTGTCAGGGTGCCGCTGCTGTCTACAGATTTGTATTCTGAGGTTGATTGTGTCAGTGAGTCTTCCCCTGCGCTCTCATCTGATATGCTCAGAATCCTGTAGGCCTCTTCGCTAGAGTACCTTTCCATTGACATTTTGGCCACTAAATTTATAGGTACCTAGTGCAACTCACGAAAAAGAGCACCTGGGTGTCAGGGACTGTTGAACCGCTACAAAAAAATTTACTGGGAAGTGCTAGCGGAGATCAGGCCTGATTCTGCGACCACTGCGGTTTTGTGTGTAATGTATCAAGTGACAGTGATCTACTGACACTGCACTTGCTGGGGGAGAGGGGGGTTAAGTGTAGGGGCTAAACACAGGTGCCAGGGCTGATCCCGCTAACACTGCATTTTTGGGGACACTATACTAATGTGAATGCTGGTATAGTGCTGATCTGATCAAAGATATTGATCCGTTCAGACACTATACTAGCAACGGAGGTTTATTGTGTATGTGAGCATGTTCCTGGCAATCAAGGGGTTAAATGTGATTACTGGTGTACTGATGGGCAATCTGACATTATCTGGGAGGGACGCTAACTGATACTAATGCTATCTGAAGTCGCCAGTGACAATAATACAGTGATCAGTAAAAAAAATCTGTACAGTGTACTAATGATACTGGTGATAGGGCAGTGAAGGGCTTAACTAGGGGGCGATCAGGGGGTTAAATGTGTCCTAGAGTGTTCTGTGTAAGTGTGCTGTTTTACTCACGTGTGTCTGCTTTTTTCTCTGGGTCGGAATATGCCCAGAGAGAGAAGATTTCATCAATTCCTGTACCTGTGTAGGTGAAAAAACAGGTATAGGAAGATCTGTGATAGGGCAGGAATCGATCATCCGATTCATCACTGGCCTAAATCGGATGATTGATTCCGTGGTCACCGAATCACAGCAACCACAGGTCAGCAGGCGCGTGTGCCCCAGACCCGCAATCACCGCGGGAGCGCGAATCATATATATATAGAGAGAGAGAGATAGTGTGTGTTTGTGTGTATATATATATATATATATATACAGGTGAAACTCGAAAAATTAGAATATCATGCAAAAGTTCATTTATTTCAGTAATGCAACTTAAAAGGTGAAACTAATATATGAGATACTCATTACATGCAAAGCAAGATAGTTCAAGCTGTGATTTGTCATAATTGTGATGATTATAGCTTACAGCTCATGAAAACCCCAAATCCACAATCTCAGAAAATTAGAATATTACATGCAATCAATAAAACAAGGATTGTACATAGAACAATATCGGACCTCTGAAAAGTATAAGCATGCATATGTACTCAGTACTTGGTTTGGGCCCCTTTTGCAGCAATTGCTGCCTCAATGCAGCGTGGCATGGACGCTATCAGCTTGCGGCACTGCTGAGGTGTTATGGAAGACCAGGATGCTTCAATAGCGGCCTTCAGCTCTTCTGCATTGTTCGGTCTCATGTCTCTCATCTTTCTTTTGGCAATGCCCCATAGATTCTCTATGGGGTTCAGGTCAGGCGAGTTTGCTGGCCAATCAAGCACAGTAATCCCACGGTCATTGATCCAGGTTTTGGTGCTTTTGGCAGTGTGGGCAGGTGCCAAGTACTGCTGGAAAATGAAGTCTGCATCCCCATAAAGCTTGTCTGTGGAAGAAAGCATGAAGTGCTCCATAATCTTCTGGTAGACAGCTGTGTTGACCCTGGACTTAATGAAGCACAGTGGATCAACACCAGCAGATGACATGGCTCCCCAAATCAACACAGACTGTGGAAACTTCACACTGGACTTCAAGCATCTTGCAGTGTGTGCCTTTCCATTCTTCATCCATACTCTGGGTCCTTGGTTTCCAAATGAGATGCAAAAGTTGCTCTCATCAGAAAAGAAGACTTTGGACCACTGAGCAACAGACCAGGTCTGTTTTTCTTTAGCCCAGGTAAGACACTTCTGACAATGTTTGTTGTTCAGGAGTGGCTTGAAAAGAGGAATACGACATTTGAAGCCCATGTTCAGGATCCGGCTGTGTGTGGTGGCTCTTGATGCATTGACTCCAGTCCACTTCTTGTGAAAGTCCCCAACACTTTTGAATGGCCTTTTCCTGACTATCCTCTCCAGGCTGCGGTCATCCCTGCTGCTTGTGCACCTTTTTCTTCCACACTTTTCCCTTCCACATAACTTTCTATTAATGTGCTTTGATACAGCACTTTGGGAACATCCAACTTCTTTTGCAATTACCTTTTGAGGCTTTCCCTCCTTATGGAGGGTGTCAATGATGGTGTCAGGTCAGCAGCCCTTCCCATGATTGTGATTCCTACTGAACCAGACTGAGAGACCATTTAAAGGCTCAGGAACCCTTTGCAGGTGTTATGGCTTAATTAGCTGATTAGAGTGGGACACTTTGAGCCTAGAATATTGCACCTTTTCACAATATTCTAATTTTCTGAGATTGTGGATTTGGGGTTTTCATGAGCTGTAAGCCATAATCATCACAATTATGACAAATCACGGCTTGAACTATCTTGCTTTGCATGTAATGAGTCTATTTCATATATTAATTTCACCTTTTAAGTTGCATTGCTGAAATAAATGAACTTTTGCACAATATTCTAATTTTTCGAGTTTCGTGTGTGTGTGTGTGTGTGTGTGTGTGTGTGTATTGTGGCAGTGCAGTGTCCTGCCACGGTCAAACTCAAGTCGAAAACCCTGGATTCTCAACCAGGCAGGTTGAGGGGCTCCAGAGAGTTAATGTATTGCAGAGGAAACTGACTTTTCAGTTTCCTCATTTATTCAGTAAGTTTGTTTTGGGATCTGGAGCCTGGAGATTTCGAAGAGATCTGGGAGGGATGAAATCTCCAATCCGGGGTCCATGTTTTGAGAACCCCCAGCACACTGATTGCACAGGTGTGTGCAGACCTTTTTGTAGAGGCCTAACCATAGTTCTGGGCTCCACCCCAGCAGTTAGGAGTCAGGCGGACTCCACCCCGGCAGACAGGAAGTCTCTGCCGTGGAGTCAGGTGGGCTACACCTAGGAGAGGTGGAAGCCAAAAGCAGCAAGGGGCTGCTACAGAATAGCTGTGTGCTAAAGGTTCGCTGGGTGCCAAAAGAACCTTTTGGGAAGAGTCTGCAGGAGGCAGACTTAAAACAGGGTACAAGCCAGGAGGCTGAATATTGATTTGCTTGATGATGGATACCCCTGCGTGGGAAGCATTTTTGTTGTTTGAACTTTCTTAAATAAAAGTGGGCAAAAAAGCCCTGAAAAGAAAGCGAGTTGCTGTGTGTTTTGAAGAAGAGCTCTACCACTTGAAGCGAGTTCCCACATATGGTGGAGGATGCCGTGGGCAGAACTAGAGATCCCAGCAAGGAAGTAAGTTTATGTGTTGAACTGTGTTTGGTGCATGACTCTGCACTATCAGTGTGTGCAGGTGAGGAGATCCTGCAAGAGAAAAGGAACTTGCCTTAAAGAGACAGTGCTCCATTGTGTACCTGGACTGTGCAAAAGTGTTGTGGAGTGACTGCAAAGATGGGGCGGTCAAAACTCAAAAAAGAAGCAAGCTTTTCTGAAATGAGAGACAGAGCCCTGTTGCTGGAGGGGTTATTACCACCAGAACAAGCCCCATACATGGCTGCACAGAGTTTGCCACAGTGGGAAGTGCATGCTGTTGTCCCTGGCAATGCTGGTGAAAGGAAACCAGTTTTCTGTGTGCAGAGTACTAAGCCTGAAAGAGGATGCAGTGTTGGAAGTTCGGCCAAGATACTGCCGCAAGAGCGCTGTTTGCGGTGCAGTGAATGGGGGCACACTGTCTCCAAGTGCCCTTTATCCCAGCTTCCAGTACAAGGTGACAGAACCAGACAAAGGTCTGGGTATGCAATTGGGAAGCCTGCTTGGAGTTCCAGGAAGGAGCAGCAGGCTGCCTCAAAGTTTCAGGAGAATGTGGTTGCCCATAGCAACACGTGTGACTTCAGGCCTGCGGACCCTGTGAGAGAAGTGTCGTCTGCAGAGGATTGTGGCAACGCGGAGATGAGAGTTCAGCGCATTTGGAGGAACCCACAAAGTTCAGCTGGGAGAGTGCCATCTCCCATAGCAACAGGAGAAAACCTGACAACCAGGAGAAGGGGCTACAAGGGAGATGAGGTTCCATATCCCAAGAAGGTTATCTGTGGAACCATACCCTGCCTGGAATGTGGTCAGTTTGGGCATGGTATCTTTACCTGCCCCAGATTATGGAATACCACTGATGAGGGTGCTACTGGGCAAAAGTCTTCATCTGCAAGCCCAGGTTTGTGTTTAAAAATTTTGGCAGCCACCTCTAGCAACAGTGAGGAAGTACCTGTTGTGCCTGCAGGGGGTGCCAAGGAGTCAGAAGTGCCTGCCACAGTATCATCCTGTAGCTGCATGGATGAACTGGCTGGCCAAAGCCAAGCAGAGGAGATGACCGAAAGGATCCAGATTCCACGCACTCAAGTGAAGGTGAAGCCTGTTACAGTGGTGGGTAAGACTGGTACTGTTGAGATAAATGTGAGAGATACTGATGCACTGATTGAGACTGACTTTGAGACTCTCTGCTATAAATTTGGGATACTCCCAGTTGGGAAACCCACTGCTGTTGATTGTGAGAAAGACTTGCCTCTGTATAATGCTTTTAGTGGGGAGGCAACTGTTAAAAATATCAATGTGAAGAGTACTGATATTGGGGTTGCACCAATGTCATATAAACAGAATGCTGAATTAAATGTAGTAGGGGTGACCACTAAGCAGGATGTGTTATCTCCCCTAGCAACGGTGGTTAAGGTAACCCAGGATAATTATGATGTTGCTCTGGTGGACCAGACTGTATCTGAGTTGAGTGATGAGAATTTGTTATTTCAGTGTGGCAATGGTGAGTCTAAAAGGTATGAACATATTCATAATGATGGGTTAATGCAATCCACTAATGCAAAGGTTTTTGTAGTGAATGACACGCCACTAGGTCACAGTGGTGAGAGTAGGAAATTGCAACCTGTTGTGCCTAGAAAAGGAGTCTCCCATTGTGATATGGATAATGAAGATATAGGTAATGGGTGTGATACAGAGCCACTCTGTCCCTCTGTGTCTCCTTCAGCGGTTGGAGTGGTGCTGCGTAGTACCTCTGATGGGATCACAGGGACGATGGACTGGGACAGATGGGCAACAAGCTTGTTGGCATTAATAAAAGATACCTCTGTTGCCAACAATGAAGTGGACACAACTTCTGCTGTGCTGAATAGAGGGACTGTGGAGCAGTTATTAGTCCAGGGCGCTCCTATCACTGCCAAAATTAACCCACCGCTGGTAAGAGGCACCATTGAGGATAAACGCTCAGCAGAAGTTTTGCCCACAGCCCATAAAATAGTTAATGGTGTAGTATACCAAATTGATATCCATAGAGAAGATGTGGAAGAGCTCATTGACACTGAGCCTCAGAGTATTTGGGTGAATCCCACACCTGGTTACGGTCTGGGAGAGCCCCAGGTTATTGTGTTGGGTACCTCCAGCCAAGAGGAAGCCTCGTTAAGAAGCACCACCTCTGAGGCATCAGTAAATGAGTGTCTCCATGTCCCCAGGAAGGTCTTATGTGTGGAATCAGGCTGTCTTTTTATAACAGACCTGCTGAAGGAAATGTTAGCCTTCTGGAGTGTACAGCCGGTGTATACCATACTGTCTCTTCCATGTTCGGGAGAGCTGGTACAGTGGAGTCCCGCTAATCGGAGCTGGGTATTACAGGCTATACAAAACAAAGATGGTCAATATAGGAATTCTGTGATACCATCCTTGTTGGTGATGGTGAAAATTGTCTTTCAGTGCATTGCTGGGTTGCTTCATAGCAGTAATCTGTATGAGAGGCACACCAGAGTACTGTTGGACAGGACAGAGGTTTGGGCAGAAGTGCCGGAAGACGCATGTAAATGTGATGTGGTTGGGGTCGTCTACCCAAATGCAGAATTGTGTAAGGAAGGTCACTCTGGAAAAGTTTTCCAAAGGTCCACTAAACGCCCAAGTTATAAGAATGAAAGGTCTAAGGGAAATGGCCCAAAGCTTAACGAGGGGATGTTAAAAGAGTTTGATGCCACAATAAAAGAGCCCATGTCTGTTACTAAAGGGTTTAAAAATCTATCCCCTGTAAAAGTAAATGAAGCAAAAAGGGATGGTCCAGAGGAATTTGAGAGAGCACGTTGTAATATGACAGGTACCAGGCATTTAAAGCTTAGGAGTCAACCCCAGATTACAAAGGGTACTGAGATTTGTAAACCCCCTAGTGGTAAAAGGACTAGCATAGTCTTAAGAAAATTAGAAAGACCGCGCTTTTGGAAGTGCACTCGTAAAAAGGCACGGGGAAGTAGTAGAGCCCAAGTTAGGGGAGACAGGGGAAGTCACCTCTTGGGGCAGGGAGTAGTGTCTCCCTTAGATGAAAATGAAGTCAGCCAGAATTGGACCTTTACAGGTGATAGTCGGCACAGAAGGGCTAAAGGACGGGTTTTAGGTTTGTGTGTTCTGCCCCCTACGGGGTCAAAACAAAGGGGGGGGGATATGTGGCAGTGCGGTGTCCTGCCACGGTCAAACTCAAGTCGAAAACCCTGGATTCTCAACCAGGCAGGTTGAGGGGCTCCAGAGAGTTAATGTATTGCAGAGGAAACTGACTTTTCGGTTTCCTCATTTATTCAGTAAGTTTGTTTTGGGATCTGGAGCCTGGAGATTTCGAAGAGATCTGGGAGGGATGAAATCTCCAATCCGGGGTCCATGTTTTGAGAACCCCCAGCACACTGATTGCACAGGTGTGTGCAGACCTTTTTGTAGAGGCCTAACCATAGTTCTGGGCTCCACCCCAGCAGTTAGGAGTCAGGCGGACTCCACCCCGGCAGACAGGAAGTCTCTGCCGTGGAGTCAGGTGGGCTACACCTAGGAGAGGTGGAAGCCAAAAGCAGCAAGGGGCTGCTACAGAATAGCTGTGTGCTAAAGGTTCGCTGGGTGCCAAAAGAACCTTTTGGGAAGAGTCTGCAGGAGGCAGACTTAAAACAGGGTACAAGCCAGGAGGCTGAATATTGATTTGCTTGATGATGGATACCCCTGCGTGGGAAGCATTTTTGTTGTTTGAACTTTCTTAAATAAAAGTGGGCAAAAAAGCCCTGAAAAGAAAGCGAGTTGCTGTGTGTTTTGAAGAAGAGCTCTACCACTTGAAGCGAGTTCCCACAATATATATATATATATATATATGCACCTGTGCCACCTTGCAGCAGTAATTCTGCTATAGGGTGGCGCGGAAGCAATTTAATTATTTTTTCACTGATTTACTGAGTGTGTAGTAATCCCCGGCCACATATAGTGCAGTTACACTTTATATTACATACACAAACTTTTCACTCTTTAGTAACTGCAGCTTATAACCGTTCTATTCACATTTTTCCAGGTGGTGCAGATTTCTGTATTTGTATATTGTTTTTTAAAAATTGGAGGGTTATCAAGGCTTTAAAAGTGCCTAAGTAGTGTTGGCTGGCTTCACTCCACGAATGAAAAAAGCTCATGGAGGAAGATCCGGTCAGATTCTGTGTGTAATGTTTGTAAACACAGGGGATCTGTGTACTGTGATTGGTCACAGCCAATCAGCAGGTTTACAGCTGAAATCACTGGCTGTTGATGAGAGACTTGTGCTGTGACCTATAACAGCACAGTTTGGTAGGGGGAGTGTGTTGTGCCTGACAAGCTGGGTTGTGGGCATAACATACAGTTAGCCTATCCATTAGTACATGTACTGTGGGCGGTCCAGAAGCAGTTAAAAAAAATAAAACAGCTTGCAGGTCTCCTCCTGGGGTCTGGTAAGGATTGGGGTGTCTTGTTTACATTCAGCTGTCAGTGAGGAAAGCCCTGCTGACAGCAAGGATGAGCCATGGTTGTTATGACGCTGGCGGGTGCTGGCTCCTCACAATCAATGCAAAAAATGCAATCCATGTAAAAATGAACCGTTGTCTGTTTACATCTGTTAAGGTTCACTTCTGTTTGTTTAACCCCTTCCTGTTTTACCCTGGCATCCCCTTTAAAAGTTCTTAACACCCAAGGGAGCGAGAAGGATTGGCAATCATGTGACCACTGTGATTGGCACAATGGTCGGAAGCCAGTCCCACCAGCTACCGATGTTTTCTCGAGACCAAGAGTCATGTTTGGCAGCTCAATCTTTGTGTTGGGAGGGGCTCCCAGAACAAAAACATTGCCCACCCAGCGACACATATGTGCAGTGTGTGGTCGTTACAGCCCAGCTTTTTCAGATTTTTGCCACCACATATACTGGGGTGTAAAAGGGGTTAAAAAGGAAACAATTGAGACCTGTTCCTTTTTTTAAAAAAAAGGACCTGAATGGATGCAAATGTAAACTGATTATCATCTGTATAAGTTCGTTTTCCCATAGGAGTGCAGGAATGCATTGCTGTACTTTTTTTATTTGTCAATGGATGGATGAAAAACGGCCAGACGGAACACCCCTGTAAAAGGGGCCTAAAAAAACAGACCTGAATGGACACAGATGTCATCAGATGTAAACATGGTTATCTGTTTACATCTGCCCACCCATAGACATACATTGTGGTTCAGTCTAGATCTTTCTGAAAAACTGACAGACAGAAGTAACTGAGAAAAAACAAATCACGTGGGTTTAACCAATCGTTTTTTGAGTATCAGTTCTGCATGGATAATGTTTCTTGCAGCATTACACAAATGCGTAATTTGCCTTCATACTTTAGGCTAGGTTCAGATCTATTCTGGTTGCAATTTGTCTGTTTTTCATTTGCGTTGTGCAGTGCATTTTTACTCCTGCGTGTTTTATGGATTTTTTTCTTTTTTTGGGGGGGGGGGGGGGTTCAATTTCGTTGGACAATAGGAAAAAGACACTGGTATGGTGTCACAGGATGTCAGGTAGCATTTTAACTTCCTGATTCCTGCCTATAACCTTTGCATGCTGCAAATCTGTCACCATCATGGCTGCAATCTCCTTATTACTTGCAATTGCGACATTGACAGCTGCAGTCATGCAGGAAGAGGAAGAAGAGGAACAGAGGAGAAGATGCAGATATTGGATACATCTGGTGATAGCCAATAGACAGCAGAGATGACAATTTTGGATCACATATAATGATCAGAGAGCACATGAGGACAAATTTCTCCAATACACACGGATGTCTACAAAAAGGTGAGCACAAGTTTTTTGAACTTTTATTGTAGGTGCATATGTTTGTTGTAACCTCCCTCTCCCCCTTCCTTATTTTTTTTTTGTCTTATGCTTTCTTGGTTTGTGTTTCTTCTCTTTTTTTTCTTCTAACTTTTTTTTTTTTTTTTTATCAGTAACAGTTTTTTTTTTCTAAACAGTTTTGATGAATTGCTGGGTCTACTCAGCGGCAAGCTGGAGCGACAAAACACCTTTTTCCGGGACTGCATCCTACCAGTAGAAAGGCTGATGATCACATTAAGTGTTCATACTCTAAACTGTACAAGTAATAATAATGTATTTTGAAGTACAAAAAAAATTAGTTTTTTACATAAAGTTTTTTTCAATAAAATAGTAACATGCAATTAAACTGTAACAAATTTTTCTGTAATTTTTTAGGGAAAAGAAATACAATACAATACTCTGCAAAGTGCGGTGGTACTGAAGCATGATAGCGATATTAGCGATAGTGATAGTGGTGCCTGATAATTTGGCCATACAGGAATTTGGTAAGCACCATGCATGGAGAATGACACATAAAAAGAATGAGGTGGTGTCTGCTGGGGCAAGCTTGTGGGTGGGGGAGGGTTGGCAGTGGGTATAAAGGAGGTTGGGCACTGCATCATTACAATTCCCATCTCCTCATCTTTCAAGAGGAATTTGATCAACAAAGGGAACTAGTGTGTTTACATACTGCTGGGACAGACATTTGATTTTTAAATAGAGCTACCAGCTCATTAAATGTATCCAGCATCCTTCATTGTCAGGTTTTGGGATCCCAGCGATAGAAGCACGTAACATGTCCTGTGGGAGAACATGTCCCTCTAGTATGGTGTTGAAGGAGGACACAAAATGAGATGCTGCAAAAAAAAGATTCCAGTACCAATAGTTGGTTCGTATTGGGAAGGTAGATGCTTGCTCGGGTAAATGTTTGAGAATTAAACATCCCTTTCAGAAGAACCTGCCCTCTGGATCTCGTTACTCATCAAGGAACTGCCAGGACAGGGTTTTTGCTATAACAATGCTCGTTCCTTTGGATTTAGAGGTTGAGGATGGGCAATGGTAGACCGATGGAAAATATTTATTGGTATGTTTTGTGACCTTGTCAGCTCAAAAGTGGGTCTCTTGGAGGAAGGCTACATACACTCTATTTCTCCAGAATTCATCAAGACAGCTGGTATGCTTCTCAAGAGAATTCAACCTCTTAACATTCCAGGAAAGGAATTTAGGGGCCATCGTGGCAAAGGGAGAGTAACTGGGTTTGCCTTCTCGCTATGCTAGGGGACAGAAAATAAGGAGAGTTGGTGGGGACAGAAGAGTGTAGAGAAGAGAGAGAGAAAGAAGGGGGGGACCCCCTTTAGAGATGAAAAGAGGGAGAGAAGAAAGAGAGGGAAGGAAAAGAGAGAAACATCTACAAAGGTTCCCAAAAGGAAAGCTACTGACACCAGGGCAGAGTGACCCAAGTGTGGGGGGTGGAAAGGCACAAACAGGTACAGAGTCCCAGCTGTTTGGACTCCCTATAACAGCAATAACCAAGATTCAGTGATCCAGCATAATAGGCAAAAAACACATTACATGAAAGACAAAGTTAACCTTTTAACGCTATGTAACTGAGTGTATATATATATATATATATACAGTTGTGTTCAAAATAATAGCAGTCAGACATCACTAACCTGCTCAATCACTGTTTTTGGTAGAAATGATATTTCTACATGGCAAATAATTTACTAGCAGGTGTAGTAGAGTAATAGAAATCCAACAGACCCAACAGTCATGACATGCATGCTGCTGATTCTGTGTAATTGAATCACTAATTGAAAGGGGCATGTTCAAAATAATAGCAGAGTGGAGTTCTATTAGTGAGGTCATTCATTCTTTGAAAAACAGGTGACAATTATTGCCCTTATTTAAGGAAGGAAGGCAGCAAATGTTGTACATGCTGGTTACAGTGCATTTCTCTCTAAAATTCTGAGGTAAATGGGTCGTTCCAGAATTTGTTCAGAAGAACAGCGTACCTTGATTAAAAAGTTGATTGGAGAGGGGAAAACATATAAGGAAGTGTAGAAAATGATAGGCTGCTTAGCTAAAATGATCGCAAATGCTTTAAAATGGCAACCAAAACCTGAAAGACGTGGAAGAAAGTGGAAAAACTACCATTCGAATGGAGAGAAGAATAGCCAAAATGGCAAGTACTCAGCCAACAATCAGCTCCAGGAAGATCAAAGAAGGTCTAAAGTTACCTGTGAGTACTGTTACAATTAGAAGACTAAACATCAGACCCCGACCGCTCCAGCCTTGGCAGACTGATCACACCAAAACTCTCAAACGACACAGTCATGCCCTGGAGCGACTATGGCTCAGAACCAGATCCCAACAAGCCTTCACCCGCTATAAATCTGCCTACCACACCTACACCTCCTCCCTCCACGCTGCCAAACAAGCCTACTTCCTAACCCTCATCAAGACCCTCTCCTCCAATCCTCGCCGACTCTTCTCCACCTTTAACGCTCTACTCTCTCCACCCCCACCTCCACCCAGCACATCACTCACTGCCCTTGAGATTGCCAATCACTTTAAAAACAAAACTGACACAATTCGCAAGGACATTGCCGTTGCTCAAACTCCCTCCAAACCCGTCTCCTGTCACACAGCTACACCCTTATTGCCCCTCTCCCTCAACCTCACCACTGCTCTGACCTCCACCCCACCTGACATTCCTCACAATGTAGCCCCCTCAACACTCCACACCCTCGACTTTACTACCATCGAGGAGGTCACCAAGATCCTCTCTGATGCCCGCCTCACCACCTGCCCCCTCGACCCTATCCCCTCACAACTCCTAGGACCTCCCTCCCCCTCCATCCTACGTTCCCTCACCCACATCTTTAATCTCTCCCTCTCTTCTGGCACATTCCCCTCCCCTCTGAAGCACGCGCACATCACTCCCATACTTAAAAAGCCCTCCCTGGACCCCAATGACCTGAACAACCTCAGACCCATCTCCCTGCTCCCATTCACATCCAAACTCCTCGAGCGCTTAGTCTACAATCGCCTAAGCTGTCACCTCAATGACAACAACCTCCTCGATCCTCTCCAGTCTGGCTTCCGTCCCCTACACTCCACCGAAACTGCCTTACTCAAACTCTCCAACGACCTCCTAACCGCCAAAGCTAACGGCCACTACTTAGTGCTCCTACTACTTGATCTCTCCGTGGCCTTCGACACAGTCGACCACCCCCTCCTCCTCAAAAAACTACACTCTCTCGGCCTCAGAGATTCCGCTCTCTCCTGGCTCTCGTCCTACCTATCACAACGCTCCTTCAGCATTACCTATAACACTACCACCTCCCCCTCACTCCCCCTTTCTGTTGGGGTCCCTCAAGGCTCCGTCCTTGGGCCCCTTCTCTTCTCCATCTACACCTCCTCCCTTGGCCAACTCATACACTCTCACGGCTTCAACTACCACCTCTATGCCGACGACACACAAATCTATCTCTCAACCCCTCGCCTCACCCCCGCAATCTCCGCCCGAATCACAAACCTACTAAACGACATATCAGAATGGATGTCACTCCACTTCCTTAAACTGAACCTCTCCAAAACTGAGCTCCTAGTCTTCCCCCCAGCCCGCACACCACCCCCTGCTGACTTCTCCATCACGTCCAACAATGCCACTATCAGGCCCACCCCGCAGGCCAGAGTACTTGGGGTCATTCTGGACTCCAACCTATCCTTCCAGCCCCATGTCCAATCACTAACTAACTCATGCAGACTCCACCTCTGTAACATCGCCAAAATCCGCACGTTCCTAACCCCAGAAACCACTAAACAGTTCATCCACTCCCTCATCATATCACGACTCGATTACTGCAACTCCCTCCTCACTGGCCTGCCCCGCCACAGGCTATCCCCGCTTCAGTCAATCCTGAATATGGCAGCCAGACTCATTCACCTTACCAACCACTCCGTTTCCACCACCGCCCTCTGCCATTCCCTCCTTTGGCTTCTGATTGCACAACGGTCAAATTCAAAATCCTAACACTGACATACAAAGTTGTCCATCATACTGTCCCAAACTACATCACCGACCTAATATCCAAGTACCACCCATCACGCACACTCCGCTCCTCTCAAGACCTCCTTCTCTCTAGTTCCCTGGTCTCCTCCTCCCATGCCCGCCTCCAGGATTTCTCCATCCTCTGGAACTCCCTACCCCAATCCATCAGACTATCACCTACTCTCCTCTCATTTAGGCGCACCCTGAAAACCCACCTCTTCAGGGAAGCCTACCCCACCCCCTGCTAATTGCCGATCTCCTCCTGTCAGGGATCTCCTCGATCCCCGCGCAGGCGCAGTGCACTGCCATGTGCAAGGACATAGGCACTAGGTTCGCGCATGCGCAGTAGAAGCCGCGGCCGCCCGCTGGGCACCAATGGCAGCACAGGGCGGGATATTTAAATGACCCTGAGCTGTCATTCAGTGCCTTCTGGTCTTTCCTGCATCCTGTGATTCTGCGAACCTGTACCCTGTAAGTTATTGACCCGGATTGTACCTGACCTTGCTGTTTTCTCCTATTCTGACCCTTGCTTTGCCTGACCTCTCTCCTGGATGCCCCCTATTAGATTTGACCTGCTGTTGCTGACCTGACATGTGACCCGACCATTCTCTGCCCGCTGCCTTGTACCTTACCGTCCTCTCTGTTACCGACCCGGCCCGTCTGACCTTGCTCATCCATCCATCCATCCGCCCATCCCTCGCAGTGGGGTCTTCTGACCTCCTCAAATCAGACTCTTTCCCATGGGAGCCCTTGGCGCATACCGCTACCACTGACGGACGCACCCAGTAGCCACGACCTGGTCTTGGGGGGGTTCCAAGTCCATCCCCACCATCAGGGGCCCTGGTGAACAAGCACCCTGGGACTTAGACTCCGTGCGCTGGGGACGCCTATTCAGTGGAGTGCTAGTGGTACCGTCGGGCGGTCCCTTACAGTACCAGAAGGCCATGACTGAGTCTAGAGGAGGGCCCTCGCTGCTTGAGGAGATCTGCAGGCACCTGTCTAATTTGACACAGGCCGTATCGGCCCTGCAGGACAGATGTCTGCAGATTGAGAATCAGTTCCAGACCTGCACTATATCCGTTCCTGCCCCACAGGCCGCGGTCCCCGCACCCCCGGCCGTAGCAGCCCCTGTGCCGGCTTCTGGGGCTTCCGCACCACTCCCAGCAGCCGAACCCTGAGTACCCTTACCTGAACATTTCCACGGGGACCGCACACGCTTCAGGTCGTTCCGTGAGTCCTGTCTTCTCTATTTTGAGTTACAACCACGGACCTTTGTGACTGAATCTGTGAAGGTGGGGTTCGTCATCTCCCTCCTGCAGGGTGAACCCCAAGACTGGGCCCACCGACTGCGGGGAAAAAATGACCCTCACCTTAGTTCGGTTGACAATTTTTTTGACGCAATGGCCATCCTATACGATGACCCACAGCGGGCAGCTTCTGCTGAAGCTACTTTGTACACGCTCCGGCAAGGCCGTTGAGCGGCGGAGGAGTACGCATCTGAGTTTAGGCGCTGGATGGGGTACACACACTGGAACGAGTTTGCACTCCTGCATCAGTTCCGTATAGGCCTATCAGAAGGCCTGAAAAATGAGCTCGCCCGGGTAGAGGTGCCTGAGACTTTAGAGGACTTAATCGCGCTGACCATTAAGATTGACCGTAGACTGCGGGAACGCAGGTTTGAGAGGTCCGGTCAGGGTCATGGAAATCCCTGGGGGTCATTTCAAGGTCCCAGTCAAGCAACGAGGCCAAACTTCCAGAACCGGCCACCTGGAGATATCCCTGAACCTATGCAACTCGGCCTGGCACGGCCTAAACTATCTCCAGAGGAACACCAGCGCAGACGATCCCAGAACCTGTGCCTCTACTGTGGTGAAGCTGGTCATATGGTACGATCCTGCCCGCAGAAACTGAGTAAGTGCACCTCTTCTTCCTTGTCCATTGGCAATGTTAGTCCATCCCAATACTTAGTGGTGCCCCTTTCCTTTCAGCTTCCAGAAAGGACCGTGGAGATATCGGCCATAGTTGATTCGGGGGCATGCAGCTGCTTCTTGGACATTAATTTTGCTCACCAGCAGGGTATTCCCCTTCAATTGAAACAGAAGGGGTTCAATATTTATTTGGCCGACGGTTCCCGGATAAAATCGGGGGTAGTGAACCAGGAAACCCCCTCCATCGCCACTGTCATTGCCGGCCAGCACCAGGAACTCCTCCGCCTGGATGCTATAGCTTCACCCCTTTTCCCAGTCATTTTGGGGCTCCCATGGTTATGGGCTCATAACCCCCAAATTGACTGGGAGACCGGAGTAATCTCGTTCCCTTCCCCATACTGTCAGGTATACTACCGCACTTCAGGCCCGGGGGTCCCCCAAATCCTCCTGTGCTCTGAGGGGGAAGCTGAATTAAAACAAGTAATCCCTGCAGCCTACCATGAGTTTCTGGATGTGTTCAGCAAACGGGGAGCCGATACTCTACCCCCCCACCGCCCATATGACTGTCCCGTTGACCTGTTACCCGGTTCAGAAATTCCTTTTGGGCGAATCTTCCCCCTGTCGGAGCTCGAATTGGGGGCCTCGAAGGAATATATCGAGGACAGCCTCCAGAAGGGGTTCATCCGCCCTTCCACTTCACCGGCGGGGGCGGGAATTTTCTTTGTCGAAAAAAAGGACAAAACCTTAAGGCCGTGTATCGATTACCGGGAGTTGAACAGAGTCACAATAAAGAACCGTTACCCACTGCCGTTAGTACCGGAGTTATTCCAAAGTTTAAAAGCAGCAGTGGTTTTTACAAAGCTGGATTTGAGGGGAGCGTACAACTTGGTTCGCATAAGGGAGGGGGACGAGTGGAAGACGGCATTCCGCACCCGCTTCGGCCACTTTGAATATTTGGTCATGCCGTTCCGGTTGCGCAATGCCCCGGCCACATTTCAACACTTTGTGAATGATATTTTTAGGGACTTCCTGGATGTCTTTGTTATCGTCTATTTAGACGATATTTTGATTTTCTCCCCTTCTTTGGGGGAACAGAGAATACATGCAGCGAGGGTATTGGGGCGATTGCGGCAGCATGGGTTGTACGCCAAGGCAGAGAAATGTTGTTTCAATCAATCCAGCATTACTTTCTTGGGCCTGATTATCTCCACTGCGGGGGTCGCGATGGATCCTCAGAAAGTCGCTGCAATACTGGATTGGCCTGAACCCACGGACAGGAAAGGCGTCCAACGATTTATCGGTTTTGCAAATTTTTACCGGAAGTTCATCAAGAACTTCTCGGGTCTGGTCTCCCCCATTAATTCAGCTAACCAAGCTGGGAACCCAGTTCAGATGGACACCAGAGGCCCAGGAAGCTTTTGAAGCCTTGAAGAAGCTATTCACCTTGGCACCCATTTTGGGTCACCCAGACGCCGCCCTGCCCTACATCTTGGAGGTGGATGCATCGGAGAATGCAGTAGGTTCCATCCTCTCCCAGCGGAAAGGCACCAAGGAATTGCTCCATCCTGTAGCATTCTTCTCACGGAAGCTTACCCCAGCGGAGAAGAATTATGATATCAGTGATCGAGAACTACTGGCGATCAAAACGGCGTTAGAGGAATGGAGGTACCTGCTGGAAGGCGCTGTGCACCCCATCTTAATATTTACTGACCACAAAAACCTGGAATATCTGAGAACCGCCAAGCGTCTACGCCCGCGACAGGCAAGATGGGCACTATTCTTTTCAAGCTTCAACTTCCACATTACATACCGGCCTGGATCAAAGAACACTAAGCCAGATGCGTTATCACGTATGTACGAGGACGCCAAGGAGATCCCAGTGCCCGACACCATCCTGTCCTCGGGTAACTTCTTGGCCCTTCAGTCGGACCTTCGTTCCAAGATAATGGAGGCATCCACAACCGTCTCTACCTCAGTCGGAGGGCTCCTCCAGAACAAGAGGGGACTCCTATGGAGGGAAGATCGGATTGTGGTGCCGGAGGAAGCCCGAACCCTGGTTTTGGGGCATTGCCATGACCACCCGATGGCGGGGCACTTTGGCCCAGAAAAGACCCTGGAACTTCTCCGACGCTCCTTCTGGTGGCCGGACATGGCTAAAGATTGTAAGGGCTATGTAAGGTCCTGTATCACCTGCCAGAAGAACAAGCCATCAAGAAACAAAGTTTGGGGTCTGCTGCGACCCTTACCGATTCCTGAACGACCTTGGCAAAAGATCTCGTTAGACTTTATAGTCGAGCTTCCGCCATCGCTAGACCACACAGCAATCCTGGTGGTCGTGGATCGCTTGTCCAAGATGGCCCACTTCATCTCGTTGAAGAAAACCCCCTCGGCAGCCGAGACTGCGCGAGTCTTCATTCGTGAGGTGGTAAGGCTGCATGGGGTCCCCGAAGACATTGTCTCGGACCGGGGGGTCCAGTTCACGTCAAGATTTTGGAGAGCACTGTGCAAAGCCCTGGACATCAAATTATCCCTCTCCTCTGCATTCCACCCTCAAACTAACGGTCAAACCGAAAGGACCAATCAGACCCTGGAGCAATACTTGCGGTGCTACACTTCGTTTACTCAAGATGACTGGATGCCACTTTTACCCCTAGCGGAATTCACGTACAACAACGCTCGCCATTCAGCGACGGGACAGTCCCCGTTCTTTGCCAACTATGGTTCTCACCCCATCTTCCTCCCGGATTTGGTCTCGGAATGCCCAGTACCAGCAACGCAAGATATGGTAACGTTTTTCTCCACGAACAATAAGAAGCTTCAAGAGGCCATCAGTCGGGCCCAGGAGGACTACAGGAAGGCATTCAACAGGAAACGGAGGGGAGATCTGGTGTTGCGGCCTGGGGAGAAGGTTTGGCTAGCGACGTCCAATTTAAAGATGCTTTGCCCGTCGAAGAAATTGGGACCCAAATTCATAGGCCCTTTTTGCATTAAACGGATGGTCAATGAAGTGGCCTACAAACTCGTCCTTCCTGACACACTCAAGATCCACCCAGTCTTCCATGTGTCCCTGCTGAAGCCAGTGATCCCAGATGCCTTCCCTGACCGAGAATCTAGACCCCCGGAAGCCATAACGGTCGAGGGAGAAGAAGAATTTGAGGTAGAAACAATCCTGAAGTACCGAAGGAGGGGGGGCCAGACCCAATTCCTTATCAAATGGAAGGGCTATGGCCCTGAGGACAATTCTTGGGAGCCAGCCCATAATGTCCATGCACCCAGACTTGTCCGGAGGTTTTTTCGCGATCACCCGTGGTGGAGAGATCGGGTGGGCATCCGGAGGTTGCCCGTAGGGGGGGGCAATGTCAGGGATCTCCTCGATCCCCGCCGCGATGGTCCCGGCGCAGCGCAGTGCACCGCCCTGTGCAGGCACATGGGCACTAGGTCCGGGCCGGCCGTGGCGTTTGAGTTCGCGCATGCGCAGTAGAAGCCGTGGCCGCCCGCTGGGCACCAATGGCAGCGCAGGGCGGGATATTTAAATGGCCCTTAGCTGTCATTCAGTGCCTTCTGGTCTTTCCTGCATCCTGTGATTCTGCGAACCTGTACCCTGTAAGTGATTGTACCTGACCTTGCTGTTTTCTCCTATTCTGACCCTTGCTTTTCCTGACCTCTCTCCTGGATGCCCCCTATTAGATTTGACCTGCTGTTGCTGACCTGGCGTGTGACCCGACCATTCTCTGCCCGCTGCCTTGTACCTTACCGTCCTCTCTGTTACCGACCCGGCCCGTCTGACCTTGCTCATCCATCCATCCATCCGCCCATCCCTCGCAGTGGGGTCTTCTGACCTCCTCACATCAGACTCTTTCCCGTGGGAGCCCTTGGCGCATACCACTACCACTGACGGACGCACCCAGTAGCCACGACCTAGTCTCGGGGGGTTCCAAGTCCATCCCCACCATCAGGGGCCCTGGTGAACAAGCACCCTGGACTTAGACTCCTTGCACTGGGGACGCCTATTCAGTGGAGTGCTAGTGGTATCGTCGGGCGGTCCCTTACACCTCCACTCTTCCTACCACTCCATCCCCCACAGCTATCTCCTCCTGTACCACTATCCCCTCCCTCCTAGATTGTAAGCTCGAAGGAGCAGGGCCCTCGAACCCCTCGTGTATCACATTGTATTGTTATGGTACTGTCGCATGTTCTGTCTCCCTTTGTAATGTACAGCGCTGAGTGAACTGTTGGCGCTTTATAAATACTGTATAATAATAATAATTAGAAGACACCTATGTGAAGCCAAGCTATCTGCAAGAAGCCCCCGCAAAGTCCCACTGTTGAAAAAAAGACGTGCTGAAGAGGTTACAGTTTGCCAAAGAGCACATTGACTGGTCTAAAGAGAAATGGCGCAACATTTTGTGGACTGATGAAAGTAAGATTTTTCTTTTTGGATCTAGTGACTGGAGACAGTTTGTCAGACAACCCCCAAACACTGAATTCAAGCCACAGTACACTGTGAAGACAGTGAAGCATGGTTGCGCAAGCATCATGATATGGGGATGTTTCTCATACTACAGTGTTAGGCCTATTTATTGCATACCAGGGATCATGGATCAGTTTGAATCCATCAGAATACTTGAAGAGGGGGGCGTGTCCAAGATGGCGTCGTGAGCGGACGTCTTCCTCTGAGCTCCGGCATCCTGAATCCCCATCCGCCGCCATCGAAAGAAAAGCGGCCATCAGCTGAGGATCCCCCGCTGCCCGGACCTTGTTTGAAGCCTGGGGAGGGGTGCTGAACTGTTCTGCTCTTTCCCCGAGCATCCGGGGCGCTGGGCGATTTGCGGCCTACCGCGGCGTGTGAAGCCGTGGTGTTTCCTGAATCCGCGGCCGGGGGGGATCGCCGCCGCTGCTGAACCACCGCACCACCGCTCTGCCCATCCGACTCAGGAGACAGATCAGCTGCTGGGACAGGCTGAGGGAGTCCCCCTGATTCTCCTGGTGGCCCTGTAGCTGGTACCATATCCCACAGCAGTCCAGAGAGATACTGGGGATCTGTATAAGGGCAGGAGTGATGCTGGATGGGTGAAGAGGCTTTTTTTGTTGATCCCCTCCCCATGTGGACAAATCAGGGGTGCCTGGGGTATCGTTTGGCAGCCAATATAAAACCTGCATACCCGGCCTTGCTGCTATAGCCATCTACATTTCACTGGCTGCAGCGCCAGGAGTTGGCCCCTGAGATTCCCATGGAACGTCTGGAGTTTGACCGTATCCACAGAGCTCTAGCACCCAAGCCTACAGACGGTCCTCCCAGAGACATTATTATTAAATTCCACTTTTACCGCACTAAAGAACGGAGATTCTTTAGAGATTCTTCATTCTGCTGACATAAAGTACAGATGGGGCTTCCCTTTCAAGCTCACATTCTCCTATCAAGGCCATCAATGCCAGGCCTCCTCACCAGCGGATCTTCGACGTCACTTTCGGGAGCTTAACCTGGAACTGCCGCAATCCCAGAGTGAAGAGACTTCAATTCCTATGCGTCTTCGAAATTCCTAGTCTTCGCGTAAATCTCCTCCTAGTCAAAGTGGTTCCCAGGCTCTTCGATCCCTACAAGCCCAGCGCTTTCAGGAAGTCTCCGCGACTTGATGTTTAGTGGCTGGCCGCCAGTTTATAGCTTCGTTGCGTGCGGATTTTTGCTGCCACTTTCTAGATTTGACTCTAGATTTGATCAGGGATTTCATACCTTTGGGTGTTTTGTCTCTTCCAATCCGGAGTGGATGTTAGTATTCTCTGCACTGATTGGTTGAGATATCCATAGCCCTGCGAGTTTCGAATTGCTCATTCATAGGTGTATTAGCCTAAGTTGTTTGTATAATGTTCTTTATATTCTATATTATTGCCGAGTTGTTCCGGTGGACGATCGTGTCCCCCTCCGAGCTGGCTAGCGGTCTGGTTTTTTTTTTTTGTCCCGCTCGCTACCTATCCTCTATGTGGGTGATTTACCCATAGTTGATTATTATAATGTTTAAATCAATCTCAATGCTTCAAAGATATCTTGTCTGTATATCAGATGTCTTCTTGTTTTCTCCTTTCTTTTTCGTTTCTTTCTTCTTGTCTCTTGCTATGTGTATTTCAGGCTAATGACACCACTAAACAGAGAGGCGTCTTGGTCGCCTTTCATAGTAAAACTCTGTTTGTGTGAGGCGTATTGCTGATCCCAATGGCAAATACCTTCTGCTTCAGGGCACGATTAATGGCATAGATGTTACCATACTGTCCTACTACGCTCCCAACGTTAATCCTAGACCTTTTCTGTCACATTTATGTTCACTCTTGGCTACACATCAACAGGGTACGCTTTTGATGGCAGGGGATTCAAATTTAGTACTAAATCCTACCTTGGATAAATATCCAGCGGAGCGTTCTGACCCTTCCGCGTCAGCGAAGTCCTTTGTACGTGCGTTTTAGATACCCATGATTTAGTAGATTTATGGCATGAATTTCATCCTCGGGGGAAAGACTATACTTACTATTCACACCCTCATCATTCTCATTCCAGAATTGATCATGCTTTCGTTTCACGTAAACACCTCCCTTTAGTTCGCTCTATTTCTATTTTAACGGTCCCATGGTCAGATCATGATCCTATTTTGGTGGTCTGTCGATCTCTCCTATATAGGCCGGCCTTCTCCTCATGGATAATGAATGACTCTTTGCTTTCGCTGAAGGAAATTCAGGCGGAACTACATCGTAAATCTCAGGAATATTTCCAATTAAACTCGGGCTCTGTCTCTTATTCAGTAACAGTTTGGGAAGCGTACAAGGCAGTTCTTAGGGGACATATTATCCAAATAGCTTCAAGGCGAAAGAAGGAAAGACAGTTTAAACAGCGTCAGTTGGAATCGAAGCTAGCCTCTGCGTCGACCCAATTTTAAACAGTTGCCTTCCCCGTCGAATCGTAGACTGTTGGATCAGGCTCGTTTGGAATTGGATCTTTGCTTAACGGATGAGGCTGAGCGCTCCTTACGTTGGACTCGCCAGAAGTAGTATAGTAAAGGAAACAAACCGGACTCTATGTTGGCCCGTAGATTGCGTTCTTTCGCGCAGCATCCCAAACCGATATCTTTACGTACTCATCACAATACCCTTACGAGCAATCCTGTGGCGGTTTTGGAGGAGTTCCGGTATCGACTAGCTAAACTTTACTCTGATCCTACCTGGGCTGATCCTCAGTCCATTTCTGACTTTTTATCCCGTCTGCCCCTGCCAACTTTAACGTCGGCGTATAGGGACTTGATGGACCGTAATATTCAAGTATCTGAGGTTTTGCAATGCATAGCAGACCTGAAAACGGGTAAGCACCCAGGTCCTGATGGATACACAGCACTATACTATAAGAAATTAGCTGATGTTCTCGCTCCTCACCTTGCCGCTGTGTTTAACGCGGTGAAGGGAGGTTCAAATTTTTCCTCGGATGCTTTAACTGCTAATGTGGTTATGATCCCTAAACCGGATCGAGATCACTCTTCCTGGGCAAATTATAGGCCTATCTCTCTCATCAATATTGACATGAAGATTCTTACTAAGATTTTGGCTACTCGATTGAACTCCTTCCTTTCTCGCCTGATCAAAAAGGACCAGGTGGGATTTGTTCCCCATAGGCAGGCCGGAGACGCTATCAGACGTATTTTACAACTGCAACATCTTGCCCATACTCGTAAACTCGATATGATGCTCTTATCCTTAGACATCAACAAGGCCTTTGACACTCTATCTTGCCCATACCTCCTATCGGTCCTTCACCGCTTTGGCTTTGGTCCTTCGTTCCTACGATGGATCTCTTTGCTATACACATCCCCTCAAGCGAAGCTTAGATACTATGGATTTGATTCCTCTACGTTTTCGATTGCCAGAGGTACTAGACAAGGCTGCCCGCTTTCCCCTTTGCTTTTTATTTTAGCCTTGGAACCGTTGGCTGAAGCCATTCGTATGCATCCTGATATTAAGGGGATTGATGTGGCGGGCTCCCATCATAAATTGTCTTTGTTTGCAGACGACATACTGTTGTCAATCTCGAACCCGGGGGTTACGTTGCCCAATTTGCTCGCGGTCCTCGATTCTTTTGCGATCCTTTCAGGCCTACATGTCAACCCTGCTAAATCCAGGGCTATGTCAGTTACCATTCCACCATCACTTTTGACTACTTTGAAACAAACATTCGCTTTTCAATGGCTTTCGGCCTTGCCATATTTAGGAATTAAGCTTACCCCGACATATGACGGACTGTATCAGGATAATTTTCCCGCTGTCTTTCATGAGCTGACTGAGCTATTGTCCTCCTGGTCTCATTTCCAAATTTCTTGGTTTGGCAGAATTAATGCAATCCGTATGACCTATCTTCCGAAACTATTGTACCTATTTCGTGTTTTGCCGGTTCCAGTACCTTCGCATATATTGCGTATCCACCAGCGAAAACTTTTGTCCTTTATTTGGGGTTCTTCTCGACCCAGAATTAGCAAACATATCCTATTTGCACGACGGAGTATGGGAGGGTTGTCGGTTCCAAATCTCCAGTCTTACTATTTGGCAGCTAACATTGCCCCCCTAGCTCATGTTCATGCATCTCACCACTTCCCCCTGTGGGCTGTGGTAGATATGATGGACTCCCACCCGATACCACTCTCCTCTCTGCCATGGCTTCCTATCTCTCAACGTCCATCTACTCTTAGCCCGACGCTGACGTTTTCGCTATGTCTTTGGGATTCTATCAAATATTCCGCTGGCCTCATTTCTTCTCACCTGCCGTTGTTACGTCTATTGCATAACCCATTATTTTCTCCAGGTAAGGACAATCTCAAACAGTTTGCCTGGTGGCAGACACATGGTTTTTATGATATTCACTTGCTTCTAACTCCCACTAGAATAATTACCTTTGAAACTTTGCGGTCTTCTTATAACATTCCTCTACGAGAACACTTTGGCTACCTCCAACTTCACCACTTTATTAATACATTAATACGCACGCATTCGGGACCTTATCGTTTGTCCCCCTTTGAAAGTCAGTGCAGACATAGACCTCATGCCCCGGCTTTGATTTCCTTGATTTATTCTTCCATTATATCTTATAGAACTCCTCCGCTTAGTTCCTATCACCAGCGTTGGCAGTCTGAATTAGGGGGGATTTTGAATCAACAGGATTGGCAGACCATGACCCAAGCACTATCTAAGTGTTCTAGGAAGGTCATTATCCTTGAGATTGCCTACAAAATTCTTTAACGATGGTACTATACGCCTGCCCGTCTAGCTAGTTTTATCCCTACGTATTCCCCGGTTTGTTTTCGGGGATGCCAACAATTGGGTACCATGGCCCACATCTGGTGGACTTGCCCTAACGTAAGCAGATTATGGATTAGGGTGTATGCCCTCCTTCGCACTATGCTTCACACAGACATTAAGCGTAATCCGTATGAAGCGCTTGTATTTAAACCATTGGAGGGCCTCCTCCGTTCTGAACGGCAGCTGGCATCACACTTATCTGTGGCAACGAAGTTGACAATTGCAAGAGCTTGGAAAACTCCTCTTCTTAGTTTTGAAGCTGTCAAAAACCGGATGAATTTCATAATGGTTAATGAAAATTTGACGGCCATATTGTTGGATACCCATACAAAATTTCTGCAGGTATGGCGTCCCTGGCTGGATATATCTCAACCTTCGAGATTCGACCAGTCCCTTCTTTCGATATGAGGATGGATTCTGCCGTGATCACCTCGGAGCCCCTCTCGGGTTTGTTTTTGTTTTGTTTTTTGTTGTTGTTGTCCGTGTCTTTCTACTGTTTGTCCAAACTGTTCTTAATCATATTTTACGGATTGAGTTTACTGTTTTATGTGCTACATCTGTAATACTATCTATGTATCCTAGACTTCTTTATGTACCTAAGGTTTGGAACATGTGCCATTCTTCGGAAGGGCCTCTTTTCGTACCTGTCCTGTCTTCTGTAATGTTGATGCAGCAAAACTCTCTTTTGAGCTTACATTATTATTGACCCACAAAGGTTTGCCAATAGTTCCTCACCAACTCCCTCCCTCATCCTTTTTTGTTTATGAAGCACGTATGTAAATCTTTCAACTTATGCCTCTATCAGTGCATGACTTGAATTGGCTTCCAGTTATCTGGTACAATTTATATTTGTTGGTCATTGAATCTGTGATCCGAATGTTTGTTTATCTTTGCTTCATCTACAATAAAACTCTTTGTAAAAGAAAAGAATACTTGAAGAGGTCATGCTGCCTTATGCTGAAGAGGAAATGCCCTTGAAATTGGTGTTCCAACAAGACAACGACCCCAAACACACCAGTAAACGTGCAACATCTTGGTTCCAGACCAACAAGATTGACATTATGGAGTGGCCAGCCCAATCCCCGGATCTTAATCCAATAGAAAACTTGTGGGGTGACATCAAAAATGCAGTTTCTGAGGCAAAACCAAGAAATAGAGAAGAACTGTGGAATGTAGTCCAATCATCCTGGGCTGGAATACCTGTTCACAGGTGCCAGAAGTTGGTTGACTCCATGCAACACAGATGTACAGCAGTTCTCAGAAACAGTGCTTATACAACTAAATATTAAGTGATTCAAAGGAAAGCAAAATCTTCAATCATTTTTCAGTTTATATAGTGAATGTTTGAGTTTGTAAAGAAGAATACAAACACTGCTATTTTTTTTGAACAGTCTAATATTCACTTTTCTTCAATTTTTTTTTTAGAGGAACAACACAAATTTGATATATTTTTCTTCATGTTTTGATTTGGAATAGAATGTGTAGTGTTCCCAATGCATTTGTGTGTATGGAAATAAAAGCTATTAGAAGGATTTTGAGCTTTATTCACTTTTTTCAACACACTGCTATTATTTTGAACACAACAGGTACGCACACAGTCGAACCCACTTGCAGATGCACACTCAAACGTGGTCTAGCACTCACACGACCTTCCATCTGGGTGAACAGAAAAAGACCCATGGGGGTTTATTTACTAAAGCTGGAGAGTCCAAAATCAGACTCCCTTCTGCATAGAAACCAATCAGCTTCTAACTTCAGCTTGTTCAATGAAGCTTTGGCAATGAAACCTGGAAGCTGATTGGTTTCTATGCAGAAGGGAGTCTGATTTTGGACTCTCCAGCTTTAGTAAATAAACCCCATGTTGTCATACACGTCTTACCAAGTATGGAAATCAGAATCAATACTTAGTAAATACAGTATTTACTGGACAGAAAGGAAAAGCCTCTCCATTGCCACGGGGGTCTAGTGTCCACATGCTCGTCCCACGGAGCAAAGGAAGTCCAGATGATGGTGAAGGAGAGAACTCTCTCCCCTTCCAGCAGGCGGGATAACGTAGTGGCAGTTCCGGTATGTCCAACCCTCCAGGCAGAGGGTGGACGCCCAAGCATGTCACTGTTCCTCTAAAGAGGTCAGTGTACAGCCAGATGTGGAAGTACCTCAGCTGGCCATGGGACAGGTGCGTGGACAAAGACATGTAGGAGGAGAGCCGCCCCCCTCAGATGTGATTAAAACCCTGAACCAATTTTAGGGTTCCTCCACAAAACCCTAATAGGTGTACGAAGGGGACCTGATGACCCAGAATAGGCAACAAATGGCAGCCAGTTATAAAACAGTAGAACAGTTTTATAAATGATGCAGGAGAGTTCAATCAGTAGCCTCTACAGCCCCCACTGGGTGCTGCGGGGCTGATACCATGCGGGCCTGCAAGGGGGGGCCTGACACTGCAGATTCTGGGGTACTGACATTAGTAACCAATTGGGTACATGAATTGCGTCCACCTCAGCAAAGGTAAACAAATCTGGTATTTCCAATGG
Organism: Staurois parvus; assembly: GCF_062004578.1. NCBI lineage: Eukaryota > Metazoa > Chordata > Amphibia > Anura > Ranidae > Staurois > Staurois parvus. Next base: position 311,123 of record NW_028318052.1, read on the forward strand.
ATGGCGTAGGGGAAAAGTATGCGTGCCCTTCCGGACCACAAGGTGGAGTAGATTGCCCCATTTGTAAGTGAGTCCATGTTCCCCAAGACCATCAAGAAGTGGTTTAAGTGTCCTGCGCATCATCAGAGTTTTCCTAGAAATGTCTAGGTGGATAGCTGCACCATCGAACTCCAGAATGCCTACTTGCTAGACCCGCTGTAGAATTTTTTACTTAAGGGTGAATGAATGGAGACAGCATAAAACATCCCTGGGTCTATCAGGGGAAGAGATCTGCTGGCCCAAGGTACGGTGGACCCAGTCAATGACAATGTGAGTGTTGCGTGGGTGGTCCAGATAACGGTTGAAGATGGCAGTTACCATTGAGCGTAATTTTGACTGTAGAATGGATTCGGGGATCCCCTACAGTCTAATGTTTTGTCTGCGGCTGCAATTTTCAAGGTCATCTAATAATAGCTGCAGCTGTAGGACTTGGTCTGTGAGCTCACTGTTGGAGGTCTGTACAGTGTGGGACACGGAGCCCTGTCCCTGCTCCAGCCCTGCAACCCTAGTATCCAAGGAGGCCATCTCCTGTTTAAGGCAATGAATCTCTCCTCTCATGGCAGCTTCCATTCTAGCAGCTAGGGACTCAAAATCTGATCTTGTAGGCAACTGTTGTAAAAATGCCCAGAGTTTGTGTTTCGTTTCCCCCCTCAGGGAAGGCCCTGGAGATTGAGGAGTAAAAACTGGGTTACTCACTGAGTCCTGGTGTGGGGTCCAGTCTCCTGGAGCTTGCATCCACTGCCGGGGCTGGGCCATTGAGGTCACCTCCATGACCCCCTAAAGTAGAGGGAGAGACCGTGCGTCCCAAGCCCAGTAAGCCCTCCTCTGCATCAGTAGAGACTGCCAGGGAGCATGGGAGGTAGGGAGAGAGGTCACTGAGAGGAGAGAATAGTGGAGAGAGGAGAGAATAATAATAGAAGTAATCGTCTGGGGGCCGTTGGGATGGTCTGTGTGCGTCCGTGGCCTCCTCTGTATGTAGAGCCGCAAGGCGAGCCAGCGCCATTTTTGAGATTGCTGGGGTGGAGACTGCCTGGAGTTGTGGCTTCAGGTAGGTAGTCCATGGCACAACAGGCAGTGGCAGAGCGATGCACCGGCTTTCTGGGCTTCCGGGGACCCAGCTAGTACCAGTAATGTGGGGGTAATGTGACGGTAATGTGACAAAGTTTACCCCCTACCAATCTCAGGGTCCTCTGCACATGCCTGAGATTGGTAGGGGGTAAAATTTGTTGCACCAGACCCACTTCTTGCTTGCCATTCCATATGCAACTGTCCATTGTAGGAGCCTTTTGCGCTCCGCCATCTTGTATGCAACACTTTAACTGCAAAACATAAAAATGTTTTTTTCTTTTTAATTTCAGATACCTTGCAACAGGAGATTAGCCAGTCCACATGTTCATTTTATGGTGGGGACATCAACTGCAAGCTATATTGTTTGTGACACCTGCTCTGTCATATGGGAGGACATATGTGATGTAGTCTTCAAGAAACCAACAGCGGAAAAAATGGAGCAACATAGCTGCTGTGTTCCAAAACTGCTGTAATTTCCCAAATTGCCTGGGTGCGATACAAGGGAAACACATTCACATAATAAAGGCAGTAGCTAGTGGCAGCAGTTTTTATAGCTACAGTAAAAAAAATTTTTTCATTTGTGTTATTTGCAGTGGCACATGCTAATTATCGTTTCACTTACAGAAATACTGAGTCTTATAGGAGCAGCTCAGACTTGAGTATTTTCTCACACTCCTTATTTGGCCAGATGCTTCAAAACAATGACCTGGGACTTCCACCAGCCTGCTACCAGAAACAAGGGGTCTTGCTCTACCATATGTATTTGTAGGTGATGAGGCATTCACCCTCAATGAACATCTGCTAAGGCCCTTTACCAGTCGCTTCTTGGATGCTTAACTATCGCCTCGCTAGGGCCTGTAGAGTTATGGAGTGTGCTTTTGGCATCCTTGATAATAAATGGTGTGCAATAAAAGCTGTTAAAGCAGCATGTGCCCTGCATGATTTTATTCTGGAATGGGATGGATTTTAGTTGGAGGGCACAATTACTTATAACATGGTAAGTGCAGATTTACCAGCACCTCAGGGCAGCAGGAGTAGTGTCGCTATCAGAGGTGCATTCTGTGTCTATTTCATGTCTCCAAATAGTCATATGCCATGTCAACTTGAGGATATTTAGTATTTTTGGTCAACTACATACATCTTTGAATACAAAAATACTGCTATGTAATTTTCCTTAATTGCTGTGGAGGGTTCTGAACATTATTATTGTTCACAACCCTGTATGATCATTTATGTATTATAAAGTTGGTTCTTATGGTAAACAATTTTTTTTTTTTGGGAGAAATTAAGATAATGAAAAAATATTTAGTATATTTTGGTATTTTTTTTGCTAATCTAAAAAAAAAAATATACAGCAAACACGAGCTAAAAAGCTGAAACCAGATAATACAGATAGTGCTCACTTTTGTTTTCTTTCTGTCTCTTACTTAAGGAATTCCATTTAGAATAGAATTTTGCAATTTTCACCCATCTCTAATGCTGCTTTGACTTGTTCTTATGTTCTGGGTCGGCAGAGCTGTACAGATAATTCCGGGGCCTCACCAGCTGTATGGGCACCTCTGTTTTCACCATGTTGCCCTGTCTTGGATCCAATTTCCTGGTTTGCAAGGCAGCATGGGAAGTCTGTTGTCAAAGGGAGGTGTTAGTAGTGAAGCATGTAAAAAACACAAAACGCAGCAAAAACGTGTCAAAAGTGCATGCAAAACACAGGACTTGCGTTTTATATGAGGTTCCATTGAAGTCTGATAGACCAAAAATGCAAACTACTGCGGGAAAAGAAGTCCCTGACCATTTTCAAAACATGCATAGATGTGAACGTGATACCTAGGAAATCATGGCATGCACTGTGGTGCTGCATGACGCATAAAAAAAGCACAGGTGTGAACCTGGCCTTATACAAAAAGGTGTCTCTTTTTATCATCACAGAAAGTTGGGAGGTATGCTTTAACACAACAAGCTGTCCAGAAAAGGTAGCAGTTAGAGGATTGAGACAAATCATACTGACTGGGGTTCTTACAATGGTCATCTTTTTCATTTATGTAAAGATCTTATATCAAACTAACTGTAACTGCTTAAAAAGTGTAACGTCCATCTAAATCTACTGATCTAACAATACTCTCTCCACTGATTGACAATGCTGCGGTCCAAGGGTGAATCCAAAGATACAGTGGAGGAGTGAATGTAGCCATTCTAAGACAGGTGGTGTGTTAATGGCTGATCACCAGCTTAAAATAAAGGAATAAAAGCCTGAAAAAATGTAAACTAATGCTGCCACCACACTCACTGATAGGTAATCTGCATTATATTTCATTTTTGCTTTTGGGTTTAGTTGTGCTTTAATAGTTTCCCAAAACAGTTACATTCAAGGCATGCTGTGAATTATAACTGTTACAGTTGCTTGTGCTCTCAACTTAACTGTCAAGCCATCAAATGGCTGGTGTCACCAATGTGCAGCACCATGGGAACAGTAGATCAAACAGAAACTAAGATGGCAGTTTCCTTGGCTACATAGGATAGCAGGGTTTAGTTCCACTGTAATGGATTTAAATATTAGATATGCAAATCCAACATTTCATATTCCTGATATGTGCCTGCTGTATCATGTACTTGTATGAAAAAGTTTCCTGTTCTCTTTGCATTGCTTCCTTTGTGTGAAATCCTTGATATCCTGCCAGGCCCTCTGCTTCTATCTAGCAGAAGCCAGAAGACATATATATACATTATATTGCCAAAAGTGTAGGGACACCGCTTTATATCATTGGATTCAGGTGTTCCAATCACCTCCATGGCCATAGGTGTATAAAATCAAGCACTTAGGTATGCAGACTGCTTCTACAAACATTTGTGAAAGAAGGTTGCAGTACCTATGCAATAAGTCCATTCGTGACATTTCCTTGCTACTAAATATTCCATGATCAACTGTTAGTGGTATTCTAACAAAGTGGAAGCAACTGGGAACAACAGGAACTCAAAGTGGTAGGCCACATAAAATGACAGGGCAGGGTCAGCGCATGCTGCAGCGCAAAGTGCACAGAAGTTGCCAACTGTCTACAGGATCAATAGCTAAAGACCTCCTACGAGATGGCACATTGCACCGAACGTGGAACACAGGATGAGTGGGGAAAATACTCCAGAGTGCTGGAGGGGATGTGGAAAGATAGGTACCTTATATCATTTATGGTGGGAGTGCCCAATGATACAAGCCTTCTGGGAGAAAATAGTTCAATTAATTGAGACAATCACTGGGATAAAAATAGGATTGAACCCAGAGGTGTGTCTACTACATAGTACAGATTTATCAGTAAATAGATATAAGGACTCTGGTGTATGGCATTACCTGAATGCGGCAAAAGGTCTGATTCCTAGGTTTTGGCATAGACCAGAGACGCCGAGGGAGGAGGATTGGGTAGAGAGAACAAATCAGATATGTAAGATGGAGAAATTATATTATACGCAAGAAGACAAGATGGGGCTATTCTATAAGAAGTGGAGAAAATGGGAAGATTTTGTAGCGAAATCAACGAAGTAGTAATGTGTAAGAGGAGGAAGAATTTGTATATACTATTTAGGAAATGAGTCAATAGAATTATGCAGAGTGGGAGGGTTTATTAATGGGAAATGTGGGTACCCTGAGGTGGGTGGTGGGGTTTTAGACAGGGGCCGGGAAGGTAAAGGGAATAAATTATAAGTAATTAAGGGTTTGGAAAATGATTTTTGTATATGAAAATAATGAAGAAATGTGTATATTACATGGAAAATAAATAAATATTTAAATTAAAAAAAAAAAAAAAAAAAAAAAAGCTAAAGACCTCCCAAATTCGTGTGGCCTTCAGATTAGCACAACCACAGTGTGTAGAGAACTTCATGGAATGAGTTTCCATGTCTGAGTAGCTACATCCAAGCCTTACATCACCAAGTGCAATGCAAAGCATCGGATGCAGTGGTGTAAGCCACGCCGCCACTGTACTCTAGAGCAGTGGAGATGTGTTCTCTGTACTGACGATTCACGCCTCTCTGTCTGGCAATCTGATGGATGTATCTGGGTTTAGCAGTTGCCAGGAGAACGGTACATGCCTGATAGCATTGTGCCAAGTGTAAGGTTTGGTGGAAGGCGGATTATGGGGTTTTTCAGGGGTTGGGCTTGACCCCTTAGTTCCAGTGAAGGGAACTTTTAAGGCATCAGCATACCAAGAAATCTTGGACAATTTCATGCTCCCAACTTTGTGGGAACAGTTTGGGGATGGCCCCATCCTGTTACAACATGACTGCACAACCAGTGCACAAAGCAAGGACCATAAAGACATGGATGAGTGAGTTTGGGGTGGAAGAACTTGACTGGCCTGCAAGAAGTCCTGACCTCAACCCAATAGAACAACTTTGGGATGAAATAGATCGGCGACTGTGGGCCAGGCCTTCTTATCCAACATCAGTGTCTGACCTCACAAATGCGCTTCTGGAAGAATGGTCAAACATTGCCACAGACACACTCCTAAACCTTGTGGACAGCCTTCCCAGAAGAGTTGAAGCTGTTATAGCTGCAAAGGGTGGGCCAACTCAATAATTGAACCCTACGAACTAAGGCTGGGATGCCATTAAAGTTCATATGGGTGTAAAAGCAGGTGTCTCAATACTTTGGGCAATATAGTGTATACAGGAGCATCTCAATATATTAGAATATCATCAAAAAGTTAATTTATTTCACTAATTCAAAAAGTGAAACTCATATGTTATATACAGTCAGGTCCATAAATATTGGGACATCGACACAATTCTAACATTTTTGGCTCTATACACCACCACAATGGATTTGAAATGAAACAAACAAGATGTGCTTTAACTGCAGACTGTCAGTTTTAATTTGAGGGTATTTACATCCAAATCAGGTGAACGGTGTAGGAATTACAACAGTTTGCATATGTGCCTCCCACTTGTTAAGGGATCAAAAGTAATGGGACAATTGGCTTCTCAGCTGTTCCATGGCCAGGTGTGTTATTCCCTCATTATCCCAATTACAATGAGTAGATAAAAGGTCCAGAGTTAATTTCAAGTGTGCTATTTGCATTTGGAATCTGTTGCTGTAAACTCTCAAGATGAGATCCAAAGAGCTGTCACTATCAGTGAAGCAAGCCATCATTAGGGTGAAAATACAACACAAACCCATCAGAGAGATAGCAAAAACATTAGGCGTGGCCAAAACAACTGTTTGGAACATTCTTAAAAAGAAGGAACGAACCGGTGAGCTCAGCAACACCAAAAGACCTGGAAGACCACGGAAAACAACTGTGGTGGATGACTGAAGAATTCTTTCCCTGGTGAAGAAAACACCCTTCACAACAGTTGGCCAGATCAAGAACACTCTCCAGGAGGTAGGTGTATGTGTGTCAAAGTCAACAATCAAGAGAAGATTTCACCAGAGTGAATACAGAGGGTTCACCACAAGATGGAAACCATTGGTGAGCCTCAAAAACAGGAAGGCCAGATTAGAGTTTGCCAAACGACATCTAAAAAAGCCTTCACAGTTCTGGAACAACATCCTATGGACAGATGAGACCAAGATCAACTTGTACCAGAGTGATGGGAAGAGAAGAGTATGGAGAAGGAAAGGAACTGCTCATGAACCTAAGCATACCACCTCATCAGTGAAGCATGGTGGTGGTAAGGTCATAGCGTGGGCATGTATGGCTGCCAATGAAACTGGTTCTCTTGTATTTATTGATGATGTAACTGCTGACAAAAGCAGCAGGATGAATTCTGAACTGTTTCAGGCAAAATTATCTGCTCATATTCAGCCAAATGCTTCAGAACTCATTGGACGCCGCTTCACAGTGTAGATGGACAATGACCCAAAGCATACTGCAAAAGCAAAGAGTTTTTTAAGGGAAAGAAGTGGAATGTTATGCAATGGCCAAGTCAATCACCTGACCTGAATCTGATTGAGCATGCATTTCACTTGCTGAAGACAAAACTGAAGGGAAAATGCCCCAAGAACAAGCAGGAACTGAAGACAGTTGCAGTAGAGGCCTGGCAGAGCATCACCAGGGATGAAACCCAGCGTCTGGTGATGTCTATGCGTTCCAGACTTCAGGCTGTAATTGACTGCAAAGGATTTGCAACCAAGTATTAAAAAGTGAAAGTGTGATTTATGATTATTATTCTGTCCCATTACTTTTGATCCCTAAACAAGTGGGAGGCAATTATGCAAACTGTTGTAATTCCTACACCGTTCACCTGATTTGGATGTAAATACCCTCAAATTAAAGCTGACAGTCTGCAGTTAAAGCACATCTTGTTCATTTCATTTCAAATACATTGTGGTGGTGTATAGAGCCAAAAATGTTAGAATTGTGCCGATGTCCCAATATTTATGGACCTGACTGTACATTCATTACACACAGTGATATATTTCAAGCATTTCTTTTAATTTTAATGATTATGGCTTACAGCAAGTGAGAACTCAAAATTCAGTATGTCAAAAAATTATCATATTGTGAAAAAGTTCAATATTGTAGACTTATGAGGGTAGATTTACTTAAACTGGTGCAGAGTCTGGTGCATCTGTACATAGTAATAAATCAGCTTCCAAGTTTTATTATATTATAGAATCTGATTGGTTACAATGTACAGCTGCACCAGATTCTGTCTGTGCCAGCTTTAATAAATCTTCCCCATGGTGTCCCACTCTAATCAACTAATTAACCCAAAACACCTGTAAAGGTTTCCTGAGCCTTTAAATGGTCTCTCAGTCTGGTTCAGTAGGTTACACAATCATGGGGAAGACTGTTGACTTGACACCCTCCACAAGGAAGGTAAGTCACAAAAGGTCGCTAAAGAAGCTGTCTGTTCACAGAGTGCTGTATCCAAGCATAGTAATGGAAAGTTGAGTGGAAGGAAAAAGTGTGGCAGAAAAAGGTGAACAATGAACAAGGATAACCGCAGTCTTGAAAGGATTGTGAAGTAAAGGCCATTCAACAATTTGGGGGAGATTCACAAAGAGTGGACTATGGCTTGGGTCAGTTCTTCAAGGGCCACCACACACAGATGTATCCAGGACATGGGCTACAACTGTCACATTCCTTGTTGCAAGCCACTAATGAACCAGAGACAACATCACAAGCTTCTTACCTGGGCTAAGGAGAAAAAAGACTGAACTGTTGCTAAGTAGTCCAGTGTCCTATTTTCAGATAAAAGTACATTTTGCATTTCATTTTGAAATCAAGATGCCATAGTCTGAATGAAGAGTGAAGAGGCACAGAATCCAAGTTGCACGAGGTCCAGTGTGAAGTTTCCACAGTCAGTGATGATTTGGGGAGCCATGTCATCTCCTGGTGTTGGTCCATTGTGTTTTATCAAGTTCAAAGTCAGCGCAGCCCTCTTATCACGAAATTCTAGAGCACTTCATGCTTCCCTCTGCTGACCAGTATTATGGAGATGCTTATTTCATTTTCCAGCAAGACTTGGTACCTGCCCACACTGCCAAAAGTACCAATACCTGGTTTAATGATCATGGTATCACTGTGCTTGATTGGCCAGCAAACTCGCTTGACCTAAACCCCATAGAGAATCTGTGGGACATTGTCAAGAGGAAGATGAGAGACACCAGACCCAGCAATGCAGAGGAGCTGAGGGCCACTATCAAAGAAACCTGGGCTTTCATAACACCTCAGCAGTGCGACAGGCTGATCGCCTCGATGTCACGCCGCATTCATGCTGTAATTCATGCAAAAAAAGCCCGACCAAGTATTGAGTGCGTACTATACTGTACATGGATATACTTTTCAGTAAGCCAACATTACTAGCTGTAAGCCATAATCATCAAAATTAAAAAGAAAGAAATACTTGAAATATATCACTTTATATGCAATGAATATATATAATATATTGGTTTCACTTTTTAAATTGAATTACTGAAATAAATTAACTTTTTGATGATATTCTAATGTACAGAGATGCATTTGTATATATACAGTATATATAAAAATAAAAAAATAATGATGTAATGATGGCCAATCAATACAGGACAGTACAGATGTTCCCCAAATTACCCCTTTTTTGTAAAGTAGCTAGTCCAAGGTATTTAGTAACAAGCATGGTAAGGTTTTTGAAGTTGTACTGTTTTTTGTCATAATTTTTTTGAAAATGAAAAAAACATTCTCTCCATTTTTTTTTACTATCACCAGTGCAGTACAGCATCATTATATACCTTGTGTGGCAGTGATCAGGGACACTGACTGGTGTGATCAATATTTGATGAATTTCATTGCTATAAGCATTTTACTGAATGAAATTGATTCATTCAGTTTTTGTTTGTTCTGATTAGCTGTGATTGGCCACAGCTAATCACATGGCACAGATGGGCTGTGATTGGCGCAGTCTGAACCATGTGGTCATGTGACCAATCATAGCTACCAACACAATGGATGACATGAAAGGAAGCCATCCATTGTTTACAACTGTCATGTGACCTGCTGTGATTGGTCACATGGTACCAGCAGTGGGCCAGTACACTGTTCAGTCATCCACAGCTGGTGACAGATCTTGCCACAGCGTGGCCCCATCATATGATGTCCACCTGGATCAATGAAAGTATTGTCCAGCTTTCATTCTGCTATAGGCTGGGCAGGAACAGGATCTTAGAGACTCTGTGCTACTTTAACCCCTCTGGTGCTAGGGAGTCAGGTGCAGATCTAGCTAAAGGGAACTCCGGCTGGTGTTCCTGAAGAACTTTGTCCACTTAATCTCCTGCCTAAAGGGACTCTGCTTTAGTTGGTACTACTAGAACTACTGCCTTAACCTCCCTAGCGGTATTCCCGAGTGTAGCTCGGGGTAGAGTTTCAGTACCAAAAGCGGTAACCCTGAGCTACACTCAGGCTTACCATGCAGCGTTTGCATAGGGAGTCCCTGCAGCGCTTACCTTGTCCTTCGCTCCCGTGATGCGTCCCCGGCCATCTCCTCCGGCCGATGCCGGCATCCGTGTTCCGGTCCCTGTGATGTTGGGACGTACGGGCGCCGGAACCGGCGGCAAATTTGAAATTTTTTAAAAATTAGATTTTTTTTAAAATGATTATTACATAGTAAAACATTGCTGTTTCAAAGCATTTCACATACATTCTGTCCCGAGTGCTTTGTCCTGTGCCCTGCCTGCATTTTTACTGTTCTTTCTGCCTGGAAACTTAGAAAAGTCCATGGCGTCCAAAAAGTGTCCCTTTATGTCAAAAGCGGTTTTAGACCAGCTAGAGAACAGCGATAGTAAATCAGAACTACTTGCAGAATTGAGTGATAATGATTCGTGGGGGAAATTCATCATCAGACACTGAAAACGATTCTGCAACTTTGCTCAGTGATGTGTGAATTTGGCGCTATATTTCAAATTTCAGTGTTTTTGGTTTGATTATATTATTTAATTAAATTTATTATTATATTATTATTTTTTATGATTATTTATTAAATTATAATTTATGATTTTGTGTTTCAAGTTTTATCATATCCGGAATGTTTACTAGACTCTTGTTCGGACAGATTTCAGTAAGTTATTCCTAAATTACAGGCCTACAATAAAAACAAATACATATTTCCATGCAAAAAAATGGTACCGCTTTCAGCACCAAAAATCTGAACTAATCAGACTGCTAGGGAGGTTAAAGATGAATTCTACTGTTTGTTTCAAGCACAGATTTCGGCATTTATTATTTCAGGTACTTATATAGTGCCGTCAATTTACGTAGCACTTTACATATATATTGTACATTTACATCCATCCCTAACCCTCAAGGGGTGTACAATCTAAGGTCCCTAACTCACATTCATACATACACATATTAGGGCCAATGTAGACAGGATCCAATTAACCTACCAGCATGTCTTCGTCATAACTTATCTGGAAGAATACCTAAAGTCCTCAACGGTACATAGTTCTTGTTTTTGGAGTATCCCACCTAATTCCCTATCCAAGTTCTCTAAAATAAAAATAACATCTATAGACCAGTCATTGCAGAAACATGTGAATGAGCCTTTGTGCCTGGCTGTGGGGCAAAGCTTTTGGGGGAAATTTGGACAGTACTCCTGCAGCTCCGAGAGTAGCGCTACCAGGGTCGGACTGACAACTCATGGGCAATAGGGGATCATGGAACCCCTCTGTCCTTGCCCAAACTCAAAAAAGCCTATGAAAAAGGTACCAGGGGCATCTCATGGGGCCCCCTAGTGACCCCGGGCCCTCGGGCAGTGCCCGAGTTTCCAAATGGTCAGTCCGCCCCTGAGCGCTACATATATTTTCACAGTGGTAAAACCTTGTACTGCCTCATGATTGGGGAGTTGATAGGAGGGCCAGTTACTAAAGACCGGGAGCACGCTCTCAGCAGCCATGGACGTGTATGTGCGGCACGTGGGCACTAATGCCCCCCTCCTTGCCGACGCTTTATGTGAGCGGTAAGAGGTTATACCCCAAAAGCACCAAAGCCGTTTGATGGTGTTGGCCCGGTGACTAGCCTTCTCAGGAAGCCAGCAATCATCACATGTCCTAATATCATCCAATCATCGAAGCTGTATGTTTTTTCTGGCCTTAGGGCTCCTTGAAATGTTGGCACAGTGAGCTGTGACAATAAGCCGCTTTTCTTTGCTCGGTTCTCCCACACACTGGTAATAAATCAGCAAATAAATGGATCCATGTGAACATGCATTCCCCTCGTCATGTTCCACCTAGCCTGCGGCACCACAAAAATCGCCACAATGGCCCCTGGGTGCGGATGACAGGTCTCATCATCTAACGGTGATGTAGTCACCATGGCACCGCCTTGGCAATGACAGGCTCCGCCCCGCTTGGTAAAAGACAGGCACACACCATCTGAGCGGAGAAGGACTGCAACAACAGGGGTAAACAGCGCTCGGCTCGCCAGCTTGATTGTACGCAGAGGGAGCCCTGAGAGAACCGCTCCCTGCCAGACACCGCCTCGGCCGCGCACGCTCCGCCCCTCCCGTTATTCTCTGCTGGGTCATCGCCTTAGGCACGGTATTTCCGGTGACCGTGCACCTCGCTCGGATGATTGATTGATGTTCGGAGAGCGGACCGCGGCTCCTTCTTCTTCCCCCCGATGCTGCCGGTGAGAAATGAGACTAGCGCAATAGGGACTGTATAGGTTGTGGCCAATTCGGTAACGGTGGCTGCTTGGTGACCAGCTCACGACAATGGCTGGCTTGTGATGGAGACTTCTTTTCTTCCCTTCACTCCTTCCTCGCTTCATATGTCTGTTCTTATGATGTAATGGTTAGCGGATTGGGCTGGGAAAGGGAGGTCAGAGCGGTGCCATTTATATATTTATTTAGCTGTGCCTTTCCATTGGAATAGCAGCCACATTGAGCAGGGCAGTGGTGCAGTCTACCTGAGCCTGGCTGCAGGAATACAATGCTTCCATATAGGAGCCGCTCACTAGTCATTATTGCATAGTCATAGATTTCTTTTTTATTGGGGGGGGGGGGGGGGCAGTGGTTGCATTGTGCTGTGCGTTGACAGATTTTTTTTCCAAGTGCATCATTTGTGGGTTTTCCCTTTTTTTTTTTTTTTTGTAACGCCCATACCGTTGATATAACATACTCTAAAATCTGATTTTGCTTGCCGCTGTCACTTTCTGGCAATGGAGAATGGAAAGCACTGCTGTCGCTCTTTGTAAGAGAGAGAAAACCTGTTAGGTCTGATTGGCTCAAATTAAAAGAAAGCTGTACGGTAGACAAAATCGATGCTAAAAGAAAAAAAAAATGACAGATTATAATGACACAGTACTGATTCCTCCTCTCCAATTACATGTTAACCTTGACCTAAAGAGTATGCCACCTGGATCATGAGAACAATTCGAATTTCATTTTAGACATGAATGAATTGGAGTACAAATGGATAGAGGAAGCAATTAAACAACTGATTGAAAAAAAATGCTTTGCTTGGAGGTGATTCTAGTAGAGAATACAGCTTCTTGTACTCTTGAGTGGTATCCTCATCACCCACTCTGTAAGACCATCTGTTGTTCTGCTGGGGGAGGGAAGTGAATAGCTGATAATTCTGGATAGCTGCATTCCTCCTACCAGTGAATGGGAGGGGGAGAAAACCATTAGAAACATCTCCATTGTAGGCCGCAAACAGAAAGGGAGCACTACACCTTTCAATCTGCACCGTACAGTCTTTTATGCCTTTTCCGTGTAGCGCAGGCTTCGATATTTTAGGGGGAAATTTGGACAGCTGGAATTGTTTATAAAATATATTCTTGTTCAGTTATATGCATTAAAGCATATGGAAGGGTTGCTTGAAGATCTCTAGTTTTATTAGTTAAATGTTTTGATTGTATTACATTGGATTTTTCTAGATATATGGGTGTAATAACCCACAATCCCAGAATAAAGCATGATTTGTAGATAATGGCAGTTGGCATTGTAAACAATAGATGAAGAACCCCACGGTTGGATGGTATAGTCCATGTATGATGTCATTGATGCTTTAATGCAAGTCTATTTCAACCTGTTACTCAATCCATGCAGCATCAAGATTATCATCTATATAAAGTTATACTGTGTGTGTGTTTGTATATGTAATATATATATATATAATTTTTTTTAGGGTTAAAGTGGTTATAAACACAATTTTTATTTTCTTTAAAAAATAACAAACAGGTTCATACTCACCTGATCTGTACAATGGAATTGAACAGAGCGGGCCCGAACCTCCTCTTCTCAGGTTCCCAGATGGTGCTCCTGGCTTCTCCCCTCTGTTCAGTGCCCCCATAGGAAGCTGCTTCCTACTTTGTCACTTGTGCGGGTTCGCTCCCAAGCTCTGCTGTCTGCATCCATTGACACAGACAGCAGGACTCAGCCCCCCCCACTGCCTGGTTACTGGTTTTGTTTACCAGCGGGAGCTGATGGCTCCCAGTGCCCCAGCAAAGCCTGTGAGACCCAAAACTGAGGGGAGAGAAGAGCTGTAGACGTGCACAGCGCTGGATCGAAGGTAAGTAAAAGTGGTCGGGGGGGGGGGGTGAAGGGGGATACTGATGCCTAAACATTTTTTACCTTAATGCAAGAAATGCATTGAGGTAAAATATGGTTAGGCTTTATAACCATTTTAAAGTAGATCTTCACGTTCCCTACCCCCCCATTTTTGTAACCCCCACTTAGCTGGTTGCAGGTCCTGATCATTTAGGGTACTCGCCCGCCAAGCAGATCCAGCATTATCCTGCTAAGATCTGCTTCTTTTTCCCTCGATTCTTCTGTGACGCCATCAGTAAGCTGCTGCCTCTTCCAGGTTAAGCCACCTAGCGCCCATTCTCTTCCTTTCCCAATGAAGGACTATGTATCCTGGGATGTGTGAAGTACATATCCCAGGAGGTGGAGAGAGCAAAGTACACGTCATTCGCTTAGGCGAATGATGTGAATGGGGAGGCTGGCCAAGGCTTTGTAAAAATAAATAAATAAAAGACAAAAAAAAAACCACGCCGGATTTCTGCAGTGGAGGGGAGGAGGGGTGTATGGGAGGCAACATGCCTTGGAGGGTAAAGATCTGCTTTAAAGAAGAATTCCAGGTAGGGATACCTATGCCTGTACCATACCTGTGGAATCACGTGAAGCTAGATATCACTGTATTAGATACCACTACTCCAGCGATCTCTTTTAGCTGCCAGGTCCTGTGCAGAGCTGCTGCACTGCTGTATTGTGAACTCAGGAGGTCACCTGCTCGGCACAGGCGCCATTCATGGATCACTTTGCATTTTCTCAATGGATGCAAAACGTTCTGTAGACGAGATGGAGAGGTAGGGTGGAAATGTCATGCTCTCCACCTCATTCAATCAGAGAATGTTTTTCATTTATTGAGAAAATGGAAAGCAGTGCTGTATGGTGCCTGTGCCCAGCAGCTCACCTCTTGTGTTCATGATGCAGCTGTTCAGCACGAGATCCCGAAGCAAGTGGCAATCACTGGATTAGTGGTGTCTACTACAGTGATTTCCATCTTCTAGAGGGATCCCATAGGTATGGTACAGTTTTGTTCAAAATAATAGCAGTCAGACATCACTAACCTGATCAATCACTGTTTTTGGTAGAAATGATATTTCTACATGGCAAATAATTTACTAGCAGGTGTAGTAGAGTAATAGAAATCCAACAGACCCAACAGTCATGACATGCATGCTGCTGATTCTGTATAATTGAATCACTAATTGAAAGGGGCATGTTCAAAATAATAGCAGTGTGGAGTTCTGTTAGTGAGGTCATTCATTCTTTGAAAAATAGGTGGCAATTATTGCCCTTATTTAAGGAAGGAAGGTAGCAAATGTTCTACATGCTGGTTACAGTGCATTTCTCTCTGAAATTCTGAGGAAAATGGGTCGTTACAGACATTGTTCAGAAGAACAGCGTACCTTGATTAAAAGTTGATTGAAGAGGGGAAAACATATAGAAGTGCAGAAAATGATAGGCTGCTCAGCTAAAATGATTGCAAATACTTTAAAATGGCAACCAAAACCTGAAAGACGTGGAAGAAAGCAAAAAACTACCATTCGAATGGATAGAAGAATAGCCAAAATGGCAAGGACTCAGCCAACAATCAGCTCCAGGAAGATCAAAGAAGGTGAAAAGTTACCTGTGAGTACTGTTACAATTAGAAGACGCCTATGTGAAGCCAAGCTATCTGCAAGAAGCCCCCGCAAAGTCCCACTGTTGAAAAAAAGACGTGTGCTGAAGAGGTTACAATTTGCCAAAGAGCACATTGACTGGCCTAAAGAGAAATGGCGCAACATTTTGTGGACTGATGAAAGTAAGATTGTTCTTTTTGGGTCTAGTGGCCGGAGACAGTTTGTCAGACGACCCCCAAACACTGAATTCAAGCCACAGTACACTGTGAAGACAGTGAAGCATGGTTGCGCAAGCATCATGATATGGGGATGTTTCTCATACTACGGTGTTGGGCCTATTTATCGCATACCAGGGATCATGGATCAGTTTGAATACATCAGAATACTTGAAGAGGTCATGCTGCCTTATGCTGAAGAAGAAATGCCCTTGAAATGGGTGTTCTAACATGACAACGACCCCAAACACACCAGTAAACGTGCAACATCTTGGTTCCAGACCAACAAAATTGACGTTATGGAGGGGCCAGCCCAATCCCCGGATCTTAATCCAATAGAAAACTTGTGGGGTGACATCAAAAATGCAGTTTCTGAGGCAAAACCAAGAAATAGAGAAGAACTGTGGAATGTAGTCCAATCATCCTGGGCTGGAATACCTGTTCACAGGTGCTAGAAGTTGGTTGACTCCATGCAACATAGATGTACAGCAGTTCTCAGAAACAGTGCTTATACAACTAAATATTAAGTGATTCAAAGGAAAGCAAAATCTTTAAACATTTTTCAGTTTATATAGTGAATGTTTGAGTTTGTAAAGAAGAATACAAACACTGCTATTTTTATGAACAGTCTAATATTCACTTTTCTTCAATTTTTTTAGAGGAACAACACAAATTTGATATATTTTTCTTCATGTTTTGATTTGGAATAGAATGTGTAGTGTTCCCAATGCATTTGTGTGTATGGAAATAAAAGCTATTAGAAGGATTTTGAGCTTTATTCACTTTTTTCAACACACTGCTATTATTTTGAACACAACTGTATATGCATAGTTACATTGTTCCAAGCAGGACCAATCTAACTAAGCAAAAATATCCATATTTGTAATTCTTCTTTAATGGCTCAAGTTTTCTTGGACAAGATCTATAAATGATAAGAAAAGGGTAGTATTTGAGTCAGCTTTTTTTGATCCTTACTTGGCAAACTTGTTAAGATTTTCTATAGCTTGAGGAAATCCTGAGATTTAAAAAGACATGTTTATAAATGACTTACAGTTGAATTCCAGGTATGGATTTTATAATATAGTAACATTGGTCCAGCTTCAACCAGTGGACATATATATATGCATGCCATAGCTGTGGGATCTGTGTGGAAACTGGAAATCACTGTAGTCTCTGCTACTGCAGTGATCATTGCTGTCTTCTGGACTCTGTGCCAGGTGGCTCCCCTGCTGCATAGTAACCAAAGGTTTGTCTGCTCAGCACGGGCACAGAACACCTTGCATTTTTTTCAGTGAATTTAAAGTGCTACCTGATCAAAATGGAAAGGTGGAGAATACCCCAACTCAGAGTCCAATCAGAGACCACCCTGCATTTGCTGAAAATAAATGCAAGGCACACTGGTGGCAGAGCGTGTAAACCTCTGTATTCTATTTGCAGTAGGGCACAAGAAGACAGCAGGCATCACTTTCCTAGTCCCATTGGGAAGTTTTTCCTTAATTTCTTGTCTCGAGACACAAGAAGTAAGGTGGGGCTCTTTAAAGTAAGGAAGATCATATCTTAAACAGTTGTCATCAGAGCAAGAGTCATCATTGGAAAATCTAGCCTCTGTTTCTGTTATGTGACAACTCAAAATTTGTGATTTTTTTTTTTTTCTTCCTTTGCATCCCAATGTCAGCAGTCACCAGGGTAAAGAGAATATCCACCACAGGTAAATGTGCAGCAATAAAAATGTGACGGAGCCTATTTCTTTTCCACACACCATCCACAATGGGGCAGAAAAGTTGACTTTAGATATGTATGTTAAAGCAGAACTCCAGGCAAAATTTGTATTTTGCCATGCAGTGGGGCTGTGCCTCCACTGTATGGGTTAACCGCTCGTTTTGTCCAGGGGCATAAGGAAAAGCTATACTTACCCAATCCTCTGATCCTCCAGAATACAGCACTCTCCTACATCCAGAGGTGGATTATTCCTGTTGTCCTCATGTCCAGAGCCGCCTATGGGTGTGATGACATCAGGAACAGTCCATTCACAAACCGCTAGCGTGTGGGGGGCAGGAACAGCGGGGACCAGTCCTGCGCTCGGAGGATCGGTGGATTATTTAAGTATATATCTGCAATCCCCTAG